>NC_082660.1:48992766-49302266 GCF_028023285.1 Balaenoptera ricei
TGAAGCCCAACTCTGTTCATCAGTCATTTTGTATTTAGGTTTATGAAAGGGAAAAAGTGGAGAATACAATGGTATCAGAGTATTCTGGACAAAATATGGGGATACAAGCCATCACCAATCACTACCACCCCTAACCGCATTCTCATGAACATAAATTTAAGCAGAGACTTTCTATGTTCACTCATTTTCAATATATTATTTCTTATGAACAAACTGAACCTATAATAATAGCTATAGTGTTTTGGGTGAGTAACATGTGTCACCATCACTCATCTGCTGGGTACCAGGCTCCGGTCACTGGGTCAAGCAGGACCTGGAGACACAGCGATGATTCTTTCAGGGAAACAGTATTTGAATAGCTCATAGTCTAGTAAGCAGACAGCCACAAATTAAATAGTTGAAAAATAAATGTGATGAGAGCTGTGGCAGGAGTGAGCTAGGGACTCTCAGAACACAGAGGAGAACCATGTAATCCAGGTGGTCTGGAACAGCTTCACAGAGGGAGTAATATAATATTACTACTCACATTTACAGATGAGATAACTGAGGATCAGAGAGGTTAATTCATTCACTCAGCATTATATACCCAGACAGTGATGGAGACGGTTATCCACCTAAGCCTGTTTAAACGCAAAGTACTATGAAAATGCACCATACATTACAAGAATCCTTCCCTCTTTTAAAAAAAAAAATATTTATTTATTTATTTATGTTTGGCTGAATTGGGTCTTTGTTGCTGCGTGTGGGCCCTCTCTAGTTGCAGCGAGCGGGGCCACTCTTCATTGCGGTGCGCAGGCTTCTCATTGCGGTGGCTTCTCCTGTTGCTGAGCACGGGCTCTAGGCACCCAGGCTTCAGTAGTCATGGCACGCGGGCTCAGTAGTTGTGCCTCATGGGCTCTAGAGTGCAGGCTCAGTAGTTGTGGCCCGTTGTGGCACACGGGCTTTGTTGCTCTGTGGCATGTGGCGTATTCCCGGACCAGGGCTCAAACCCGTGTCCCCTGTATTGGCAGGCGGATTCTTAACCACTGCACCACCAGGGAAGTTCCCTTCCCTCTGATTATTATCCTCTTTTTCAATCCACATTCACCACCTCTACTTCAACTTGGTCCTGCTTTTCCTTTGATTCTTGCCTTCCTATTTTTTATTTTGAGATTTTATTGCAACAGTTGTAAATCCACATGCAGTTGGAAGAAGTAATACCGAGAAGATTTTGTAAAACTACAGTACAACGTCACAAATTGATATGGGTGCAGTCCACTGATCTTATTCAAATTTCCCAGTTGTACTCATTTGTGTGTGTGTGTGTGTACTTAGTGCTATACAATCTTATCACATGTGTAGGTTTGTGTATCCAACACCACAATAAAGATACTGAAGTGTTCCTTCATCACAAGGATTCTACCTATGATTCTTTGATAATGACACATATTTCCCCACCCTACCAACCTTAAACCCCTTAACCTGGCAGCTACAAATATGTTTTACGTTTCTAAAATTTCGTCATTTCAAAAATGATGCAATAATGAAATCATACAGTGTGTAACCTTTGGGGTTGTCTTTTTTTTTTTCCTTCAGCATAATTCCCCGAAGATTAATCCAAGTTGTTGAGTGTATCAAGAGTTTGTTCTTTTTTATTTTTGAGTAGTACACTGTGAAATAGATGTATCACAGTTTGTTTAAACATTCACCTGTTGAAGGACATCTGGGTTGTTTCTAGTTTGGGGCTATTACAAATAACACTGCTATGAACATTTGTATAACAGATTTTTGTGTAAACATAAATTTTTATTTCTCTGGGGTAAATGCCTGAGAATAAAATTGCTAGGACCTCTGGAAATTGCATAATTAGTTTTGAAGAAACAGCCAACCTGTATTGCAGAGTGGCAGTATCATTTTACACTCCTATGGAAAATGTATGAGAATGAGCGATCCAGATTATCCACATCTTTACCAGTGTTTGGATTGTCACTAGTTTTTATTTTGGCCAGTCCGATAAGTGTGTAGGGCTATCTTTTTGTCATTTTCATTTGCTTTTCTCGTGGCTAACAGTGTGTAATATATTTTCATGTGTGTGTGTGTGGTTTTTTTTTTTGCCATTTTATATCCTCTACAGTGAAATAGCCATTCATATCTTTTGTCTATTTTCTATTTGGTTTATTTTTTAACTTTGTTTTTTAAAGAATTCTTTATGTATTCTAAATACTAATCCTTCTTCAAATATGTGGCTTGCAAATATTTTCTCCCAGTCTGTAGCTTGTCTTTTCATCATATTCACATGAGTTTTCTCAGAGCAAAAGTTTTTAATTTTGATGAGGTTCAATTTATCATTTTTCCTTTTATGTATCATGCTTTTGGTGTCAAGCCTAAGAACTCTTTTCCTAGCCCTAGACCTCAAAGATTTTTCTATGTATTTGAAATATTTTTATTGTTTTATGTTTTACTTTTATATCCATAATCTATTTTGAATTAACTTTTATATATTGTGTGAAGTTTAGGTCCAGATTCATTTCTTGAGCCTATGGACATCTGATTGCTCTAGAATCATTTATTGAAAAAGCTATTCTTCTTCCATTGGATTCCTTTTGTACCCTTCTCAAAATTCAATTCAGTGTATTTGTGTGGTTCTATTTCTGGACTCTCTATCTATTCCACTCACATATGTATCTATCCCTCAGCAAGTGTCACACTGTCTGGATTACTGTAGTTAAATAGTAAGTCTTAATATAACGCCTATTTTACTCTTAATCAAGATTATTTTAGCTGTCCTTGGGCCTCTGAATTTCCATATAAATTTTAGAATAGATTCATCTATATCTACAAAACATCCTTCCTGGGATTTCGATAGGAATCACATCAAACCTATAAGTCTGTTTGGAGAGCCTTGACTTCTTTTCTAGTAGAACCTTCCAATCCATGAACATGGTAGGTCTCTCTGTTTAGGTCTTCTTTAGTGTCATTCATCAATATGTTATGATTGTCATCATGTGGATCCTGCATATGTTTTATCAAGTGTATAGGTAAGTGTTTCATTTTTTTGGAGTGATTTTAAATGGTAATGTGGGTTTAATTTTGGTTTTCACTAATCATTTTTAGTGTATAGAAATGCAATTATTTTTTAACCTTGATAAAAATGTTTATTTAAAGTCATATTTTAAAGATGGCAGTGAATCTCAGATTTACAGAACAGTTTGCAACCAGCAGTGTTTTGGGTAACAGAAATATCAACATGGCCAAAAAGTTAATTCTTTTCACTTTAGTGTTAATAACAAACTAATATTTGTAATATAAAGTGTTACTGAGCAGGTATAAACACTGGAATTATTTTGTTTTGCTTTTAAAATCACTATTTAATAAATAATATCATAGCCCCAAAAGGTGCATTCTGAAAAGTTATGAAAATTAGGGGAGAGGAAGATTCAGTTCCATTTTTTCGCATGTCTCAGTCGTCATTCTTTCCTGTTTGTTAAAGTATGATTTTTATTGTAGTTGTAAGTTTTGATTCATTTTAACATGACAACATATTAACAAATTAATTTTTCCCAGCTTTACTGAAATATGAACGGCATATAATAAATTATTTTTGGTGTAGGCTTTTCAGTTTGCTCTAGATTATGAATTGTAAGTGGAATGAAGCAGCATTTCCAGTTGATAAGTGGATCTACAGGTAATGCGGTATCTCCCAAAGTAAGCTTGTGGCAATCAAACCAATAAACTGCAGCAATGAGAAAACTATTGAGAAAATACAGCCAGGGAATGTTCATCTCAGTGTAGGCTGGAATGTGTACTTTAAGTAAAAGGATGGTTACTTGAAGTAGTGCAAATGGCAACCGGGTACCAAGAAAACAGATACTAGCTTGGTCAGGAATACTTGTTTAGAGCTCACAGTGTAACTAGCAGAATGAAAGGGAAAATATAGGATAGTCTCATTCATATAGGAAGTTATCCTAATAGCCTGTACCAAGGTAATGACTTCTGACCAAGAGGTTATAAAAGCCACAGATAAAATCATCACCATGGAAAATGACAGACAGTAACTGAACACTGAAGTAGAAAGGACATTGAAAAGAATAAACATTCTGTGCCTTCAGGCTTTGGTAGATAGCTGCATCTCCCAAAAGATAAGCAAGGACTGAAATATAAATTCAAATTACTGTGAAGAAATAAAATCATTTTTGACGATTAAATGGAAGCTTGGCAGTTTTGGAGAGATTCAGGTAATAACTTGTACAAACTCTCAGGAAAACTGTATAATAGAAAAAGCCATAAGTAAAGGAAATAATTTGAGTAAATAGGCAGATGTGGTATTTAGTAAACCTAATGTCTAAAAGTACAAGACTCCATGAAGTATGATAGCATGGAAATGTTTACCAAAAATAAAAGACGAATGCTAGTGAGATGCGAAAAAAGAAAAGAAAACAAACAAACAAAAAAACCTGTAAAATTCTGTTATGTGTTTTTTTCTTCTCATTCTTAGCTGGAAGATATTTAATAATATGTTCCCAAGTATAATCAAGAATAACAAACAGCTGACATCTAGGGTCTGGTTGGTTTGATTGAAGTGGCAGTGAAAAGAGCAGTCCTCTAAAGAAAAAGTAGTCATGTTTTTTAAATTTCAAAAGGCCTGCTGAAATACATATGATAAAACACTGCTTTATTTTATTTTCCATCCTATGCTTTCTCCAGTGGGTCTTTCTGATGATGTTTATGTTTTATTTCAGCTTTACAGCCTTCAATTATCTTACTTTTGATTCCTTGCATTTCATTTTGCTACACCACAATGCCCGGTGAATAAGTTCCGAGTCACTTGCACAAGTGTGGAGGAAGGCAGTGCATTTCCTCTTAGCTATACTTTTCCCAGCAGGCCAGCTCCACCTGGTTGCATCCCCCTGAATGTGGAGGAATGGCCCTGCAGCCACCTCTGGACACCACCCCAGACATAGCTTCTCTGGCTGGTGCTGGGCTTCCCAGGCGCTGGGGGCCTGACCAGATGTGCCATGAGGTCACTGCCCCAGCACCAGCAGCCCTGGACCCCAGGTGACTGCCCCAGGGAGGGGCAGGAACCCCTCACACCCTCTTGGCTCTGTCCTGCCCACCCCGTGCAGTGCCCTGGAGCAGAGGCAAAGGTGTGGGCCAGGGAGCAGGGCCACTAGGACCAGTTACAATCCTGTCCAAGTTCTGAGGGTTCTGAGGGCTCTTGACCAGGAAGTGCAGGCCTAGGCTCCAAGCCACAATTGACTTCTGAGTGCTGATTTTATATCCACAGACCTGATTTAACTCAATTTTTGTTTTTGCTTTTTGTTTTGGGGGTTTGTAGGTGCTTGGGAGTGTTTTTTTTTGTTTAGGTTCTTTTTTGTAGTTTTCTTGCTATTTTCTATGTAGACAATGTCATCTGCAGATATGGGCAGTTTTATTTCTTCATTTCCCATCTATATGTTTTTCATTTCTTTTTCTCATCTTACTTATTTTAGGGGCTAGAACTTCCTTTTTTTGAATAAGAGTGGAGAGGTTGGTCATCCTTTCCTTGTTCCCAATCTTAGTGGTAACCATTCAGTCTCTCACTATTAAGTATGAAGTTAGCTGTAGGGTTTTTGTCAATGTTCTTTACCAAGCTTAGGTAATTCATCACTATCCCTAATGTTCTGAAAATTTGTTATCATGAATTGGTGTTGGATTTTGTCAATAATCTTCTCTGTTCCTGGATGTAATCATATTATTTTTGTTCTTTAGCCTTTGTGGACTACATTAATTGATTTTTTGAATGTTGAAACAACACTGCAAACCTGGAAAAACTCTCACTTGGTCATGATGTATAATTTTTTTATACAGTGTTAGATTTGGCTTGCTAATATTTTGTTAACAATTTTTGTGCTTATATTCATGAGAGATTTGATACATAATGGCTTTTTTGGTATTGTCTTTGTCTGGTTTTGGTGTCAGGTTAATATTGGCCTCATCAAATGAGTTGGGAAGATTTTCCTCCTTTTAATTTTTGAAAGAGGTTGTGTGGATTGGTGTGACTTCTTTAACTGATTCATATAATTTTCTATTTAAATCATCTGGGCCTGGAAATTTTTTTTTTCACACACACACACTGTATTTTATTTTTACAAGAGATGAATAGACTGACACCAAGCATTGTACATGGATGACCACAACAAAAGCAACAATGATTGCAATTACCAAACATGAAACACACTCATACTATGTCATAATATTGACATTCAGTCCAGTAATCCTCCACTGTAACAACTCCTTTACTTTGCAGTGAAAATTGATTTGTATATTCTTTGCCTCTGAGTCCTTGTGGGATTTTTTTTTTTTAATTCAAACAGAAAGTCACAAAAATTATACTCATCCTCATCAGTTCACTCAGTCCCATGTAATTAATTTTTTTTTCATCTTGATCATTTGTTAGCACTTTTATGAGTTCATCAGTTTTTCATTAGAGTTCTGAAAATGCTTATTCATTCAATTCAGCAGTACAGTCAGTTACCAGAAACCTGTACTTGTCAGAGTCTTTTCCATGAATTTCTTGAAGATGAAACCCTTTTATAGGAACATATTTGCAAAAGCATCAGAGTACACCCAGAACTGTCTGTAAATGACAAAAGACTTAAAAATGACCACCGTTAAAGATTTGATGAAAGTTCATAATAATGCAGTTGACAAGAAAATTCTTTATTTCTGAGATATACATTTTAAAGTAATAACTAGGATTATGACTTATAACATTATACCAGAACATATAAGATTTTTAGAAATTTCATGTAATGTCTAAAACATTTATATTAACATATTTCCATACAAATAACCCAATGAAAGTTTAGTATTAGTTGTTTTGTTTGTTTTTTTATACTGCAATTTCTTATTAGTCATCAATTTTATACACATCAGTGTATACATGTCAATCCCAATCGCCCAATTCAGCACACCACCATCCACAACCCACCACAGTTTTCCCCCCTTGGTGTCCATATGTCCGTTCTCTACATCTGTGTCTCAACTTCTGCCCTGCAAACCAGCTCATCTGTACCATTTTTCTAGGTTCCACATACATGCGTTAATATACGATATTTGTTTTTCGCTTTCTGACTTACTTCACTCTGTATGACAGTCTCTAGATCCATCCACGTCTCAACAAATAACTCAATTTTGTTCCTTTTTATGGCTGAGTAATATTCCATTGTATATATGTACCACAACTTCTTTAAACATTCGTCTGTTGATGGGCATTTAGGTTGCTTCCATGACCTGGCTATTGTAAATAGTGCTGCAATGAACATTCGGGTGCATGTGTCTTTTTGAATTACGATTTTCTCTGGGTATATGCCCAGTAGTGGGATTGCTGGGTCATATAGTAATTCTATTTTTAGTTTTTTAAGGAACCTCCATATTGTTCTCCATAGTGGCTGTATCCATTTACATTCCCACCAACAGTGCAAGAGGGTTCCCTTTTCTCCACACCCTCTCCAGCATTTGTTGTTTGTAGATTTTCTGATGATGCCCATTCTAACTGGTGTGAGGTGATACCTCATTGTAGTTTTGATTTGCATTTCTCTAATAATTAGTGATGTTGAGCATCTTTTCATGTGCTTCATGGCCGTCTGTATGTCTTCTTTGGAGAAATGTCTATTTAGGTCTTCTGCCCATTTTTGGATTGGGGTGTTTGTTTCTTTAATATTGAGCTGAATGAGCTGTTTATATATTTTGGAGATTAATCCTTTGTCCGTTGATTCGTTTGCAAATATTTTCTCCCATTCTGAGGGTTGTCTTTTTGTCTTGTTTATGATTTCCTTTGCTGTGCAAAAGCTTTTAAGTTTCATTAGGTCCCATTTGTTTGTTTTTATTTCCATTACTCTAGGAGGTGGATCAAAAACGATCTTGTGGGCTTCCCTGGTGGCGCAGTGGTTAAGAATCCGCCTGCCAATGCAGAGGACACGGGTTCGAGCCCTGGCCTGGGAAGATCCCACATGCCGTGGAGCAACTAAGCCCATGCACCACAACTACTGAGCCTGAGCTCTAGAGCCCGTGAGCCATAACTACTGAAGCCTGCGTGCCGAGAGCCCATGCTCTGCAACAAGAGAAGCCACCACAATGAGAAGCCCGCTCACCGCAATTAGAGAAAGCCTGTGCGAAGCAATGAAGACCCAATGCAGCCAAAAATAAATAAAATAAATAAATTAAAAAAAATAGTGAATAGTTTAAAAAAATAAACTGATCTTGCTATGATTTATGTCAAAGAGTGTTCTTCCTATGTTTTCCTCTAAGAGTTTTATAGTGTCCAGTCTTACATTTAGGTCTCTAATCCAATTTGAGTTTATTTTTGTGTATGGTGTTAGGGAGTATTCTAATTTCATTCTTTTACATGTAGCTGTCCAGTTTTCCCAGCACCACTTATTGAAGAGACTGTCTTTTCTCCATTGTATATCTTTGCCTCCTTTGTCATAGATTAGTTGACCATAGGTGCGTGGGTTTATCTCTGGGCTTTCTATCCTGCTCCATTGATCTATATTTCTGTTTTTGTGCCAGTACCATATTGTCTTGATTACTGTAGCTTTGTAGTATAGTCTGAAGTCAGGGAATCTGATTCCTCCAGCTCTGTTTCTTTCCCTCAAGACTGCTTTGGCTATTCGGGGTCTTTTGTGTCTCCATACAAATTTTAAGATGATTTGTTCTAGCTCCGTAAAAAATGCCATTGGTAATTTGATAAGGATTGCATTGAATCTGTAGATTGTTTTGGGTAGTAGAGTCATTTTCACAATGTTGATTCTTCCAATCCAAGAACATGGTATATCTCTCCATCTGTTGGTATCATCTTTAATTTCTTTCATCAGTGTCTTATAGTTTTCTGCATACAGGTCTTTTGTCTCCCTAGGTAGGTTTATTGCTAGGTATTTTATTCTTTTTGTTGCAATGGTAAATGGGAGTGTTTCCTTAATTTCTCTTTCAGATTTTTCATCATTAGTGTATAGGAATGCAAGAGATTTCTGTGCATTAATTTTGTATCCTGCAACTTTACCATATTCATTAATTAGCTCTAGCAGTTTTCTGGTGGCAGCTTTAGGATTCTCTATGTATAGTATCATGTCATCCGCAAACAGTGACAGCTTTACTTCTTCTTTTCCAATTTGTATTCCTTTGTTTCTTTTTCTTCTCTGATTGCCGTGGCTAGGACTTCCAGAATTATGTTGAATAATAGTGGTGAGAGCGGACATCCTTGTCTCGTTCCTGATCTTAGACGAAATGCTTTCACTTTTTCACCATTGAGAATGATGTTGGCTGTGGGTTTGTCATATATGGCCTTTATTATGTTGAGGTAGGTTCCCTCTATGCCCACTTTCTGGAGAGTTTTTATCAGAAATGGGTGTTGAATTTTGTCAAAAGCTTTTTCTGCATCTATTGAGATGATCATGTGGTCTTTATTCTTCAATTTGTTAATATGGTGTATCACATTGATTGATTTGCGTATATTGAAGAATCCTTGCATCCCTGGGATAAATCCCACTTGATCGTGGTGTATGATCCTTTTAATGTGTTGTTGGATTCTGTTTGCTAGTATTTTGTTGAGGATTTTTGCATCTATATTCATCAGTGATATTGGTCTGTAATTTTCTTTCTTTGTAGTGTCTTTGTCTGGTTTTGGTATCAGGGTGATGGTGGCCTCATAGAATGAGTTTGGGAGTGTTCCTTCCTCTGCAATTTTTTGGAAGAGTTTGAGAAGGATAGGTGTTAGCTCTTCTCTAAATGTTTGATAGAATTCACCTGTGAAGCCATCTGGTCCTGGACTTTTGTTTGTTGGAAGATTTTTAATCACAGTTTCAATTTCATTACTTGTGATTGGTCTGTTAATATTTTCTGCTTCTTCCTGGTTCAATCTTGGAAGGTTATACCTTTCTGAGAATTTGTCCATTTCTTCCAGGTTGTCCATTTTATTGGCATAAAGTTGCTTGTAGTAGTCTCTTAGGATGCTTTGTATTTCTGTGGTGTCTGTTGTAACTTCTCCTTTTTCATTTCTGATTTTAGTGATTTGAGTCCTCTCCCTCTTTTTCTTGATGAGTCTGGCTAATGGCTTATCAATTTTGTTTATCTTCTCAAAGAACCAGCTTTTAGTTTTATTGATCTTTGCTATTGTTTTCTTTGTTTCTATTTCATTTATTTCTGCTCTGATCTTTATGATTTATTTCCTTCTACTAACTTTGGGTTTTGTTTGTTCTTCTTTCTCTAGTTTCTTTAGGTGTAAGGTTAGATTGTTTACTTGAAATTTTTCTTGTTTATTTAGGTAGGCTTGGATAGCTATAAACTTCCCTCTTAGAACTGCTTTTGCTGCATCCCATAGGTTTTGGGTCATCGTGTTTTCATTGTCATTTGTCTCTAGGTATTTTTTGATTTCCTCTTTGATTTCTTCAGTGATCTCTTCGTTATTTAGTAACGTATTGTTTAGCCTCCATGTGTTTGTCTTTTTTACGTTTTTCTCCCTGTAATTCATTTCTAATCTCATAGCGTTGTGGTCAGAAAAGATGCTTGATATGATTTCAATTTTCTTAAATTTACTGAGGCTTGACTTGTGACCCAAGATGTGATCTATCCTGGAGAATGTTCCGTGTGCACTTGAGAAGAACGTGTAATCTGCTGTTTTTGGATGGAATGTCCTATAAATATCAATTAAATCTATCTGGTCTATTGTGTCATTTAAAGCTTCTGTTTCCTTATTTATTTTCATTTTGGATGATCTGTCCATTGGTGTAAGTGAGGTGTTAAAGTCCCCCACTATTATTGTGTTACTGTCAATTTCCTCTTTTATAGCTGTTAGCAGTTGCCTTATGTATTGAGATGCTCCTATGTTTGTGTATATATATTTATAATTGTTACATCTTCTTCCTGGATTGATCCCTTTATCATTATGTAGTGTCCTTCCTTGTCTCTTGTAACATTCTTTATTTTAAAGGCTATTTTATCTGATATGAGTATAGCTACTCCAGCTTTCTTTTGATTTCCATTTGCATGGAATAATTTTTTCCATCCCCTCACTTTCAGTCTGTATGTGTCCCTATGTCTAAAGTGGGTCTCTTGTAGACAGCATATATATGGGTCTTGTTTTCGTATCCATTCAGCAAGCCTGTGTCTTTTGGTTGGAGCATTTAATCCATTCACGTTTAAGGTAATTATTGATATGTATGTTCCTATGACCATTTTCTTAATTGTTTTGGGTTTCTTTTTGTAGATCCTTTTCTTCTCTTGTGTGTCCCACTTAGAGAAGTTCCTTTACCATTTGTTGTAGAGCTGGTTTGGTGGTGCTGAATTCTCTTAGCTTTTGCTTGTCTGTAAAGCTTTTTATTTCTCCAACAAATCTAAATGAGATCCTTGCTGGGTAGAGTAATCTTGGTTGTAGGTTCTTCCCTTTCATCACTTTAAGTATATCATGCCACTCCCTTCTGGCTTGTAGAGTTTCTGCTGAGAAATCAGCTGTTAACCTTATGGGCATTCCCTTGTATGTTATTTGTCGTTTTTCCCTTGCTGCTTTCAATAATTTTTCTTTGTCTTTAATTTTTGCCACTTTGATTACTATGTGTCTCGGCGTGTTTCTCCTTGGGTTTATCCTGTATGGGACTCTCTGTGCTTCCTGGACTTGGGTGGCTATTTCCTTTCTCATGTTAGGGAAGTTTTCGACTATAATCTCTTCAAATATTTTCTCTGGTCCTTTCTCTCTCTCTTCTCCTTCTGGGACCCCTATAATGTGAATGTTGTTGCGTTTACTGTTGTCCCAGAGGTCTCTTAAGCTGTCTTCATTTCTTTTCATTCTTTTTTCTTTATTCTGTTCTGCAGCAGTGAATTCCACCATTCTGTCTCCGAGGTCACTTATCCGTTCTTCTGCCTCAGTTATTCTGCTATTGATTCATTCTAGTGTAGTTTTCATTTCAGTTATTGTATTGGTCATCTCTGTTTGTTTGTTCTTTAATTCTTCTAGGTCTTTGTTAATCATTTCTTGCATCTTCTCAATTTTGCCTCCATTCTTATTCCGAGGTCCTGGATCATCTTCACTATCATTATTCTGAATTCTTTTTCTGGAAGGTTGCCTATCTCCACTTCATTTAGTTGTTTTTCTGGGGTTTTTTCTTGTTCCTTCATCTGGTATATAGCCCTCTGCCTTTTCATCTTGTGTATCTTTCTGTAACTGTGGTTTTTGGTCCACAGGCTGCAGGATTGTAGTTTTTCTTGCTTCTGCTGTCTGTCCTCTGGTGGTTGAGGCTATCTAAGAGGCTTGATGGGAGGCTCTGGTGGTGGGTAGAGCTGACTGTTGCTGTGGTGGTCAGAGCTCCGTAACACTTTAATCCACTTGACTGTTGATGGGTGGGGCTGGGTTCCCTCCCTGTTGGTTGTTTTGCCTGAGGCAACCCAACACTGGAGTCTACCTGGGCTCTTTGGTGGGGTTAAAGGCAGACTCTGGGAGGGCTCACGCCAAGGAGCACTTCCCAGAACCTCCGCTGCCAGTGTCCTTGTCCCCACGGTGAAACAGAGCCACCCCCCGCCTCTGCAGGAGACCCCCCAACACCAGCAGGTAGGTCTGGTTCAGTCTCCCCCAGGGTCACTGCTCCTTCCCCTGGGTCCCAATGTGCACACTACTTTGTGTGTGCCCTCCAAGAGTGGGGTCTCTGTTTCCTCCAGTCCTTTCGAAGTCCTGCAATCAATTCCCACTAGGCTTCAAAGTCTGATTCTCTAGGAATTCCTCCTCCCGTTGCCGGACCCCCAGGTTGGGAAGCCTGACGTGGGGCTCAGAACCTTCACTCCAGTGGGTGGACTTCTGTGGTATAAGTGTTGCCTGTCTGTGAGTCTCCCACCCAGCAGTTATGGGATTTGATTTTACTCTGATTGTGCCCCTCCTACCGTCTCACTGTGGCTTCTCCTCTGTCCTTGGACGTGGGGTATCCTCCTTGGTGAAGTCCAGTGTCTTCCTGTCGATGATTGTCCAGCAGCCAGTTGTGATTCTGGTGCTCTCGCAAGAGGGAGTGAGAGCACGTCCTTCTACTCCGCCATCTTGGTTAATCCCTGGGCCTGGAAATTTTTTTTGGAAATTTTTTTTAAATTAAAAATTCAAGTTCTTGAATAGTTTTAGTGCTATTCAGATGTCTATTTGTTTAATCTTATTTGAGTTTTGATACTTTTTGGTTTTCGAGGAATTGGTCCTTTTCTTCTAAATTGTTGAGTTTATGAGCGTATTCATAGTATTCCCATATTATACTTTGTAATAGCTGCAGACTCTGGAACCATATCCTCTGTTTAACTCCTGGCACTGGTGATTTGTGTCATCTCTCTGGTATTTTTGTCAGTCTTGCTAGAGGGTTGTCAATTTCAGTGACATTTTTGAAAAAATAACAATTTCTTTGATAGTCTCTGTTGTTTTCTTTTTTCAATTTGATTTCCATTCTGATGTTTATTATTTCCTTTTTTGTGATTTCTTTTGGTTTATTTTTCTCTTTTTTCCTAGTTTCTTGGGATAGAAACCTTTACTTGAGACCTTTTCTCTTTTCTAATATAAGCATTTAGTGCTATAAATTTCCCTGTTGGCACTGTTCCAGCAACTTCATTTTTATTCTGTTCCATGTATATTTTATTTCCTTTGTGATCTCCTTCTTGAGCCATGGACTATTTATAAATATGTTGTTTCATTTCAATGTGTTCAGAGATTTTTCCTGTTGTCTTTCCATTATTGATTTCCCGTTTTGTTCCATTATGGTCAGAGGACACACTCTGTATGAATGATATCATTTCTTTTCAACTTGTTAAGGTTTGTTTCATGGCCCAGGATAAATGTCTATGTTGGTGAATGTTCTGCGGGAACTTGAAAAAAATGTATCCTGCCTGTTATTGACTGGAGTGTTCTATATATGTCAATTAGATCATGTTTTAGTTGACTGTTTTTTCAGATCTACAATATTCCTTTTGATATTCTATTTATCAACAGTTGTTTTATCAGTTGCTCAGAGGACTTTGATTTGTCTAATTCTCCCTTGATGACTCTTCTCTCTTTTCTGCTCTTGGGGAAGCTGTTCAGGTAGACAGCAGGTCTGGATGGTACCAGGGCTGAGGGTCAATTTGCTAGGACAAATTAATTAATACCTACTTAGCTTCAATAGTGTACAAAATACAGCTCCTACACAGCTCTTTCCATTATTTCTTCAAATATTCTTTCTGCCACTTTCTCTCTCTCCTCCTTCTGGGATTTCTGTAATGCATGCATTGGTGCTAACGATGGTGCACCATAGTTCTCTTGGTCTCTTTTCATTTTGCTTCATTATTTTCTCCTTCTGCTAGTCAGAATGGATGATCTCAAGTGCCTGACCTTCAGATTTACTGATTCTTCTGCGATTTTAAATCTGCTATTGAAAACCTCTACTGAATTTTTTAAAAAAATTCTTTCACCTCTTTTTACTTAATGTGGCCACAAGAACATTTAAAATTACCTATGTGGCTCGTGTTATATGTTCCTCTGTGTGTGTGTGTGTGTGGTGTGCATGTTTATTTATTTTTAAGAGCAATTTTGGCTTCACAGCAAAATTAAGTGAAAGGTACAGAAATTTCCCAATTACTCCTTGCCTCTACATATGCATAGCTTCCCGCATTATCAACATCCCTAACCAGAGTGGTACATCTGTTACGGTTGGTGAACTCGCATTGTCACATCCATCATAAGCACCCAAAGTCCATAGTTTGTATGAGGGTTCACTTGGTACTGTGCATTCTATGGGTTTGGAAAAATGTATAAATGACATGTATCCATCATTATAGAACCATATAGAGTGTTTTCACTGCCCTAAAATTCCTCTGTGCTCCACCTATTCATGCCTCTCCACCTGAAACCTTGGCAACCACTGATCTTCTTATTGTCTCCATAGTTTTGCCTTTTCCAAAATATCATGAAGCTGGACTCTTACAGGTGTGTAGCTTTTTCAGATTGGTTTTTTTCACTTAGTAATATGCATTTAAGGTTCCTCATTGTCTTCTCATGGCTTGACAGTTCATTTCTTTTAAGCACTGAATAATATTCCATTGTCTGGATGTACCACAGTTTATGTTTCCATTATACCTACTGAAGGTTGAACTTGAAGGTTGCCTCCAAATTTTGGCAAACATGAATAAAGCTGCTATGAACATACATGATTTTTTTTGTGGACATAAGTTTTAAAATTCTTTGGGTAAATACCAAGGGGTGTGATTCCTGGATAATATGTTAGAGTGTGTTTAGTTTCATAAGAGATTGCCAAACTGTCTTCAAAAGTTGGCTATACAATTTGTATTTCCACCAGCAATGAATGAGAGGTCCCGTTGCTGTACATTCTCACCAGCATTTGTTCTTGTCAGTATTCCAGATTTTGCCCATTCTAATAGGTGTATAGTGGTATTTCATTGTTTTAATTGGAATTTTCCTGATAACATATGATGCGGAGCATCTCTTCCTACCTTTATTTTCCATCTGCATATCTTCTGAGATGAGATGTCTGTGAAGGTCTTTGGCCCATTTTTTTGATTGAGTTTTTTGGTTTTTTATTGTTGGGTTTTAAGTGTTTGTAAATTTTGGATAACAGTCCTTTATCAGATATGCTTTTGTAAATATATTCTCTCAGTCCATGGTTTGTGTTATCATTCTCCTGATAGTGTCTATTGCAGAGAAGATGTTTTAAATTTTAATTAGGTCCAACTTATCAATTGTTTGTAATGGATTGTGCCTTTGCTGTTGTATCTAAAAAGTCACTGCCATATCTAAAATCTTCTAGACTTTTTTTCTTACATTATTTTCTATGAGTTTTACAGTTTTACATTTTACATTTAGGCCTACAATCTATTTTAGTTAATTTCTGTGATGTAGTGAATTTTTCATTTGTTATCTGACATTCCAGCTCCAGAATTTTATTGGTTCCTTTTCACAGTTTCAATCTATTTATTACAATTTTCTATTTTGTGAGACATTGTTCTCCTGATTTCCTTTAATTCTTTATTCATAGTTTCCTTTATCTTTTTGAGCATATTTAAAGCACGTATTTAAATGCCTTTTCTAGTAATTCCAATATCTGTTCTTCCTCAGGGACCGTTTCCACTAATTATTTATTTTGTAAATGGTACTGTAGACAAAGAATGTCACCTGCCATATCAGTAAACAAAGGATGTTGCAGCCATCAAGCCATCAACCACTGCAGATGCCCCCCACCCTGAAGGTGTACCCTGAGGGGATTCAGGATGGAGAAAACAGGATACTGCTCCTAGACAGTTAAGGTGCACATCAAAGGAATGATTTCAATGAGCCCCAACTCTTGCATCTTCCCATACATAGAAAAGTGCCTAATTCATTAACTTGAGATGTCTGGTTTTTCCTTCCAACTACCTAGTGTTTTTTGGCAGAAACTCCTATATATCCTGGCTCCTTCCTTACCTCACTGGAGTAGTCCCTGAGAGCTGAGAGGCTGTCTCCCAGGCTTAAGTCCTCATTATGTCTGCTGAATAAAACATATTTCTCAACTGTTAGCTTGTGCAATTTTTTTCAGTTGACAGTACATAGGTTCTTATCTCTTCTCATGCTTTGAAATTTTTGTTGAAAACCACATTTGGAATGTTATAGAGAGGCAACTCTGGAGATGAGATTCTCCTCCCTTTCTTGAGTTTATTGTTGTTTGTATTTTTAGGAACTTTTAAAATTATTTTTGAGAGACTCTACCCTTTGCCATATGTGGTCATTGAAGACTCTATCTCATTACCTTTGTTCATTAGCTTTTATTAGTTCATTTATTTGTTCATTAGCTTTTATTTCATTAGCCAGTGTTTTCACATAGAACCCCTTAAATGTCTGGATAAAAAAAAAAAACTCAGTCTTTTCAGGTAGGCTATGTGTGTGTATTTGGGCACAACTTCAACATTTACCTAGGCAGATTACAACTCTGCGTTCACCTTCATTTCTTGTTTATACACACACACACACACACACACACACACACACACACACACTGCACATACATAAAAAGAGAGAAAGAGAGAGAGAAGAATTTAGTATAAGGAATTGAAGCATATAACTTGTAAGACAGAACAGCAGGCTGAAAATTCAGGTGAAAGATGATTTTACAGTCTTGAGTCTGAAATGTTCAGGGAAGGCCATCAGGTAGGAAACTCAGGCAGGATTTCTATGCAGCAGACTTGAGGAAGAAAAAAAGCTTGTTCAGGAAACCTTAGACTTTGCCCTTAGAGCTTCACTTTGGATGATACCCACCCAAATAATGAAGAGTAATCTGCTTTACTCCAAGTCTACTAACTGTAAATATTAATCACGTCTAAAAATATCTTCACAGCAACATCCAGACTGGTGTTTGGCCAAACAACTGGGCACCATAGCCAGGCATGTTGACAAAAAATATTAACTATCACAATTTGCATGTAAATGTTTTTGAGGAACACTGTCCCCAAAGTCACTTCTCTGACATGAGAGAGATCAGAATTAGGTGAAAAAAAGGTAAGTCCTTTGCATTAGACCTTCAGGGAGCCACCAGACATTTCCAAATGGACAATCACAATTCTTTGAGAACAAGGATCTGCTGCTTTCACCAGCACCAGGAAACCACACTGGGAACATGGGTTGACATCAAACCCGGGAGGTGGGGTGGGACAAAAGTAAGTTAAAATGTCACAATGCACTCCTACCAGGTTTTAGTCACCTTTTTCTTGTTTAAGCATTTGATTGGTTGCTATAAACCTTTGACTGTTTTCCAGACATCTGAAAAGTTGATTTTGACGTTCATTTTACCAGTGTTTTTGTAGAGGGATGGTCCTTTGGAACTCCCTACTCTGGCATTTTTGTTGATGTCACTACTATCAAGATGCATTTTAAGGAACATTTAAAAAAAAAAGAATGTTTTTAAAAGAAAGTTTATCCTCCATAGAATGCAGTGTATTTTTCACCATCAGTCGACCACAGTCTGGAAATTTTTACAGTAGTGGACTTACTCATAACCATAGTACTGACTAGAATTAATATGATTTGTTGAGCATTTTATTCTGTGCAATTGATGCCCAAATTGCCTCACATGTGTGATCTCCTTTGATCCACACAGACACTGAAGCACTATGTTCTATTTAACCTAAGAACAGAAGAGGCAGATCATATAGGAACGTTCCCTATTTTATTGAATAAGAAACTGAGGATTAGCCACTGACACAATATCAAAAGGAGAAAATCTAGCAAAATTAGGTTTGTCACTCAATTTGGGACAAGTCAACTTCTTGACCCTTCAGTTTCTTCCTTGTAAAATGGGAACAAGAATATCTACATTCTAGGAAAGTTCTGAAGGTATAGTGGTTTGACATATGTTCAATTGCTAGCAGACATGTGCTCAACTAATATTTAGACTAATATTTAAACTAACAATGATAATGAGGATTAGGGCTGCTATGTTCTCAGCCTCCACTATGAAAGTCCAGCACTAAATAGCTAATTTCATTAAATAAACTGCCAAGTTGCACTGACTGTACAGGAGAAATAACAAGTCATTTCATGTTGTCATTCATCAGAATATTGCAATATGGACCTAGCCTCAAAGGAAATTTATGTTTGAAAATTAATATTCAGGCATTGAGATGTAACACAAGGCCCAAAGAGTTGGAATATTGTTGCTTAATTTGGTGAAAAATCTAACCTTTCTAATTCTCAGTTTACAATTTACTGTAAAAAGACATCATAGGGCTTCCCTGGTGGCGCAGTGGTTGAGAGTCTGCCTGCCAATGCAGGAGACACGGGTTCGAGCCCTGGTCTGGGAAGATCCCACATGCCACGGAGCAACTGGGCCCGTGAGCCACAATTACTGAGTCTGCGCGTCTGGAGTCTGTGCTCCGCAACAAGAGATGCCGCGATGGTGAGAGGCCCGCGCACTGCGATGAAGAGTGGTCCCCACTTGCCGCAACTAGAGAAAGCCCTCGCACAGAGATGAAGACTCAACACAGTCATAAATAAATATAAATAAAAGAACGTGAATTTCTTAAAAAAAAAAAAAAGACATCATAAGAAATCATTGGAGAAAATCTGAAAACCAAAAGCAAATACTTTGAAAAGACCAATATAATTGACAAGCCTCTATCCAGGCTAGCTAAGAAAAAAAGAGGATATAAGTTGCTAATATAAGAAATGAAAGAGAGGAGATCACTACAGATCCCATAGGCACTGAAAGGGTAACAGTATATAATGAACAACTCTATGCCCACAAACTTGATAACCCTGACCAATTCCTAAAAAGACACAATTATCCACAAGAAGAAATAGACAATCTGAATAGGCTTCTATTTATTAAAGGAGTTAAATTAATTATTAATACTTTCCAAAGCAGAAAACCACAGGCCAAGATGGGTTGGCCATTGAATTCTAACAAATATTTGAAGAAGGAATTATACCAGTTCTGTAAAAGCTACTCCAGGAGATAGAACAAGGTAGAATACTTCCTAACTCATTCTATGAGGCCAGCCTTGTTCTAATACCAAGCCCAGGCAAAAACATTATAAAAAATATACACATCAATATCTTTCATTAACACAAATGCAAAATCCTCAATAAAATAGTAGTAAATCAAATACTATAATTTATAAGAACAGTGCATATATCATGAACATGTGAGATTTTGAATTTACCAAGAGAAAAGTGACTCATTCCCTACAAGAGAAACTCCATAAGACTGGGTTTCTCAGTAGAAACCTTACAGGTCAGGAGAGAGAATGATGTATGCAAAATGCTGAAAGAAAAAAAAATGTCTACCAAGAATACTTTACTCAGCAAAGCTGTCCTTTGCATATAAAGGAGAGATAAAACTTTGCTAGCCAAACAAAAAACGAGGTAATTAATCACCACTAAACCTGCCTTTACAAGAAATCCTAAAGGGAGTCTTCAAGCTGAACCAAAATGATGCTAATTAGTAACATGTAAACCTGTAAAAGTATAAAACTCACTGGTAAATGTAAGTATATAGTCAAACTCAAAATACTCCAAAACTGTAATGGCAGTGTGTAAATCACATTTAACTCGAGTGTAAAGGTTAAAAGACACACACACAAAAATAAATTAAAAATAACTTTAGCTAAATAATTTGATAATGGATACACTAAGTAAAACAATATAAATCGTGACATCAGAAACATAAACGTGATGGTAAAGTAAAAGTATAGAGTTTTTGTATGCAATCAAAATTAAATTGTTATTGCCACACAGCTCGCAGTGCCATGTTGGCAGGGGTGTCTGGAATGACTCTGTTTCAGAGGAGAGAAGACAAGATGGTGGAGTAGAAGGTCTTGAGCTCACCTCCTCCCACAAGAACATCAAAATCACAACAAACTGCTGAACAATCAACAATAAAGAAGACTGGAACCTACCGAAGACAAAGAAGAAATCACAATGAGATGGTAGGAGGGGTGCACTCACAATATAATCAAATCTCATACCCCCTGGTGGGTGACCCACAAACTGGAGAATAATTATATCACAGAAGTTCTCCCATGGGAGTGTGAGTTCTGAACCCCATGTCATGCTCCCCAGGCTGGAGGTCTGGCTACAGGAGGAGGAGCCCTAAAAGCATTTGGCTTTGAAGGTCACCAGGTCTTGTTCGCAGGAGCTCCAGAAGAGTGGGGGAAACAGAGACTCCAATATTGGAGGATGAACACAAGGTCTCATTTGCACTGGGACCCAGGGCAAAAGCAGTGACTTTGTAGGAGCCTGGACCAGACCTACATGCTGGTCTTGAATTTATTCAGGTATGCAAGAGTGGTTCAAAATTTGAAAATCAATTGATGTAATCTGTCCTATCAACAGTCTGAAGAAGATAATTGCATGAATATATATGAATATATATATATATATATGCAGTAATTGTATTGAACAAAATCCAATGCCCATTCAGCAAAGTAGGAACATGGGAACTTCCTCAATTTGACAAGTTCATCTACAAAAACCTACAGTTAATATCACATTCAGCAAGATGGTGGAATACCATCCTTTCTACCATTCTCTTCCCACAGAGGTATAGATTTTCATAATCACCCCAGCATAAGAGTACCTTTGTGGAAGTCCTGGAGTCCAGAGAAGTTCCAGCACACCAATGGAGCAAAAAAAATTCCAAGAATAGACACACTGAAGAGGGTAAGAAGCACAGTTTCACCTGACCCACATCACCCCTCCCCCAAGGCAACACAGCTCAGTGCCAAGAGAGATCCCGTCAACACAATTTCTCCCACAAGGGAGAGTGAAAACATAGTGAGTGAACTCATGGCTTCCCCAGCAAGAAGTCCACTTCTTTCTTACCCCACCCAGAATACTGAGGTAGGTGGAAGAGTTTGGGTGCAGGGAAAAGAAGTGGGGACTCACAACAACCAGCGCTCAGAATTCAATAATGGGCCATAGATCCTATTGTCAGCTTCACAGACTGCAACAGGAGGCATACCCATGAGTCACTTGGTATGCCTCACCTTCAGAGCACTCCCTCTCCCAACTGGCCCACAGGAATTCCCAAAACACAGCTCTATTCAGCCTCCCCTGTGTCCAGCTCCCATTGCTTGACTCCACAGATGGCAAGTGTGATCCTCTGCAGACAGCTTGAGAAAACATGTCAACGGCCATCTCAACTCTGCAGAATTGGGAGAAGGCACACAAACTTGAACATTTCAGGGCACTGCACTATAGAAAACAAACAGGAGGCTCTCAGCACCTTGCCTGGTATTGTGGGATCAAGAGAGGCATAAAATCTTAGGAATTCCCTCCTCCTAAGAGGGAACAAGAAGTGCAGAGTTGATGCATCCATAGAAATGGTCTGAAAGTGCCTCAAAATCCATAGCTGGGCTGACTGGTGAAGGTGTTTCTCTCCTATAGCCAGTCAGTAAGAACTGTAGGAGGTGACTGCATCTTCAAATGTGAAAACAGCAACACAGGACTTCAAGGTTAATGGAAAATCAAGAAAGCATGATACTACCGAAGGAACATAATAATATTCCAGTAACTGACCCCAAAGAAATGAAGAGCTATGAACTGTCTGACAAAAATTCAAAATAGTTGTTTTAAGGAAGCTGGTGAGCTACAAAAGAACACAGATAGATAACTCAGCAAAATCAGGAAAACCATACATGAACAAAATTAGAATTTCAATAAAGAAATAGAAATAATGAAAAAGAACCAAAGAGAAATTCTAGAGCTGAAGAAAACATCGAATAAAGAAAAATTCCATAGAGAACACCAAAAGCAGACTTCATCATGCAGAAGAAAAATCTGTGAACTCAAAGACAGGTCATTTGAAATTATCATGTCAGAGGACAACAAAGAGTGAAAGGATCAAAGATAGCCTACAGGATTCATCAGACACCACGAGGGAACTAATATACAGATTATGAGAGTCCCAGAAGCAGAAGAGAGCAAGAAAGAGATGTAAAGCTTACTTAAAGGAATAATGGCTGAAAATATTCCAAATCTTGAAAGAGCTATTTATGGATATCCAGGAACATGAAGGTCAAAGGTGCCCAAAGAGGTTCAACTCAAATTGAATTTCACCAAGACACATTACAATCAAACTGTAAATAATCAAAGACAAAGAGAATTTTGAATTCACCAACAGAAAAGTGATTCATTCCATACAAAAGAAACTCCATAAGAGTCTAGATTTCTCAGTAGAAACCTTGCAATCCAGGAGAGAGTGAGATGATACGTTCAAAATGCTGAAAGAAAAAAAAAAAGCCTACCAAGAATACTTTACCCAGTAAAGCTGTCCTGTGGAAATAAAGAAGAGATAAAACTGCCAGCCAAACAAAAAGTGAGGTAATTAATCACAACTAAACCTGCCTTTACAAGAAATTCTACAGGAAGTTCTTCAAGCTGAACCAAAATGATGCTAATTAGTAACATGTAAACCTATAAAAGTATAAAGCTAAAAGTATAAAACTCACTGGTAAATGTAAGTATGTAGTCAAACTCAAAATACTACAAAACTTTAATGGTGGTGTGTAAATCACATTTAACTCGAGTGTAAAGGTTATAAAAACAAAAGAATTAAAAATAACTATGCTGGGAGGACCTTCAAGATGGTGGAGGAGTAAGACGTGGAGATCACCTTCCTCCCCACAAATACATCAAAAGTACATCTACATGTGGAACAACTCCTACAGAACACCTCCTGAACACTGGCAGAAGATCTCAGACTTCCCAAAAGGCAAGAAACTCCTCCCGTACCTGGGTAGTGCAAAAGAAAAAAGAAAACACAGAGACAAAAGAATGCGGACTGGACCTGCCCCTCTAGGAGGGAGCTGTGAAGGAGGAAAAGTTTCCACAAACTAAGAAGCCACTTCACTGGCAGAGACGGGGGGATGGGCGTGGGGGGGAAGCTTCGGAGCCATGGAGGAGAGCACAGCAACAGGGGTGCAGGGGGCAAAGTGGAGAGATTCCTGCACAGAGGATCGGTGCCGAACAGCACTCACCAGCCTGAGAAGCTTGTCTGCTCAGCCACTGGGGTGGGTGGGGGCTGGGAGCTGAGGCTCGGGCTTCTGAGGTCAAATCCCAGGGAGAGGACTGGAGTTGGCTGTGTGAACACAGCCTGGAGGGGGCTAGTGCACCACAGCTAACTGGGAGGGAGTGCAGGAAAACGTTTGGAACTGCCTAAGAGTTAAGAGACCATTGTTTCGGGGTGCACGAGGAGAGGAGATTCAGAACACCACCTAAATGAGCTTCAGAGATGGGCTTGAGCCATGGCTATCAGTGTAAACACCAGAGACAGGCATGAAATGCTAAGGCTGCTGCTGCAGCCACCAAGAAGCCTGTGTGCGAGCACAGGTCACTATCCACACCTCCCTCCCTGGAGCCTGTGCAACCCACCACTGCCAGGGTCCCGTGATCCAGGGACAACTTCTCTGGGAGAACACGTGGCACGCCTCAGACTGTTGCAATGGCACACGGGCCTCTGCCCTCACAGGCTCGCTCCACATTCCGTACCCCTCCCTCCCCCCAGCCTGAGTGAGCCAGAGCCCACTAATCAGCCGCTTCTTTAACCCCTCCATTCTGGGTGAAAAACAGACGCCCTCAGGAGACCTACATGCAGAAGCGGGGCCAAATCCAATGCTGAACCCCAGGAGCTGTGCAAACAAAGAAGAGAAAGGGAACTTTCTCCATGCAGCCTCAGGAGCAGCGGATTAAATCCCCACAAGCAAGTTGATGTATCCTGCATCTGTGGAATAACTGAATAGACAATGAATCATGCCAAAATTGAGGTGGTGGACTTGGGGAGCAACTGTAGACTTGGGGTTTGCTGTATGCAACTGACTAGTTTCTGATTTTTATGTTTATCTTAGCATAGATTTAGCGCTTCTTATCATTGGTGGATTTGTTTATTGGTTTGGTTGCTCTCATTTTTATTTTTTACTTTTTAAAATTTTTAATAATACTTTTTTAGTTTTAATAACTTTATTTTTTTTCTTTCTTTTATTTCTCCCTTTTCTTCTGAGTCATGTGGCTGACAGGGTCTTGGTGCTCCATCTGGGTGTCAGGCCTGAGCCTCATAGGTGGGAGAGCTGAGTTCAGGACATTGGTCCACCAGAGATCTCCTGGCTCCACGTAATATCAAACAGTGAAAATCTCCCAGAGATCTCCATCTCAACGCTAAGACCCAGCTCCACTCAACAACCAGCAAGCTACAGTGCTGGACACCCTATGCCAAACAACTAGCAAGACAGGAACACAACCCCACCCACTAGCAGAAAGGCTGCCTAAAATCATAAGGTCACAGACACCCCAAAACACACTACCAGAAGCGGACCTGCCCACCAGAAAGACAAGATCCAGCCTTATCCACCAGAACACAGGCACTAGTCCCCTCCACCAGAAAGCCTACACAACCCACTGAACCAACCTTAGCCACTGGGGGCAGACACCAAAAACAACAGGAACTACCAACCTGCAGCCTGGGAAAAGGAGACCCCAAACACAGTAAGTTAAGCAAAATGAGAAGACAGACAAACACACAGCAGATGAAGGAGCAACGTAAAAACCCACCAGACCAAACAAATGAAGAGGAAATAGGTAGTCTACTTGAAAAAGAATTCAGAGTAATGATAGTAAAAATGATCCAAAATCTTGGATTTTTCTTTGTATTTATTTTTTGATAGTTTGATTAATATGTGTCTTAGTGTGTTTCTCCCTGAATTTTTCCTGTAGGAATGGGACTCTCTGTGCTTCCTGGACTTGGTTGACTGTTTCCTTTCCCATATTAGGGAAGTTTTCAACTATAATCTCTTCAAATATTTTTCAGTACCTTTCCTTTTCTCTTCTTCTTCTGGGACCCCTATAGTTCGAATATTGGTGCATTTAATGTTGTCCCAGAGGTCTCTGAGACTGTCCTCAATTCTTTTCCTTCTTATTTCTTTATTCTGCTCTGCAGTAGTTATTTCCACCATTCTATCTTCCATGTCACTTATTCGTTCTTCTGCCTCAGTTATTCTCCTATTGATTCCTTCTAGTGTATTTTCCATTTCAGTTTTGTGTTCTCCATCACTGATTGTTCTTTAGTCCTTCTAGGTCTTTGTTAAATATTTCTTGTATCTTCTCAATCTGTGCCTCCATTCTATTTTCGAGGTCTTGGTTCATCTTTACTATGATTACTCTGAATTCTTTTTCAGGTAGATTGCCTATTTCCTCTTCATTTATTTGGTCTTGTGGGGTTTTACCTTGCTCCTTCTTCTGTAATATATTTCTCTGTCATCTCATTTTGTCTAACCTACTGTTATGGTCTCCTTTCCTCAGGCTGCAGTGTCTGTAGTTCCTCTTGCTTTTGTTGTCTGCCCCCAGTCAGTGAGGTTGGTCCAGGGGCTTGTGTAGGCTTCCCAGTGGGAGGGACTGGTGTCTGTGCTTGGGGGTGTGGAGCTGAGTCTTTTCCCTCTGAAAGACAGGGCCACATCAGGTGGTGTGTTTTGGGGTGTCTGTGATCTTAGTATGACTTTAGGCAGCCTCTCTGATGATGGGTGAGGCTGCGTTCCTGTCTTGCTTGTTGCTTGGTGTGAGGTGTCCAGCACTGGAGCCTGCAGGCTGTTGTGTGGGGCTGTGTCTTGGTGTTGATATGGTTACCTCCGGAAGTACGCACACCGATTAATATTCCCTGGGCCCAGGTATTCTCTGGTGGTCCAGTGTCCTGGACTTGGCACTACCACCCCAGAGGCCCAGGCCTGACCCCTGGATGGGGAACCAAGTGCCCACAAGCTGCCCAATGTAGCCAGAGATAAAAGAAAGAACAGAAAAGAAACCCAAGGCAAAGAGCAAAAACAACAGCAAACAAACAGCAGCAACAACAACACAACACACACACACAGAATAAAATAAAATAAAAAAATTAAAAAAAACAAGAGAACAAACAAAATAATTCAAACATGAGAACAGTCAATAAGGCCTTAACCAACAAAAATAAAAAATGAAAAAGAAAACAAAAACAGATAGCAAACAAACATCAAGAAAAGTGAAGAAAACAAAATATACACATATAAACAATCAAAAAAATAAAGAAAAAATAAAATGAAAAAACAAAGAACAAAACAAGTAAAAACAGAAAATATATATATATTTAAAAAATAAAAATAAATGATAAAAAAATAATAAAAGGAACAACACCAACAACTGAACAAAATGAAACAAACAAAAAAAGAATAATAGAATTAAGAATATTTTCCTGGGCCCTCCTCTGTCAGTGTCCTTGCTCCCTCAGTGAGCCACAGCCAATCCCCACCTTCCCATGAGGACCTCCAATACCTCTAGGTAGGTCTCTGGACCTGCTGTGGGCACTGTGGGGCCAGCTCAGACTCTGACCTGGCTTGACTCCCACATGTATGTTCCCTCAAACTCCAGTGCTGTGAAGGCTAGATCAGTCTCAATTGTGGGAACACTCATTGTCTATTCAGGTATTCCACAGAGGCTGGATTTACCAAGCCAATCTTGGGGATTTAATCCATGGCTTGTGCAGCTGCGTGGAAAGATTTCCATTCCTCTTCTTTAGTCGCATGGCCCCTGGGGCTCAGTTCTCGTTTTGACCCCACCTCTGCATGTGTGCCACCCTCAGGCATCTGTTCCTTGCCCAGGTGTGAGTGAGTGAAACAGTAGCTGCTTGGGGCACACTTACTCAGGCCAGGGAGGGGTACGGCAGCCATAACTGGGGTGTTCATGAGTTGCCTGCAGCAGCAGGGACCAGCAGGCAGTTGCAACAGACTGGGGCATGCTCACTCTGGTGGGAGTGCCTGGCAGTGCCTGCAGAGGCAGGAGCTGGCATGTGGGGACAGTGGTGGCCCCGCCCCCCTCACGCCTCTCAGCAATGGTGCCCCACTTTCCAGGCAGTGCATGCTTCCTCTAGGGGCATTCCCAGCTGCACATCCCCTCACTCCTGTCCCCACTGCTATATATGTGCAGCTTACAGCACTCCTCTGCCCGGATCTGTTCTCCCAACCCCACGCTTTAGCACTCAGCCCCAGCCAGCATCGGCAGACTCTCATCCCAGGCAGGGGAGCCCAGGGCTGATTCCCAAGGAGGCTTTGGGATGGGCAGCACTCAGGCCCCTGGAGCCCACATGGGCAGAGGAGACCCTGGCCTGAGGGATGAGTGTGCCCGCTCAGATGGGAGCCCTTCCCAATGCCCATGGAGGCTGAAGAAGCTGGCAGGTGGGGAAAGGGGTTATAATGGCAGTTCTGCCCCTTGTACGCCACTCGAAAATGACGCCTTTCTTTTATGGTGTCCCAGGTTTTTTCTGCAGACTTTCCCGGTTGTGCAGCTCCTTACTCTTGTCCCTTCAGGCTATCTTTTCACAGCCAACAGCTGTCCCCTCCCTGGGTCCGTGCTCCAAACCCCAATTTCCAGCACCCAGCCTCCCTTCGCAACAGGTGACTCATGACTCAGGCTGGAATGTGCAGAGCTGCAGTGTAGACCATGCAGTTCTTACTTTTTCTTGCCTTCCACAGATTGTCCACTGCATTCTCCTTTGATTCCCTGAAGGTCCTTTTCTGTCCCAGCTGATTTCCCCACCATGAGAGAGTTTTTCTGAGTGTGAGGACCTCCCCTCACCTTCAGCTTCCCACCAGGGTTGTTGGTCCCTTTTTTGATTCCTCTTTTCTTTTTTTCTTCTTTCTTTCATCCTAGTCAGTTGTGAGGGGATGTTTCTTGTCCTTTTAGGTGTCCAAAGTCTTCCACTAATGTTCAGCAGGTGCTCTATGAGAACTGTTCCGTTTGTAGATGTATTCTTGATATACTTGAGGAGCGACGAATTCCGCATCCTCCTATTCCACCATCTTGACTCCTCCCGTCTCTTGTTTCTTGATGTAGGCATTTATCAGTATAAATTTCCCTCTTATAACAGTTTTCGTAGAAACACATGGGTTTTGATGTGCTTCAATTTTAGTTTCAAGATATTTCTTGATCTCGCTTTTAATTTCTTCTTTGACCCATCAATTGTTGCTGAGCATGTTGTTGTTTTTGTTGTTGTTTTTAACATCTTTATTAGAGTATAATTGCTTTACAATATTGTGTTTCTGCTGTATAACAAAGTGAATCAGTTATACATATACATATAACCCCATATCCCCTCCCTCTTGCATCTCCCTCCCACCCTCCCTATCCCACCCCTCTAGATGGTCACAAAGCACCGAGCTGATCTCCCTGTGCTATGCAGCTGCTTCCCACTAGCTATCTATTTTACATTTGGTAGTGTATATATGTCCACTGAGCATGTTGTTTAATTCCCAACTATCTGTTAATTTTCCAGTTTTCCTCCTGCCATTGATTTCTAATTTCATACCATTGTAGTCAGAAAATATACTAGCTATAATTTCAATCTTTTTAAAAATTTGGTAAGACTTGTTTTGTGACGTATTATATAATCTATCCTGGAGAATGTTCTGTGTGTGCTTAAGAAGAATATTCTGCTGCTCTTGGATGGAATATTCTGTACATGTCTGTTAGTTCCATTTATTCTGTAGTATGGTTCAAATCCAATGTTTCCTTATTTATTTTCTGTACAGATGTCCTATCTGTTGTTGAAAGTGGGGCATTGATGTCTCTTACTATTATTGTATTGCTCTCTATTTCTCTTTTCAGAACTGTTAGTATTTGCTTAATATATGTAGATGCATATATATTTACAATTGTTATATCTTATTTTTAATTTAATTTATTTTATTTTATTTTTTATTGGAGTATAGTTGCTTTACAATGTTGTGTTAATTTCTACTGTACAGCAAAGTGAATCAGTTATACATATACATATATCCACTCTTTTTAAGATTTCCTTCCCATTTAGGTCACCACAGATCATTGAGTAGAGTTCCTTGTGCTATATAGTAGGTTCTCATTAGTTATCTATTTTATACATAGTAGCATATATATGTCATTCCCAATCTCCCAATTTGTCCCACTCTCCCTTCCCACCTTGGTAACCATAAGCTTGTTCTCTACATCTGTGACTCTATTCCTGCATTGCAAATAAGTTCATCTGTAGTATTTTTCTAGATTCCACATATAAGCTATATTATACAATATTTGTTTTTCTCTTTCTGACTTACTTCATTCTGTATGACAATCTCTAGGTCCATCCACTTCTCTGCAAATGGCACTATTTCATTCCTTTTTATGTCTGAGTAATATTCCCTTGTATATATGTACCACATTTTCTTTATCCATTCCTCTGTCAATGGACATTTAGGTTGCTTCCATGTCCTGGCTATTGTAAATAGTGCTGCAATGAACATCAGGGTTCATGCATCCTTTACAATCGTTATATCTTCTTGATCCCTTTATCATTACATAATTACCATATTTGCCTTCTGTTACTATTTTTTGCTTAAAGACTATTTTGTCTGATATACATATAGCTACCCCTCCTCCCTTTTGGTCTCCACTTGCATGGAATAACTTTTGTCATCCCTTTACTTTGAGCCTATGTGTGTCCTTAAAGTTGAAGTGAGTCTCCATAGGCATCATATAGTTGGGTCCTATTTTTTCATCCATACAACCACACTTTGCCATTTTATTAGAGAATTCAATCCATTTACATTTAGAGTAATTCTTAATAGGTAAACGATAGGTAAAGACTGACTAATGCCATCCTATTAATTGTTTTCTGGCTGTTTTGTAGCTTGATTGTTCTTTTCTTCCTTTCTTGCTGTCTATCATTGAGGATTGATACTTTTCCAAAGTGATATTGTTTGATTCCCCTCTTTCTATCTTTTTTTGTAACTGCTTTGCAGTTAACAAGGAGGCTTACATAAATCTTCTTATATATATAACAGTCTATTTTATACTGATAACAATTTAACTTTGATTGCATGCAAAAACTATATACTTTAATCCCCTTTCCTTTTATACTTTTTATGTCACTATTTTAATCTTTTTTTATTGTGTATCCATTAACAAATTGTTGAAGCTATAGCTATTTTGGGTACTTTTGTTTTTTAACATTTATGCTAGAGTTAACTAGTTAACACATCACCATATTACAGTATCAAGCTGTTTCGAGTCTAATTATATGTTCACTTTTGCCAATGTGTTGCTTATTTTCTTATGTTTTCATGTTAGTAATTAGCATTCTTTTGTTTCAGCTTCAAGAACTCCTTTCAGCATTTCTTGTAAGGTAGCTTTAGTGGTGATGAAATCCCTCAGCTTTTGCCCGGGAAACTCTTTATCTCTCTTTCATTTCTGAAGGACAACTTTGCTGGTTAAAGTATTCTTGGTTGGCAGTTTCTTTTAGCACTTTGAGTATATCATCCCACTCTCTCCTAACCTGTAAGTTCACTGCTGAGAAATCCACTGATAGCCTTATGGGTGTTCCCTCATCGGAGAAATTTTTTTTTCCTGTTGCTTGTAAAATTCTCTCTTTGTCTTTGGTTTTAAACAATTTTATTATTATGTATCTTGGAGAACATTGTTTTGGACTGAAATTTTGAGGTGACCTATTAGCTTCATGAACCTGAATATCTATATCTCTTCCCAGGTTTGTGAAGTTCTCAGCCATTATTTCTTTAAATAAGCTTTCAGCCCTCTCTCCATCTCTTCTTCTGGGACTCCAGTTAAGTATAACATTTCTTTTGATGGTATTTCATAATTTCCATAGGCTTTCTTCATTCCTTTTCATTCATTTTTTTTTCTTCTCTGATTGGATAATTTCAATTGATCTGCCTTCTAGCTCACTGATTCTCTCTTCTGTTTGTTAAAGTGTGCTGTTGGAGTTCTCTATTGGATTCTTCCATTCAGCGATTGTATTTAGCTCCAAAATTTCTGTTTGTTTATTTTTTTATGTTTTCTATCTCTTTATTGAACTTCTCCTTTTTTTCTTGCACTGTTTCCCTGACATCATTAAATTGTTTATCTGTGTTCTCTTGTAGCTTTCTGAGCATCTGTAGAATAATTATTCTGAATTCTTTGTTGAACACTTCCTTGAGCTCTATTTCTCTGGAGGCAGTTGTTGGTGGTTTACTGTATTCCTTTGGTAGAGATGTATTTTCCTGATTCTTTTCATGATTCCTGTAACCTTGACTATGTATCTGCACATTTGAAGGAGTAGTCAACTCTTCTAGACTTTATGGACTGACTTCAGTAACAGAAGCATTTCACCTATGAATAGAGGCACACTGTATCATGCTGTGACTTGGGTCTAGTGGTCCAGGGCGCCAAGTATGGGGGTTTGTGGTGGCACTGCATCTGGGAAGCATGATGTCTCTTCAGTTTAGGCCAATTTGGTCCACAGCACTGACAACTATGTGGTCCTTGGTGAGCACAGAACAGTGTGTGGGGGGGTACACAGTGGATGCAAGGACTATTGGACTCCTTAGTGGCACCTCCAGATCTAGCAGCTAGGGACCAGGGCAGGCAGTGGTGCTGGTCAGAGCCAGTGGTGTGCACACACTCAGCTGCAGAGGCTAGCTGCAGACACCTGTGCCTGCACACTTTTTCCTTAAGCACGTGTGCTTCAGTGGAGGCTGATGGTGGGAGTTGGGCTAGGGACATGCAGGTACACAGCTAGAAGGGCTAGGTATGGGTAGGTGTGATGTTGCCAGCCAGTGATTAATCTAGGCCCACAAACAGCTGCAGGGGCTGTGGCGTTCCATGTGATCACCTGTGGCTCCAACTCTCCCTGCCCCTCTCACCCTGGGCATGTGTACTGCAGTGGAAGCTGATGGCTGATGACAGGATCCAGGCTGGAAGCATGCAGGCGCACAGCTGAAGAGGTTAGCTATGGGTGGGTGTGGTAGTGCTGGACAGTGACAGAAGACAGGGTCTGATCTGGGCTCAGAAGCTGCTCCACAAGCCCTGGTTTTTGGTGTGCCCACTGTGGCTGCACGCTCTTCCTCAGGGTATGAAAGCTACAGTGGAGGCATCAGGCTAGTTCCATGTAGATGCACAGCTGGAGGCCCCAAGCAGAAGCACAGTGGTGAAAGTCACCCAGGGTGCTTAGGCTGGCATTTTGCACTCATGCAGATGCAGAGGCTCAACACGGCTATGGGTGTGGCTCCTGGGCTCTGGCAGTAGCAGGGAGGGACTCAGGCAGCTGGCAACTTATACTTGCATAGCTTCAGGATCCTGGATGGCTGTTGGTATGGTTCCTGGGCTCTGGCAGGGGTGGGAGGAGGAAAGGAGTGGGAAGGAACTCAGATGGCTGGCATCAGCAAATGCAAATACCTGTGGAGTGAAAGCTGGTGAAATATGCAGGCAATCCACAGCAACTGTGCTGGCTGTTGGTTTCCTCAGTGGTGAAATTTGCTGAATTCGTCTGCAGAGTAGGTCTTTGTGAACTATGATTGCTCCTGCTGCATGTCTGCTAATAATAGCCTCTGCTTTTCTTCCTTGTTCTTAGCTGGCTCTATACATTTCAGCTTTTCTGGTCTAGGTGGGGTGAACCAAAGTGGGAACTTTCTGCAATGCCTCAAGAGGCTGGATAAGCTGTTTGCTCACCCCTACTCTTCATTTCCTAGAGAGAGGAACTCTTTCTTGATGGAAGTTCTTTCTTGGTGCTGAACAATGCTGCTTTGGGAGATGGGATGTTGCAGGTGGAATGAAGTTGTCTTCTATCTCTGCTTGTGTGGTTCTCAAAAACTCTCAGTTTTCTGTTCCACTGTGTTGCTAAAATTCCTAGGTGGACTCTAGAGGTTTTCCAGAGCTGTTTTTATTCATGGATAGCTGTTCAATCATTGAACTTTTTGGGGGGTGTGTTGGGGAAGCAGGGTTCTCCTGCATTTCAGTTTTCCCCAGAAACTAATGGCTGATTTTTCATCAAAAACCATGGAGGCCAGAAGGCATACTTAAAGTGTGAAAAGAAAAAAGTCGTCAACTAAGAATTCTGTATCTGCCAAAACTGTTCATCAGAACTGAAGGAGAAATCAAGACAGCCCCAAACAAACAAAATCAGAAGAATTTGTCACCAGTAGACTTGCCCTACAAGAAATGCAAAAGGGAGTCCTTCAGGCTGAAAGGGAAGGATGCTAGATAGCCATACACAGAAATAAAGAACACTGGTAAAGGTAATTAAATAGGTAAATATAAAATTCAGTATTATTTTATTATTGGTTTGTAACTTTTCTTTTTTACTACATGATTTGAAAGACAAATTCATAAAACAATAATTATAAGTCAATGCTAGTGGATACACATTGTATAAAGATGTAAGTTATGACAATAACATCATAAAGGGGAAAGGACAGAGGTCTCTAGGAGTATAAGAGCAGAGTTTTGCATGCTACTGAAGCTGTTAGTATTAATTCAAACTAAAATGTTATGAATTCAATATGTTACTTATAATCCCCAGGATAACCACGAAGAAAATAACTCAAAAATATACAAAAAGGAAAATGAGAAAGGAACCAAAATGGAACACAACAACAAAAAATCAATTAAACACAAATGAAGGCAGTAATGGAGGTAATGAGGAAGGAAAAGCTATAAGACATATAGAAAAAAATAGCAAAATGGCTGAAGCAAATTCTTCCTTATCAGTAATAAGTTTAAATGTAAATAGAGTAAACTCTGTAATCAAAAGGCATAGATTGACAGAATGGATGAAAAAATTATGATCAAACTATATGCTGCCTACAAGAGACTCATTTTAATCAAAAGAAACTGGCAGGTTGAAAGTGAAATTATGGAAAGAATACTCCATGCAAATAGTAACCAAAAGAGAACGGGGTAGTTATACAAATATCATACTAAACAGACTTTAATTCAAAATGTGTTTCAAGGTACAAAGAAGGACATTACATATTGATTAAAAGGTCAATTCACCAAGGAGCTGTAATTATAAACATACACACAACTAACAAGACCATCACAAAATATATGAAGCAAAAACAGGCAAAACAGAAGGGAGAAATAGTTCTACAATAATGGTTCTATACTTCAATACTCCACTGTCAGTAATGGGTAGAACAACAACCCATAAACAGAAGATCAATAATAGAGAACTTGCAAAACAGTATAAACCAACTAGAACAAATAACATATACAGAATGCTCTGCTGGCAATAGCAGAATACATATTTTTCTCAAGTGCACATGGAGCATTCTCCAGGATACACCATAAATTGAGCCTCAAGTCTCAGTTAATTTAAAAAGAATAAAATCATACAAAATATCTTCTGTGGTGACAAAGGAATGAAACTGAAAATCAATAACAAGTGAAACTGGAAAATTCACAAATATGTGGAAATGGAGCAACACACTATTAAACGATCAGTAGGTCTAAGAATACATCACAAGGGAAATTAGAAAATACTTAGAACTGGATTAAAATGAAAATACAACCTATCAAAACATATGGGATGCAGCAAGGCAGTGCTCAAACAGAGATTTATAGTTATAAAAACATATTTTTAAAAAGAAACAATATATCAAACCAATAACCTAACTTTACACCTTAAGGAAATAGGAAATTAAAATAGCAAACTAAATCCAAAGTTAGCAGAGGGAAGGAAATAATAAATATTAGTTATAATATTGTAAATTAAGTATACTTCAGTTAAGTAATTAATTAAATTTTTTAAATGGTGTTGGCAAGTTTATGAGAGAACAGACACACATACTCTTTTTTTTTAGTTTTACAATTTTTATTTAGTTTTATTGAAATACAGTAGATTTACAATGTTGTGTTAATTTCTGCTGTACAGCAAAGTGATTCAGTTATATATATAAGTTTTTTTTCATATTCTTTTCCATTATGGTTTATCATAGAATATTGATTATAGTTCCCTGTGCTGAATAGTAGGACCTAGTGGTTTACTGCATCTGCTAACCCCAAACTCCCACTCCATCTCTCTCCCACCCTCCCCCACTTGGCAGCCACAAGTCTGTTCTCTATGTCTGTATGTTTCTCTTTCAATAAAAGTTCATTTGTGTCATATTTTAGATTGTACATATAAGTGATATCATATGGTTTTGTCTTTCTGTGTCTGACTTACTTCACTTAGTATGATAATCTCTAGTTCCATCCACATGGCTGCAAATGGCATTATTTTGTTCTTTTTTTATGGCTGAGTTGTATGTCATTGTATATATGTACCACATCTTCTTTATCCATTCATCTGTCGATGGACATTTAGGTTGTTTCCATGTCTTGGCCATTGTGAATAGTGCTGCTATGAACACTGGAGTGTATGTATCTTCTTGAATTATATTTTTGTCCAGATGTATGCCCAGGAGTGGGATTGCTGGATCATATGGTAGTTCTATTTTTAGTTTTCTGAAGAACCTCCATACTGTTTTCCATAGTGGCTGTACCAACTTACATTCCCACCAGTAGTGTAGGAGGGTTCCCTTTTCTCCACCCCTCTCCAGCATTTGTAATTTGTAGATTTCTTTTTTTTTTTGAAGAGTTTTTTTTGATGTGGACCATTTTTTTTAAGTCTTTATTGAATTTTTTACAATATTGCTTCTGGTTTTTTTTTATGTTTTGTTTTTTTGGCCAAGAGGCATGTGGAATCCTAGCTCCCCAACCAGGGATTAAACCCATACTCCCTGCATTGGATGCACTGGACCACCAGGGAAGTCCCTGTAGACTTCTTTTTTTTTTTTTTTTAACATCTTTATTGGAGTATAATTGCTTTACAATGGTCTGTTAGTTTCTGCTTTATAACAAAGTGAATCAGTTATACATATACATATGTTCCCATATCTCTTCCCTCTTGCGTCTCCCTCCCTCCCACCCTCCCTATCCCACCCCTCTAGGTGGTCACAAAGCACCGAGCTGATCTCCCTGTGCTATGCGACTGCTTCCCACTAGCTATCTATTTTACATTTGGTAGTGTATATATGTCCATGCCACTCTCTCACCCTGTCACATCTTACCCCTCCCCCTCCCCATATCCTCAAGTCCATTCTCTAGTAGGTCTGTGTCTTTATTCCCATCTTGCCACTAGGTTCTTCATGACCTTTTTTTTTTTCCCTTAGATTCCATATATATGTGTTAGCATACTGTATTTGTTTTTCTCTTTCTGACGTACTTCACTCTGTATGACAGACTCTAACTCCATCCACCTCACTACAAATACCTCCATTTCGTTTCGTTTTATGGCTGAGTAATATTCCATTGTATATATGTGTCACATCTTCTTTATCCATTCATCCAATGATGGACACTTAGGTTGCTTCCATGTCCTGGCTATTGTAAATAGAGCTGCAATGAACATTTTGGTACATGACTCCTTTTGAATGATGGTTTTCTCAGGGTATATGCCCAGTAGTGGGATTGCTGGGTCGTATGGTAGTTCTATTTTTAGTTTTTTAAGGAACCTCCATACTGTTCTCCATAGTGGCTGTATCAATTTACATTCCCACCAACAGTGCAAGAGTGTTCCCTTTTCTCCACACCCTCTCCAGCATTTATTGTTTCTAGATTTTTTGATGATGGCCATTCTGACCGGTGCAGACACACATACTCTTATGCACCATTAATGGGGATGTATAGCAAATGTATAGGGCAAATTAGCAGTATCAAAAATTTTAATGTCTATATATCCTTTGACCCAGGAATTTTTTTTTGATGCTACTATATAAAAAAATCCTCACATAAGCCCAAAGATATTTATTGCAACATTATTCATAATGGAGGGGGGAAATCCCTGGAAGTAACTTAAATTTCCATTAATAAGTGAGTGTTTAAATAAATTATGTTAACATTCAGATTCTTGAATAGTATGACTCCACGAAAAATAAAGAATTTATATGGAAAGACCTACATGGCATATTGCCATGTGGTCAAATGGAAAAAAAGGAAATTGCAGATCATTATAGAGTATGATTCCATTTATGTTAATATACTATTAATGATGATAATCTGCTCCACAGATGAAATTGCCTGGTTACGACATAGTCCTACTGCCTTAGGATTGAGAAGGAAAAGAGAAGATAGTGAGGAGAAGAAAATTACAAAGGGATAAGGAGTTGGTAATAAAAAGAGGAAATAGAGAACTTCAAATTTTTAACTGTATATCCTGAAAGGGAGAATAGTGCTTAAAGAGTATAGGTTCTGGAACCAGACTGCCTGAGTTCATAGTTGGACTCTGAACTTACTATCTGGGTAATTATCAGTTAGTTGTCTCACTTCTCTGAGCCCTAGTTTCTTCATCTGTAACATGGGAATAATAGTACCTTTCTCATAAGGTCCTTATGAGGATGGGCTAAATTAATCCATGTAAAGCACTTAACAAAGGTGCATAGTAAGCACTCAATCAACATTAGCTGTTATTTCTTTGGACCAGGCACTGTGTTGTGTTTTCTGTACATGATGTTATTGAATTGTTACAATGACCTGGATGTCATCTATGGAAGCTAACTGTTACAGAGCCCTTCCCTCTTGTGCTACAGTTGCTTCTGACTTTTACTGCCCTCCTTTTATAGTTGAGGAAAATGAGGGTCAGAGAGATAGATGGTTTTGCTCAAGGTGCCATAGCCATATAGGGATGGTCTAATTCCAAAGCCCAGCAAACTCATTTTACTACTCCAGAGGGAGAAGGGAAAGAAAATAGAGAGGGGAGAGCCGGTGCTGGGTGAGGGGGGAGACAAGAGGGGACTACATTGGGTTTTATCTCTAGCAAGGGCCTGAGATACCATTGGGGCCAATGCAGGGCCAGGCCAGCAGAAGGCGGGGTGGGTGGAGCTAAGCCAAGGGAGAAGGGATAAAAACCAGGTCCTGACCCACAGCACTCAACCCGTCGTTCGTTCGTCCTCAGTGCAGGGCAACAGGTAAGTGTTGCTTTCAGCCTGGTGCCCTCTTTCTTGGTCTGCTTGCCCACCTCAAGGCTGTATACGCTGACTCTCTGGCTTGACTAGATCTGACTTTGTATGTTCCTTAGAATCTGTCACTCTGTCATTTTCTGTTCCCCCCCATGTCTCTTCCTGTCTTTCCCAGTTTTCAGCTTTCCTTTGTCTTTTTTCCTCCTTGTTTCCTCTCCTCTGTTAGTTTTCAAGATCACTCACTTTACTTCATCATTCTCTGACACTCTAGCTTTCTCTTATTTTTCCTTCGTCTGAGGTCTATATGTATCTTTTCCTCTAAATCTCTCTCTCCCTTTCCATCTCTTTCTTCTACTCTGTATCTCTCAGTCTCGCTGTTTTCTATCTCTTCCATTCCTTCTCTGTCTCCCAGGAAGAGGTCTTGGTATTTTTTTTTTTTTGGCAATTCTCCATTCCTCCCTCACTTTGACTCCTTCTCTCTCCTTGGCTGACAGCAGAGCTCAATGGGTCAGACCCCAGAGGGCCAGAGGTAGGGAGAGAAAACAAAGTGAATGTGGGGTGGTGGGAATGATGAATTGGGAAGGGAGAGATTTGAGGGAATTGAGAGATGAATAATTAGCAGAAATAAGGAGAGACGGTGGGAGAAGAATGGGGCCCTATGCTGAAAGTCAATTGATTTGTTTTTCTCATTCTAATTCACTGTGAGGCAAATCATTCACCCTTTGAAAAAAAGGGCTTGGCCTATGATTTCCACAACCTCTTCTAAGTTTGATTTCATGGTCTTCTAAATTTTTGTTTCTAAGAATTTCTGATTCTGATTCCAGGAATCTAAAATTCTTTATGATTCTTCCATGATGGGGAGAGGGTGCTAGGAAGGGAAGTAAATCCTGATGCTTCCAACTCCTGAAGAGAAGTGACCACATCCCCTCCAGACTTAACTGATTCTTTCAAAGCAGGCCACAAAGGGGAGAGAGGGATCGAGGAATGCTGCAATGAGTGGTTTCTGGCTCTCTGCTGGGGTAGAGTTGTGGTTGGCCCCTCTGATCTCTGGGACTGCAGATTGGCTGCTGACACGAGAGAGGATTTTAAGGTGTAGGAAAAATCTTCTAGTAATGTTCTATCACTTGGCTCAAAATTTCACAGTTTTCTCCTTGGGTAAAAGCATTGTTTTAAGAAGACCCTGGCAAAGATTGGTGCATAAGTTGTTAAATAATGGAATGAATGAATGTACGAATGAATGAATGTTCACCAGTGCCTGAAATTCCGCTTCAGTTAGAAATCTGTTCCTGTGGTAAAGGCATTGGTTACAACTCAAAATCAAGTGTCCCAGAAAGGGACCTGTTAGTGTAGGAGAGTAGATTTAGGCCTGGAGTCAGGCTCTCAATCAGGATAATGTGTAGTAATATTAGAATCATAGATCCACAGTGGTTAAGTTAGTAGGCTCTGGAACCAGATTGACTAGGTTCAAATCCTGGTTCTCCTACTTAGTAGCTCTGTGACCTGAACAGGTTACTTAATCTTTTGGGCCCTCAGTTTCCTCATCTTTGAAATAAAGTTGATATTAGTATATAACTCACAGGGTTGTCATGAAGATTAAATAAGTCAATGTATGTGAAGCATTTACAAAGGGGTATGGCACAGTGAGAACTCTGTGAGTGTTTGACTGTTAGAACCAGACGGAATCTATGGAGCTATCTAGTCCAATGTTTTTGGAGAAACTGAAGCCCAGAGAGGGAAAATACAGAGCCCAAGTTCATATAGTAAGTTGTAACAGAATCAGGGCAAGAATCAAGATTGAGACAAGAATCAGCTTTCCAGACCTGGTCTGGTGTATTCATGATGTTACTTCCCTTGGCTATACCTTCACTTTCCCTACATAGAAAATGTAGAATATAAAAAATAACAGATAACACTTTTTCAGCATTTACTCTAGGATAGGCACTCTTCTATATACTTTATATAGATTATCTTACTGAATCTTCACAACATCCCTGTGAAGTAGATTGTCCTTGTTATTATCCACATTTTAAAGATATAAGACATAGAGCAGAGACATGACTTTTCTAATGTCCCAGAGCTAGTGAGTGGTAGAGCCAGGATTCAAATGCAAGTAGTCTGGCTCCAGAAGCTGTGCTCTTAATACCCTAAATTGCCTAAAATACTCCTTTGATTCGATTTTACTCACTCCAGTCTCATGATAGGTAGTAAGATAGAATGGAAACAGAGCCCAAGATGGGCAGGCAGTGAGGCAGGGCAAATTCCAGGAAAGGAGTGTCAGAACAGAGAAACTGGAACTGAAGCTAGAAAGAACTTGATAATTCAACAAATTCCAAGAAGTAGCCTATATTTTCCCAGGTCCCTGAGAATATCATGGCTAAAAGCCCCTTAGAGATGATGTGTGTACTGAACTTCTGTTTTTATACCTGGGGGTGGGATTCACCATCATCCCAAGGCAGGACTGGACTTTGCTTCCAATCTTGGGGGTTTTTCTTCACATTACATACCCCAATGTTGTCATTATTGTTGTTAATGTTGGGGAAAGGAATTTGCAGGAGCCTGGAACCTGGCCATCTGCTTTGCCTCCTCTCCCTGGGCCATCCGCCCCCCTCACCACCAACAGCTAGGGTCAGCCCCAGCCAGATGCACAGACATGATTCTAGAAAGGAACTCCTCTCCTCTTCCACACCCTGGTCTCAGCTTGGGGAGTGGTCAGACCCTAAACGTGATAAACTCTGGGAGCCTTATCTGTGGTCTGCAGGCTCAGTCCCAAGCACTTTAGCTTTTGCAGGAAGGCAGGAGAAGGGAAACTCATATCTCCAGATATAAGGTAGGCATCAAATCCAATTCATTACCTATCATATGAGGTAGACATAAATACCTTACATTTGACAGTTGATGAAAGCTGAGACCCAAAGAGGGGAAGTGACTTTCCAAGAACGTCCAACAAGGAGCTGGGGAGCTGGAATTGAAATAAGAAAAGCTAAGATTTTCTTTTAGGCACTTTCCTAAAGTCTTAACATGAGTTTCATTAGTCCTTTCAACACCCCTTGGCCTTTTCCAATTTCAGGACCCACACACCCTACCCCACATACCAACCTATGCTCTTATGACAGCCTGTGAGAGTTGGAGGGAGGTTGCTCTGGGGTGGAACAAGGGGAAGAGGTTGCTTTGTGAGTTAGGAGGAGGGTGTTTGCTCTATGAGATCTAGAAGGGAGGGGTGTTGCTCTGTAAGAGGTGAAGGAGGTAGTCATATGATGACATGGCCACGAGCTCCTCCTGTTCACTTTTCCCCCCACAACATAAAGCCTTAAATACTAGAGGTGCTGTTAGGTTCTACTAAGTAGTTCTCCTGGTGGTGGGAGGGCCTTAGTCTTGCCACATTCCTCCATCTCTCTCCCATTATCCTGTCCCATATCTTGTCTCACCCTCTGATGCTGGATCTCTAGTTTGTCCTTTTTCTTTTAATCTATTTCTCCCTCTTGCTATCTCTAGCTCTCTTTGTCTTTATATGTCTCAGCCCTCCCTCATCCCAACCCCCAACCCACAATAGCCATCTCTCTGTCTCTATCCTTTGATCTTAGCTCTAACTCAGTCTCACTCTCATCTCCTTCAGTAGGGAGGGCCAAGATCCTCTTCCCCTAACTCTTCTTTGTTGTTCTCCCCCACCCACACAATCTCTGATAGAATTTCTCCTTTACCTTTGTGCCTGACTGACTCTCTGCCTCTGCTGGATTCTCTCCTCTCCTGCTCTCAGTATTCTGAGTCTTTGTATATTCCTCCATGCTCCTTGATTTCGCCTCATATCCCTTTTTTGTCCCTCTGTCTATCTGTCTCTAACTCTACCTCTGCTCTATTTCTCTCTCTCTCTTCTCTCATCTTCTCTCTTTCATTCTTTCTCTCATCTCAGTCTCTTTCCTTACCTTCTGTATTTCCCATAATCCTCTTGTCCTCTGCTTTTCTGGATCAGTCCTCTTCTCCCTGTTCTTATCTCTACCTGTCCCCTTTCCTCTGGCTTTGATCTTTTCTCTCCCGCAATTTCTGTTGTAACTCCACTACTACCATTGCACCTTTGTTCTCTATTACTTTCCTCCTTTTATCTTTCCTAATTTTTCTTTCTTTATGACTCTTCCTCTATTCTCTTTCCTCCATTTGAGTCCCTGCTCATTCATTAATTTACTCCCAAATTCAATAAATATTTATTGAATGCCTACTATGTGTATTTTTTTATTATATTCTCCCCACCCTGATTCTCTCCTCTGTCTTAGCCTCTGCCTCTTTCATTCACCCATAGACTTGTTTCCCAGATTCCTTGGGTCTTGCTTTCACCTACATCTCTATCTGCTTTTCCAAAATCCAGGAGAAAATCCAAAGGCAGTAAAATACCTGTCTGGTGGCACATGGTGCCCTTTTGTCCTATTCCCTGAATCTACTTAAGCTGGTACCTATGGCCTCAAGCTCCTTGTCTCTCTGACTGGGCCTGCTCAGGAAACACTCTGAGTGAAGCCTCATGAGCCCTGGTCAATGGCATCTGTCTGCATTAGCAAGTTGAATCTTCATTTGCCTGAGGCCAATATTCTTAGAGAGAGTCTTAGCCTTAAGTGTTGATCAAAGGGTTGGTGGGTTGTCAACTCTCATCCTGCCACACACAATCACACTTCAATGATCCTTACTATCACAGAGGGGGTCAGTGGCAGAGTCTGAATCAGAATTCAGGCTTTCTGACCTCCAGTGGGAACTCTTTTCTTCACCTCTTTTGTCTAATGATCAGTTTCCTGTTTCTTCCTCTCTGATGCCTTATTAGTACATTTTAATATTTGGAAAGTTCTTACCCTGAAATGACAATAAAGGCATCTCTGGGGAGGGAGGCAAGCTGGGTGAGAAGCTAAAGGCAAAGGATCAAACACAAGAATGACCCTTGGCTTTCAGCCAGGTCTTCATGGTGGAATCTCATCTCTTCCACATCTTATGCAGAACTTCGGGCTCAAGAGGGTGGCAGCAGCCATGTTGCTACAGCGTTGCCCAGTGCTTATCCGGAGCCCCACAGCCCTCCTGGGCAAGATGATTAAGACTCACCAGTTCCTGTTTGGTATTGGACGCTGTCCCATCCTGGCCACCCAAGGAGCAACCTGTTCTCAAATCCACCTTAAGGCAACCAAGGCTGGAGGGGGTAAGAAGTCACTGCTGGCAAATGGGGGAGAATGTCTGGGTCCTAGAGATAAGGTTCCAAGTCATACTGGTCATCATTACCTAATAATTGGAAGGGTTCATGTGAAAAGTATCAAGGAAGAATGAGCTTGCCTAAAAATACACTGGCCTCTGACTTCTGGCAGTATCTCTAAAAGGAGTTTCACTCTCATGCCCCTCACATTCTATATACTCCAGTCATGCTGAAACTACTTAAAGTTGTCTGGATTAACTCTGTTTTCTTAAGTTTCTGTGTCTTTGCACCTGTCAAATGACTCTCTCCCATTATCTTTACTAGAGTATCTCATACTTCTCATGCAACATTTAACTTGGGCATCATCTCCTCTATGAAGTCTAGCTAGACTTCCAGCCTGTCCAAATCCAATTCTGGGTCATGTCCCTTTCCTCTTCTAGCCCATGTCCTCCCTCCCATCCCAGCACTGTTCATAATGTGTCTTCAGTATGTGCCATTCCCAACAACTCAGGAACTCCCCTAGGGGCCAGATACATCCATCTCTGTGTCTCTACCATAGCCTGAGATAGAGCTTTGAGATATAGTACTTCTTAGTGACCACTGTTAAACTTACAGCTAGAAGCTCACTGCCACTTACTCTCTTAACTTTGCATAGACTCTCCATCTTGGGCCAAGAGCCACTGTCCCTTCATGCTGTTGGAACTCCAGGATGGGAAGAGTAAAATTGTGCAGAAGGCAGCCCCAGAAGTCCAGGAGGATGTGAAGACTTTCAAGACAGGTTGGAGTTAAGTTCCACCTCATGTAACCTCTACACCTAATGCTTGATTTCACTTTATTACGATCCTGAGCTAGGCAGCTCAGGGCAGCTAGTATACATTTCATGATGGAAGTCCAGTCTTTTCCAGGGGAACCATGGTACTCAATAGCATAGACTGTGCACTGAAATGCACCCTCCCCAACACACATACATGCTTCTGTAACTTTTAGCTATTAGTCTAAAATGAGCCTTCTAGAGTTCTGCCTCCTCTCTCCCAAGTGGCTAAATGGATTCCAACAGGCTGGGCTCCCACATTTAAGCAATACCACTCTATGACAATCTGGATTTGCATAAAAGAGTGAGTTTTGGAAGAGGTACATTCTTTAGAAGGGTATGGAGCCCAGGTGAACTCAATTGGTGCAGACCACTGAAGGCCACACTTGAGAGTTGGCCACACTTGAGAGTTGGCCATACAGTCAAGATCTTTCATAGACCCTTTTGGGATATAATTAAGAGTAAAAATTTCAAAATTGAATTTTAATGACTTTCAGAAACGAAGAGTAAGGTACACTGTCCTGCATCTACCTTCCATGTGCAAGACTCAGCATTGCTGCTCCAGTTATCTCACCCAAGGGAAAGTCCTAGTGAAGAGAAGTGTAATTCAGCCTATGGATGGTTTTCTGACATATAAGTCTCCACTTGGGGAGATGAGAAAGGGCTCACTTTGCAGAATATTTCTTCTCTCTGCACAAGGCTTCCCTACTTCCTAACCTTGAATTTTTATACGTTGTATTGCGTTTAAAGAAGATATCACATGCTTTCCTTTTCCCCCCTTTTTTCATGGCCAATGAATCCCATACTCCTTCTCAGACCTGCCCATCTTCCTGGCCTCAACCAGCCTGAGGAAGCCATTCTTCAGTCCCCAGGAATCAGAGAAAAATTCAGAGAAGGTCACGCACCTGATTCAGAACAACATGGCTGGTGAGTTTGCTGAGGAGGAAGTAAAAGGGGTAGGAATATGGAAGGAATGCTGAAAGGGCTTCTGACACAGTAGAGGCAATGGCAAGGAAGCACTTTAGAGCCAAAGGGAGTCTGAGTTTAAATTTTAATGCTGGCACTTGTTGTATCTGCATGCTTTAGAAAGTAAGTCACTTACCTCCAGTGAGATTTTAATAACTCAAGTTATTATGAGAAGGAAATAAAATTACACTTATGGAAGTGCTTCTAACTTGTTATGAAGCTTCATTAAATATTAGGTGTATTCCTATTATTTCTTCTCCATGTTTCCCTCAAAAACTCTCATCCTTCGCAGAGAGCCTTTTCCCCCTCTCTTATATGTGTTTATATTCATTTTTCATAATAGAATTTGTTTTATTTTCCCAATATAAAAAGAATATAAAAAGGGAAATTTAAAGCACTCAGAGTTCCACCATCCACCATTAGCTTTTTGTCATACTTTTTCCAGATATTTTCCTATGACTAAACACACACACACACACACACACACACACACACACACACACACAAAACTACACTTCCCTCCACACACATGTTTTTATTAGAAATGTGATCTTATTCCACCTGGAGTTTGTTATTACGCTTTGTTCACTTAACAATATGTCATGGGCATTATTCCATGTCCCTAAACATAGAGCTGCATAATAATTATTAATGGTTGAAATGTGTTCTGTAGCATGAATGCAACATCATTTAGTTAACCAAGCACCTATATTTCAGGTAATTGTTTCCAATTTTTTGTGTGTATTCTTCCACTCTATATTGTATGTTGGTTTTACATACATATAAATGTATCCAAAGATAATATATAGTATTATCTTAGACTTAGTGTGGCTGTACTAGAGAGTATTTAGCTATTCCTCTATTGGGTTGCTTCCAATTTTTCCTATTACAAACAGAGGTGCAACAAACATCCTTGAATGTACCTTTTCATGTACATAGGTAAGTGTTCCTCTAGAATAGACACTAAGAGGTGACAATTCTCAGGACATAGGGTTGTGTACATTTTCAATATTAATAAATATTGCCAATTAGTCCTCCAAAGTGGTGTACCAGTTATCAAAGAGAATCCATATTCTCACACGCTCTCCAGCACTTAGTATTATCACATTTTAAAATCTTTATCAATTTGATGAGTGAAAATTTGTTTTTGCAGTTTGATTTTCCCCGATTAAGCATATTTTTCTACATTTATTGAATTGTCTGTTTATATTCTTTGCCCACTTTTCTATTGGGTTAAAACTTTCCATAGTAATTGTTCAGAGTTTCTAAAAAATAAATTCTGGATATCAATTTTTCTGTTAAACATGCTGCAAATATTCCCCTAGGTATGTCAGCATGTGCATTTTAAAAACTTTTGGTACATATTTCCAAACATCCCCGCAGCAAAGATGTTTCCAATTTACACCCCTACCATATAAGTTGCCATTTGAAACAATCATGATTTTTGTCTCATGGATAGAGTTCTGGAGTTCAACAAGCCCACTGGCATACATTATTTCAATTTATCCTAAAAGTAGGGTTGCTCCATTTTGTAGTGGTAATGGTTAAAGAAGTAGACTCTAGGTCACTTATTTGTAGGCCACTTATGTGCTGTATGACCTTGGTCAAGTTACTTAACCTCCATAAGCCTCTGTTTCCGCACTTGTAAAATGGAGATACTAATAGAACTTTCCATATAGGGTTGTTATGAGGAATAAATAAAATAATATTTATACGTTCCTAAGAGAGGGTATTAGATGTAATAAGCACTTATTAAATGTTGGCTATAATAATATTATTTAAAATTATTATTATTATTATTACTACTACTACTATATTACAATAATCACAATACTACTACTATGTGCCAGACACTAGTTTGGGTGTACTACATTCTGTTTGTCATCAGATGGTCACAATTCTGCATGGAAGATATTATTAATCCCATTCTACAGATGAGGAAATTAAAACTAAGAGGATTCATGACTTGCTCAAGATCACACAACTAGGAAGTGCCAGAGCTATGACTAGAAACTAGACCTATCAATATTCTTCCACTGAAACTAGAAGTAGTGATTCTAGTAAGGAGGGTGCCATACTAACCTTGGGAAAAGAGATGAGGCCATGCCAAGTGTAGGAAGCCTGAGTGAATGTATAAATAAATTACTAAGTGAATGAGCCAATGAGTAAGCAAAGGGATGGTTGAATGAAATAGTAGAGAGTTAATGTGACCCAGTAAGTTAATGACTGATCAAATAAATGAATAAATGGAAAGAGAATTGGAGAACACCAAATCAACAGCATGAATAAAATATGGACTAGCCAGGAAGTCATTTAAAATGAATTCTTCTCATCCTCATTTCTACTCCTGCAGGAAACCATGTCTTTGGTTATGACCAGTTTTTTAGGAACAAGATCATGGAGAAGAAACAGGACCACACCTACCGTGTTTTCAAGACTGTGAACCGCTGGGCTGATGCATACCCCTTTGCTGAACACTTCTTTGAGGCATCTGTGGCTTCAAAGGATGTGTCTGTCTGGTGCAGTAATGACTACCTGGGCATGAGCCGGCACCCTCGGGTCTTGCAAGCCACACAGTGAGTAGTAGGGTCTGAGCCATGAGCTGTGGGGAGACATCCAGAGAAGAGCCAAAGCCACGCATGGAAGGAAAAGGCAGAGCTGACAGTGGAAACCTTGTTTCCACGCAACACCCCTTTTGTCCAAGGTCCTCCAGCAAATCTAATCCTCAGACATGGACTAAGTCAACAAGCCATGTTTTCCAAACTCTTTGGTGTCCAGTGCTACAAAGGAAAGGATGAGAAACCGAGCAAGGCCCACTCTCTATGAGTTCTTACTCTGGCTGCAGAATGAGTATTACCAGAGATGATGTGCGAACTCCTCTAGAAGGTCTTCCAAGCTAATCAAGCTCAACCTGGCTTCTCCCTCCATCCCTGAGTGCTTTCAGCCTGAGAAGGAAGGTCCATTTCTCCCCATTGTCCCCAGCCTCCCCTCTACTTGGTCATATAGGACACAGCTCATAGAGAATCACTAAGTCAATACTGACCCCCTTCAAGGAAGAGAAACCTCCCCAGTTCCTCAGAATCTGACAAGAGTTTCTTCTCCTTGTCCCCCCTGTGCTTTCTCCTGGTCAGAGAGACCCTGCAGCGTCATGGAGCTGGAGCTGGTGGCACCCGCAACATCTCGGGTACCAGCAGGTTTCATGTTGAGCTGGAGCAAGAGCTGGCTGAGCTGCACCAGAAGGACTCAGCCCTGCTCTTCTCTTCATGCTTTGTGGCCAATGACTCTACTCTCTTCACCTTGGCCAAGATCTTGCCAGGTAAGCCTGGGGCCTGAGCTTTGTTCAGTGGGTGGTATCCTGCACTACAGCATCCAGGTTTACTGCTTCCATCACTCCTTCCTTGTCTTCTGAGTTCACTTGCTCCCATTGCCCTTCCTTCTAACCAACCTTGCATCTCCTCAACACTGGATGACTATATCCCAACGTCACAGAAGGGTAACATCATAAATTTATCATTTCCCAACTCAACTGCACTCTTAACACTTATAAACAGTCCTTTTATGTCCCTACATCAACTTTTTCAAACTTTCTTCCCCCTTCTAAAACCTGTAGCTACCTCCTCCTTCACTCTTAGCTAATAACCTCACATCTTACAACACAAAGAAAACAGAAGCCACCAGACAGGAGCTCCTTTAACTTATAGCCATCAAATCCACAAATTCATCTGACTGTTCATGTACCCTTCTTTCATTCTTTCCTTCTACAAATTGAAAGCGCATCTCTCCTTCTGCCTAAAGCCAATCCCTTCACTTATACACTAGATTCCATCTGAATCCCATCTTCCCACTCCCCCATTCTCTAGCCAATAATGTCTTCAACTAATATGCCTGTCATCCTTCCATCATAGCCCAACCCTGGATGAATATAACTCTCTACCTTCTTTATGTCAATCCTGGTCTTATATAATTGCTCAGATGGGAGCCACTAAAAATTCATGATCCCCAACCTCTACCAGGTCCTCTATGCTGCCTGGCAATCCTGTTTTCATAGTCAGCTCTCCAAGTCTCCAAGGTAACTTTGCCAAACCCCGCTCTCCTCAGCCTTCTTACACCTCCACCTCACCTTCAACCACAGCAAATGACTTCACCTCCTACCACACGGAAAATAGAAGACCCCATGCAGTAATGTCCTCAACTTCTTGCCTCAAACTACTTATAGACTCATGAGCATTCCCCCATGTCCTCTCCTCTCTCCTTCTCTCCTGTCACAGTAGAAGAGGTGCCCTTTTTCTTGTTGACTAATTCTTACATTGGTGCTCTGTGTCCTCTACCTCTTCAGGAATCTTGATCTATGAGTTCTCTCTCTCCCTCCTGTATCTTTAGCCTCTCCCTCTCTTTAAAAATGTTGAAGTCTTTTGCATCTCAAAAAAAAAAATTTTCCCTCATCACTCTCTAGATACTGCCCTTCTCTCTCCTCCTTATAACAGGCAAACTGCTTGAGAGAAGTCTCCACACTTGTTATCCACTTCCTCACTTCCTGTCGATTTTTCAGCACACTGTAAACACCTCCACTGCTTCTCAGAAACTTTTTCCGAGATCACACATAAGCCCAGCTAAAGCCAACATCTTTGGGAATGTTTTCAGTGAACCCCCTCTTCAGCCATTAGAATTCAACTTCTTTCCATTTCCTCTGCAACCATCCTCACCTAGACCAACATCATTTTCTTGATTTCACCTTTGCCCTCCTACAATATATTCTTCACAACAATCAGATCATATTTTTAAAATGCAAACCTATCTTTGTTACTCTCCTGCCCCAAACCCTTTAATAGATCCCCACTGCCCTTAGGACCAAATCCAAACTCTTTATAATGCTTTTTAAAGCCCTCAAAATCTGGCCTCTACCTATCTCTTCAGGCTCATTTTTTGACACCCCTCCTCTCACTCTTTCATTCAGTAGTATATTAATTCATATATTCATTCACTCACTTAAAAATCAGGAATTTGGTTTTTTATCCATTCATTCAGGAAAGGTTTGCTTAGCATCTAAAGTACACTTAGCCTTAATCTGGGTACCAGAGACAGAAAGATAAAAAGATGTGGCTCCTGCTCCCTAGAAACTCCCAGTCTACTTATCTTTCACAGCAGGTCCTCCAGGAAGTCATGCCTGATTTCCACAGGTAGAAGTGATCCCTTACTCTAATGACAGGCCACAGTTCCTTGATGTCAGTGCAGTTTTTGGGGCCCAGGAATCAACTCCATCCACCAACGTCCCATCTCTACCTGTTCTCCCAGCATTGTCCAGTAAAAAGCCCTGCATTCCTCAGGTCCTAGAGAAAGGTCTTCCCCTCCCTGGACCTTAGCTTCCTCATTTGTACAGTAAAGGGATTAGATTCCATGGTCACCAATGGCCCTTCCAGCTCTGACTTGTCATGAGCTTATGATTCAAATTGTGAAAGTCTGATGAGTGTCTACCCTGTAACTATAAGCAGAGGGATGATACCTGGAAGAGGTGGGATTTCATCTAGATCAGGAAGAATCTAGCATCAGTCCAAATCAGCAAACATTCCCTGGGATAAACTCCTTTCCAAGGCTTAATCTTGGTGTCTAGGAGAAGGAACATAGGCCCTGTCCTCAGGAAACTCTGGAGCTTCTTGGGAAATTCAAAGTTCCTCCACCTCAAGATAGTCAAAGGCCAGACCAGAGTTAGAAATGCCTGGAGGGAAGAGTGTAGGGGTCAGAATTTCAGGGCAGAGGAGTTCTTCCAAGAGAGGAAGAGGTGTTACAAAGGCTTCCAGAGGATGGAGAAGCAGAGCAGAGTCTTTAAAGGGAGGAAAGGGTTGGCTCTCTGTCCCTGCCAGGTCAATCCTGAGGTTGAAGTGTGAACACTGGGACAGAAGCTTAAGCATTATGCATCTGGTTCTTCAGGGTGCGAGATTTACTCAGATGCAGGCAACCATGCTTCAATGATCCAAGGTATCCGCAATAGTGGAGCAGCGAAGTTTGTCTTCCGGCACAATGACCCTGACCACCTGAAGAAACTTCTAAAGAAGTCCAACCCTGAAACACCCAAAATTGTGGCCTTTGAGACTGTTCACTCCATGGATGGTATGTATATGTGTGAGTGTATGTTTACTAAAGTTGGTCTCACAAAAACTATGATGATAATGATAACAGCTAACATTTATAGAGTGCTTATTATGTGCCAAGCAAAATTATTAGTATTTTACATGTGTTAATTCACTTAATCTTCACCATGATTCTATGAGGTAGGTGCTATCATTATTTCTGTTTATTTATAAGAGGAAACTGAGACATAAACAAGTGAAGTGACTTGCCCTAGGTCACACAGCCAGTAAATGCCAAAGTATGGAGGCAGCTATTACACTGATCTCAAAGGTTAAGAAATTAAAGTGCAGAGACAGTACACAATTTGTCTTGGTTGGCTCAGTAAATTGGTGCCAAAGTGAGTACCTGAACCCTAGGATGTACGATTCCAATTCCTTCACATGACACTCCCTCCATTAGAAGTGCAAATCAGTCATCCCAGTGTCTGGTTTCTGCAACAGAAAATTTCACAAACCATTGCCTGGGAGATTTTTCAGGGTCCAATATCTTCTTACCTCTTTTCTTTCCCCAACTGAAACAATGCTCAAATCATTCTATTGTTGTCCCTTTTAAGCAGAAATCATGGGTTTTAGGCATAACCTTCTGGATTTATTAAAAGGAAGAGATCCTCACTTCATTTCAACTTGTCACTTTTCCAAGTGAAACAAAGGAGAGTCCACTGTATTCTCTGATTTAGCTAATGTAAGTGCCATCACATCAAGCAATGGTGATGCACAGGCTGTTGAACCAAACTATCCATGTTCAAGTCCCAGCATGACAACTTACTAGCTTGGGCAAGTTTCTTAATTGCTCTGTGTCTCAGTTGCCTTACCTTTAAAAATGGAGATGATAATAATAGAGTAGCTGCGAGAATTTAAGTAAGTTAATTTATATAATGAACTTATTGTCATGCCCTCTTTCACAGTTCTACAACTAACAATGATTACATTTCTACCACTGAGACTACTCTAATTCATTCTTTTTTTTTTTTTTTTTTTCGGCCACACTGCACGGCTTGTGGGATCTTAGCTCCCCGACCAGGGATCAAACCTGCGCCCTCAGCAGTGAGAGCACAGAGTCCTAACCACTGGACCAGTAGGGAATTCCCTCTAATTCATTATTTCTGTAGTGAAAGCCATGTTGGAACCATTCTACTTCCTTACATTTGCAAATGAATGGTTCCTTATTCTTTTGGTGGAAACCCTGCCTAAACTGTCAACCATAGGGCTGAATTCCTCCCACTGAAATGATGCTTGAGCCATCACACTGTCCTCTTTGTCTTGGGCTCCAACTCCTGTGGTTTTCTCCCCTCCTGTTGTCCCAGCTCATATACTTTAATCCAGGCCTGGAGTCCCTGTTCCCACCAGAAGAAGTTTCTTCTGTATTCCAACTCCCTGTACCATTAGTTTCCAGGGATGGGGAATGGCAGAAGTGTGGTTCCTGTATATGTAGACTGGCCAAAAAGTCTATACATGAGATTCACAGCCATTTGAAGACCTTATAAACGACTATCAGCATAGAAGATGTCTAGAATAACAGGGAAAAATGGTAAATCTGCATGGAAAATGTACAGGAACATACAGATTACTTCTAATTCACTTTCATTCAGTATACTGAGACTGAGTCTGTGGGTGGGGGCCCTCAGGTAACAACATTGACAGAGATGAGAAAGAAATATATTCCCACAGAGACACAGAAAAGACAGAAACAGAGGCACAAAGAAACTCAGAAAGAGACAAAGATATAGAGAAAAAAAATCTGAAGTCAGAAAGGTAGATAAAAAAGGGACACAAACAGTAAGAAAGAGAGAAGTGAGAGAGGAAGGTGAGGGAGGGAGTGAGAGAGACACTGACAAAGAGACAGAGGGAGGAAGGGGAGATGAGAGAGAAAAACAAAGGCAGAGATAGAAAAATAGAGACACAGAAACAAAGATGGAAATAGCCACAAAAAGAGAGATAGTGACAAAAAGCCAGAAAGACAGAAATAGGGAGGACCAGTGAAGAATAACAATATTGACAGGGCTGCCAACAGTACTTGGCTGAGGGGGTGAGCAGGATCTAAAATCAGGACTACATTAACTTGTAGCAAAAGGTTACTGTTTTTCAATTTATTTAAACAAAGGCATCATATAGGCTAGTGCCAATCCTAGATGGAAATACACAGACTTGTATGGAAAAAAAAAGAAGCAGAGAGAGGCTGGCAAATAGCATAAACAAGATGACAGATATCAGAATGAAGTAAAAATAGAAAGAGAGGCAAGCCTTAATCACAGGCTGGGGAAAACACACACACACACAGCTTGGGTGGGAGTGGGGTGAAATTAGTCAACACATATAAAGAGGTTTGGCATAGCCCCAACTGACAGTGCACACCCACCTCCTTTCCCAACCTAAAGTAGTCATAGGTCACAAATTCCGTGCTGGAGATGGAGTTGGGGAAGGGTTATGATCTACCTCTATTTGTTGGCTTTGCTCAGGTGCCATCTGTCCCCTTGAGGAGTTGTGTGATGTGGCCCACCAGTATGGGGCTCTGACCTTCGTGGATGAGGTTCATGCTGTAGGACTGTATGGGTCCCGGGGTGCTGGAATTGGGGAGCGTGATGGAATTATGCACAAGATTGACATCATCTCTGGAACTCTTGGTGAGTGAGTCCCTTGGGTTGGCCTTATATACAATCCAGAAAGGAAGCCCCTAGAAGACCCTTTTCTTCCTCCTCCCCACAACTGCAGGAGCTATTCAGGTAGAATTTACAGCCCCAGGCTATGGAACTCCTGGATTCTCTCCTCCCACTCCCACCCCACTGCAGAGTTGCTGAGAAAGTCTGGGAGGGTTTTCTGAGAAGACCCCTGAGCCAGGCCAAATAGCCAAGTTCAACTCAGTGAGTGGAGAGTTGTGGTTCTAAACTCCTCCCCCACCCCAGCCCTAAGCTTCATTTTAGCTCCACTTTTGGGCCTAACCAGTTGATGGTCCCCACCCAGCTCCTGCGTATCTAGTCATTGCATATGGCAGGCCTTGAAAGTCCTATCTCAAAGCAGCAGAATTATCAGCTCTGTCTGCCTTGTCATGGACAGGGGAGATGAACAGAGGCCTGTGAAGGGAGTCTGGAGCTCCAGCTTTTGGTATACCTCCTTGTGTTACCTGGTGCATGACTCTGTTCCTTGGGGGATTGATAATGGGGTCTGTGCATATCCTCCTCATTCTCCTCCTTGTCTCCAGGCAAAGCCTTTGGCTGTGTGGGCGGCTACATCGCCAGCACCCGTGACTTGGTGGACATGGTGCGCTCCTATGCTGCTGGCTTCATCTTCACCACTTCACTGCCTCCCATGGTGCTCTCTGGGGCTCTGGAATCCGTGCGGCTGCTCAAGGGAGAGGAGGGCCAAGCCCTGAGGCGGGCCCACCAGCGCAATGTCAAGCACATGCGTCAGCTACTAATGGACAGAGGCCTTCCTGTCATCCCATGCCCCAGTCACATCATCCCCATTCGGGTGAGAGCCCCACACTGCCCATTGCCTTCTTCACCTATCTCTTCTGGGAGCCTTCTCACACCCAGCAAACCGACACCTGTCCCTGTCAATTCTGCTTTCTTGTTAACCATCCTCCTTATTGCCAGTTTTGTTACCCTTTTTGAAAAATTATCAGTCATTCTGGATTAGCCAGTCTTTTTTTGTTTGCATTATCTCATGCTTATTTTGCATTAGCTATTATCTCATGCTTATTAGACTGTCCTGACCCTCAGTTTTTTAAACTGTGGATCAAGACCATTAATGGGTCACAAAGTCAGTTTGGTGGGTTATGATTAGCATTAAAAAATAGAAGAAATAGAATAGGAAATGTTGGAGCACATCACACATAGTAAGGGTATCGTTTTATAAGAAATTTGTTTCAGTTGCGTATATGCACGTTTATGTGTATGTGTGTATAGTACGGTCATGGTGTGAAATGTATTTCTTAACGGAGAACTGAAGTCAGAAAATAGAGAATCAAAAGCCATGGGGCTAGCTGCTACTTTGGATTCCCAACTATGTGTGTGTTTACTGCCTTTAAAAATGAACCACTATTGTATGTATGTGCCACATCTTCTTTATGCATTCATCTGTCGATGGACACTTAGGTTGCTTCCATGTCCTGGCAATTGTAAATACAGCTGCAATGAACATTGTGGTACATGACTCTTTTGATGGACCTAGAGACTGTCATACAGAGTGAAGTAAGTCAGAAAGAGAAAAACAAATGCCGTATGCTAACACATATATATGGAATCTAAAAAAAAAAAAAAAAGAAGGTTCTGAAGAACAGAGGGGCAGGACAGGAATAAAGACGCAGACGTTGAGAATGCACTTGAGGACATGGGGAGGGGGAAGGGTAAGCTGGGATGAAGTGAAAGAGTAGCATAGACATATATACACTACCAAACGTAAAATAGATAGCTAGTGGGAAGCAGCCGCATAGCACAGGGAGATCAGCTCGGTGCTTTGTGACCACCTAGAGGGGTGGGATAGGGAGGGTGGGAGGGAGATGCAAGAGGGAGGAGATATGGGGATGTATGTATATGTATAGCGGATTCACTTTGTTATACAGCAGAAACTAACACACCAGTGTAAAGCAATTATACTCCAATAAAAATGTTAACCAAAAAAATGGACCGCTAATTCTTTCTTAAATGACATCTATTTGTGTGTGTCGGTAAGCTGGGGTATGGTAAGGACAATTTTTTGTGACCTTTATGGATGAGAATGGTCACTGTTCTTGGGCTAACCCAATGTTCCCTTGAAAGACTGCTTTTGTAAATATGTTTCTTTAATTAACCCAGTGACAGCACCCCAGAGGTGGCTAGGGAGGGGGGTTTATCTTCTTACCCAGAACCACCCCAAATTAACATACTAGCTAAGTATGCTTGCTCTGCCAACAGCTTCAAGACAAGGTCCCTAGTGCCACCTCCACGTCCTTTCTTTTTTTTTTTTTAATTGCAGTATAGTTGACTTACAATATTGTGTTAGATTCAGGTGTACAGCAAAGTGATTCAGTTATATATATATATATTTCAGATTATTTTCCATTATAGGTTATTACAAGATAGTAATAGTTCCCTGTGTTATATATTTAATAGTTCCCTGTGACTATAGTTCCTTGTGTTATGTAGTAAATCCTTGTTGCTTATGTATTTTATGTATAGTAGTTTGTATCTGTTAATCCCATACTCCTAATTTATCCCTCCCCTCCTCCCTTTCCCCTTAGGCATCCATAAGTTTGTTTTCTGTGAGTCTGTTTTCTTTATAGATTCATTTGTATTATCTTTTAGACTCCACATATAAGTGATATCATACAATATTTGTCTTTCTCTGTCTTACTTCATTTAGTATAATATTCTCCAGGTCCATACATGTTGCTACAAATGGCAATATTTCACTCTTTTTTATGGCTGAGTAATATTCCACTGTGTGTGTGTGTGTGTGTGTGTGTGTGTGTGTGTGCTGCTATGAACATTGAGGTACATGTATCTCAAATTTGCTGCCTCTGAGCAACTCCTTGATGGAAATTCTAGACCTGCCACTGACTAAGCCTCTTATGAAAAAAATATGTCCCAAAATTCAGTGGTGTTCCTTGATCTGGCTCCCTCCACCTACTTTATGGAGCTAGTGATAGTGATGCCAGGGTGGCAGATACTGACAGCCTTTTCTCCTGAGCCCAGGTGGGTGATGCAGCGCTGAACAGCAGGATCTGTGATCTCCTGCTCTCCAAGCATGGCATCTATGTGCAAGCCATCAACTACCCAACTGTCCCCCGGGGTGAGGAGCTGCTGCGCTTGGCACCCTCCCCCCACCACAGCCCTCAGATGATGGAAGACTTTGTGGGTAAGTCCTCAACATGGGTGCCTACAGTACTCTCCTTCCCTTCAGCCCCAGTATGTGAAGAAGTTGAGAATGGATGCCATTCAGTTTAAAAATATATTCCTGGAACATCTATTATGTGCCAGACCCTATACTAGGGTCATAAATGAATGAGAAACAGTCCTTATACTCATAGGGCTTCAGTTTGGTTGAGGAGATCATAGCAGATCCAAACGATGACTTCAAGGGCTGATCAAAGTTCAACAAAGACAATGTATGGGGGAGTTGTGGGAGCAGAGAGGAGTGGCCTGACCCAACCTGTGGGATTCAAGACAGGCTTCCTAGTGGAGGTGACACCTGAGCTGAGTCTTACAAAGCTGTGTGGTATTGGACCAAGAGAAGAAAGAAGGTGTAGAAGGGGTATTCCTAGCAGAAGGAAGAGCATGAAGAAAGGCAAGGAGGAGGGTGAGAAGTAGCCTGGGACTTATCAAGAACAATAAGCAGGTGTTACTGGAATGTAGGGTAGTAAGAATGGAGTGGTGGAGGGGAGTGTTTATCTATGAACCTGCAAAGACAACACAAGATTTAGAGGCTTGTAGAGCTGAGTAGCTTGGGTTTTATCCTGAAAGATGCCAGTTTAGATGCTCCCTGGTGGTCTAGTGGTTAGGATTCGGTGCTCTCTGAAAGATGTCAGTTTAGTCAATTCACCTAAAGTTTACTGGATTCCTGTTGGGTGCAGGGCCTGGCATAGAGCAGGTTCTCATTCTAGGTCTGTTGGGTGAAAGACACATAGGCAGTTGATGGTATAGCAAAGGAGACAGACATAAACATGGATCGTACTGGTCCAGTGTGATGATTCCAGTACTCTGGGAACTGGAAGGAGAGTGCTCCTTTATGGCTAGAGAGGGTATAGGAAGGGTGAAATTAAAGAGGCTTTTTTGGTAAGGAAGTCCTGCTGCACCTTGAAGTACATGTGGTATGGTGTAAGGACATTCCAGAATAAGGGAATTCCACGAGCATGGACCTAGAGATAGGAAAACAGAGGGCATGCATGGGCAACAGTCATTCTGTTTGTCTGGAGCATAGGCAGAATGAGTCCCGGGAAGACAAGACAGGTAGGCGCCATTCATTCATTCATTTAAAAACATCAAATAATGCTAGCCAACATTTATTAAGTACTTACCATGTGCCAAGAACTGTTCTAAACACTTTACATGTATTAACTCATCTAATCCTCATGGGGTAGAGATGGTATTATTAGTATTTCCATTTTATACATGTAGAAATTGAGGCATAAAAATATATAATAACTGGTCCAAAGTCACACAGCTGTTAGATTTGAACTGGAGAGTCTGTTTCTACATCCATGCTCATACCACTAGATCTATATACTACCTCTGTGAGCTAATGATCTAGACTTCTGGACCTTTTGCTCAGTCCTCTCACTTGCTCCAGGCTTCAATGATAGACCTCTCAGTACTCTCAGTTCTCCAAGTGTCCATTTATGCTGGGCTTTTGCAGAAAAGAAATATGAGAGGCATCCACCATGACTCCACCAGTCAGTCCTTCAATGTCATAGCCAACCCATCATGAAATCTTGCACATGTTCTCTACAATCGCTCTCAAATGTCTTTTCTCCACTGCCACTTCTTTAAGCCATGTCAGTGTGATTTCTTCCTAACTAATTTTCCTGCTTCTCTCTTGCTTCCTTCTAATCCCTTATCCATATTGACCACTAGAGGGATTTTTCTAAAAATCTGACCATATAGCTCTCTTGCCTAAACCTCTTCATTTTTCCCTATTGTCTAGACTAGAGCAGTGGTCTCCAAGGTGAGGTATGCAAGATGATCCATAGGGTAAGGGGATTTATTAGAATTTTATGTTTATTTTTTATCTTAAAAAATAGGAAATTAAGCATGACTGATATTGATCTCTAATATATAGAGTGACAATGATATATGTATATAGTATATAAAAATACATACATTGGAGGTACATACTACAACTTTTATACTAATAGGATGTATAAGCCCCCAAATTGGAGACAACTGGCCTGGAGAACAGTCAAAGCTCCTTGGCATGGTATTCAGTGCCTTCAACATGGTGATCTCTATGCCCTCACTTCTTGCCCACATTCATTTTATTTCTCCAGCTACACTGAATGATTTATAGTTCCCTCATTTTGCTCTAGCCTCTTACCTCTGAGATTTTGCTAATGATGCTCCCTTCTGATTGGAATGCCCTCCCTCACCCTTTACTCTGGTTTACTTCTTTTCATCTTCTAGACTTAATCAGGCATCCTTTCATTCATTCTTTCGACACATATTTATTGAGTATCTACTGTGTGCTAGACACTGTTCTACGTGCTGGGGATCCAGTAGTAAACAAAACAGACACAAATTCCCTATCCTTCTGGAACTTACATTCTAGTGGAAGGAGATAGTCAAAAAACACTTTAAAAAGTAAGTGCAAATTAAATAGCATGGTAGTTCTAAGCACTATGAAAAAAATAGAGCAGGAAAAAGGGGATAGAATGTGCTGGTTGGGGGGGGGGGTACATGGGCTAGCTTGGAGGAGGGTTGTAGCATTAAATGGAGTGTTATGGGTAGAGACCACCAAAGTGACACTTGAGCAAAGATATGAAGGAGGTGAAGGAGTTAGCTGGGCAGAAATCTAAGAGAAGGGCATGCCAGGCAGAGAGAACAGCCTAAGACAAGGAAGACCCTAACACAGCAGTATTCCTTCTGTATTTGAAGAACAATAAGTAGATGAGTGTGGATGGAGTGGTGTGAGCAAGAGGGAAAGAGACAGAAAACTGAGGAGGGGCAATGTGGGCTAGACTGTGTAGGGTTTTATAGGCCACTGGAAGGGTTATGGCTTTAACTCCGAAATGGAGAGCCTTCTGAAGGATTTAAGCAGAGGAGTAACATATCTGATTCAGGTTTTAAAAGAATTTCTCTGACTTCTATGTCGAGAATAGACTGAAAGAAAGACTGGGAGCAGGGAGATCCATTAGGGGGCTACTGTAATATTCTGGGTTAAGAAATGATGGTGGCTCAGATCTGAAAATAGCACTGTAGGTGATGAGACGTGGTCAGATTTTGAAGGTAGAGCCAATGGTATTTGTTGATAGACTGGATGTATGGTAGGAGAGAAAGGGAAAAATAAAGGATGGCTCAAACATTTTTGTACTGAGCAACTGGAATTGCCATCAACTGAGATGGGTAAGGCTGAAAGTAGGGTAGACTTGGTGGAGAGTATGGAGATCAGTAGCTCAGTTGTGCTCATGTTAAGTTACAGATGCCTACTAGATATCCAGGTGGAGATATAGAAAGGCAATTGGATATACAAGTCTAGAATTCAGGATATAGCTTTGGGCTAGAGATGAAAATTTCAGAATCATTCAGCATACAGATGGTATTTAAAGCCATAAAACTAGATGAGATCACACAGGGAGTAGGCATGAAAAAAAGCCAGGGACGGAGACACAACTGAGGTACTTCTGACAGCAAGGTCAGGTTCTGTCCTCTGGGCTCCCACTCCCTCTAGGAAAAACCCTTGCCCCAGGCTCCCAGGTCACAATACTGATGACACTTTTGTGTTGTGGGTAGTGTCAGTGTCATCTTCCTCACCAGGCTAGGAGTTTCCAACTAGATGGATTCACTTCTTGAGCCACAGCATGTCCTGTACTTAGGGCTTGGTTCAGGCCAGGCCAGTATAGCTTCAAATTATGTCACATGAGTGCTTCTCAAACTTTTATACAACACAGAACCCATACACAAATGCTAACATTCATAGCACACAGTGGAGCAAACTGAGGAGGATACTTCTGGTTCCAAGACATCTCAAAGGGTTGAGGGGATCAATATCTTGGCACATCTGTAATGTGACACAGGTATTAAGACCTACTCTAACCAATTATTTCCCTCCCTTCCCCTCACTACCTTCAGAGAAGCTGCTGGCAGCCTGGACTGAGGTGGGGCTGCCCCTCCAGGATGTATCTATAGCTGCCTGCAACTTCTGTCGCCGTCCTGTGCACTTCGAGCTCATGAGTGAGTGGGAACGTTCCTACTTTGGGAACATGGGGCCCCAGTATGTCACCACCTATGCCTGAGAAACAAGCTGCCTTGGATCCCCACCACACCTGCACCTCTCTTGGGGCTGGGCCGCCTCCTGTCCTCTGCTTTGTTGTGTGCCTCTAGCTGACTTGAGCCTGAAAATAAAGAGCAAAGTGTAGCATTTGTAGCCCTTTGTTTGACAGAGAACAGACAACTACATTATACCTGACCCCTTCAGACAAGTGGCAGAGCCATGAGGAAACCACTGATCACCTGTTGGTCTGACCGTCCCATTTTACTGATAGCGAAACTGAGATCCAGAAAGAGGAAGAGGCCAAAAACTACACAGTGAGTTACACAAAGATCCAGGACATTTGGCAGGTTTATATCAAATGGCTCTTTCCCCATGGTTTCAACAAAAATCCAGGGATTGACTCTTCATGCGTAGGCCCAGAAACTCAGGCCCCAGGTAGCCTCTGAAGCCAGGAGGTGGAATCAGCCCAAACCAATCTGCCTGGAGGAAAGGACTGGTTCCCCAAAACTCTGGAGGTATTTTCCAACAGAGAGAATGGATGTCCTCCTCAATCCATTATCCTTTTTGCTTCTTACAGCACCTTACAGAACAAGACTTATCAGTTCTGTTTCCCAAGGTGAGAAAGAGGCTTGGCTATAGCAAGCAACTTGTTCAAGGCAATGCTCCCAAACTTTCTAGGTCATAACACACTGAAAACATTTGCATGGCACGCTTGGGTGAATTAATGGTATTACTTGTCTAGGAGGCAATCTTTCCTGACACTTGTGCAATTCCTGGTCCTGCCTGGCAACTCTAGGGTTGAGGGACCCATTTCTTTCCACCCTGTAACCCATTTGTGGCAGCTGTGAGACACATCAGTTGAGAAACATTGGTTTAAAGCTACACAGCCCACCTGAGCTTTCTGTCCCACCACACCCACCTCCCTTGCTGATCCAACCTCAGCAGTGCGGGGAACCCCAACAACTCAACAGAGCACCTTAATGGTGAGCACCACTCCTCCTTCCTCCCCTCTCCCTGGAAGTTATATAATCAGGTTACAGGCAGCTGGCAAACCCGGGACTGAGATAACGTCTCTGACTCAGCTTTATGGAGCACATCCAAAATGTCCACATAACATGGTGCACTACAACAAAGACACGGACTTTATTTAGGCACAGATACATTTCCCAGCAAGGAAGGAAGGGGTTTAAAATCACAACTTCCTGGGGCAACTGGTTCTTCTGTAATTCTGAGAGGAAGGTGGGAAGTGGGGTGGGGGACTGGGTCACAGCATTAAGGCAAAAGAAGCTCACCAGTGAGGAGGAGCTAGGCAGGAAGAAAAGAGAGGAAGGGAGGCCTTGGAGGAAGAAGAAAAAGAGGAAAGGGAAGGGTCCCTGAGGAGGTGGAGGAGGAAGAGGAGGTCTTGAGGAAGGAGGAGGTAGCTTAGGAGGAAGCTGGCCTCAGACCATGTACAAGGTTAACCATGCCAGACATCCCTAGGCCTGGGTTGGTTCAGTTGGGCCTGCTCCAGAGGAAGAAGCTGCAGCGGGAGGAGGGGTCAGTGGGAGGACCCTGGGGCCTGGCACACATGTAGAAGTGGCGGCCCAGGTTGGGTCCTGGCTTCTTCACAGTTCGCATTACACACGGCTCCCTGTGGCCCCCACACAGGGGCATGGGCAAGGGCCCCCCCAGCAGAGACTTCCAGAACGAGGTCCGTACCTCCTTTTCATTTTTGGCTTCTGAAGCCTTGGCCCGCCCCTCCACCACACTGGCCATCACGTCCTCTTCTGAGGTCTTTGGGGTCACGAGGGTGCCCAGGCTAGGAAGCTCCAAGTTAGGAGAAGCTTGTGGACGACTGGAGGATGGCTGGAAGTAGCTCATCAGGTTTTTTTGGCCTCTACTGGAACCAGCTTGACTTGGCCGAGACCTGGTCGAGCGCACACGGGCTTTGTTTTGGCGCATCTGTACCGGTGTTTGATTGCTGAGCTGCAGCGCTGACTGCCTGAACACAGGATCTTGTTCGAGACGAACTAGGAATCTAAGGATCTTGAGCTGGGTGCCTGCAAACTCAGGGAGGAAGCGGGTGCACAGAGGTGGGCACTGTTTTGCCGGCACAGAGGACACGCTTAAGACTGCACCCACGGGGCAGTGGTCAGAGCCCATCACCTCAGGCAGCAAGAAGGAGGCCTGAAAGGTGTCCATGACCAGGGTCCTGTCCCCCAGCACGTAGTCAAGCCGAGAGCCATAGTTCAGATGGCGGGCGCCACTGACTGTGGACCAGCAGGTGAAGGCCCCCTTCTGCTTTGGGTGGAAGTATCGGTAGCTATCAATGAAGGGTCCCGTATGGGAACCAGCCTGGCACCCCAGGTTACTGAGCAAGTGGTCCATCCACTTGCGACCTGGGTCCTCTTCAAAGCATTCCTGGGGAAAGGGGAAGGAGACAAAGAAAGAGGCAGAACTAGATGCCTAGAACTGGAAGGGACTCAGATTAACTGCTTCATTTTACAGACAAGAAAATGTGGTTGTTTCAAAGAAGAATGCTCAAGGTCATACAGTCCAGAACTGGCTGAGCTGAGATTCACTTTCCACCCTTACTGATTTAAAAGGCCATGCTTCTTTTTCCCCTCTGCATCAGGCTACCTCTACCTTGCACTGGGCCATAAATTCCAGATCTGAAAGCTTGCTGTTAATTAATCAAAGCAATTCTCAGAACTGCTCACCAAGAGAATGGAAAACAGCAAGTTAAAAGTGGTTACCTCCAGGAAGTAGGGCTGAGGTTAGGAGTTAAGAAGCCTGTTGCCTTTTCATGTAAACCCTCTGGTACTATTTGGCTTATCTTGTTGTGTGTGTCAAAGCCTTCACTGACCACCCCCCCTTCCTGAGCTGAGGGACTCCAGGGTTTCAGGTCTGAATACTTCCTTTGGCTCTGATCCCTAATTCATCATCCATGCAATCCACTCACCCACTCATTCAATGCAACAAATGTTCAAAGAACACTGATTATGTGCCAGGCATGATACTAGAGACAAAGTGGGACCATGATCTTATCTTGGGGACCAACAAGGCTTCCTTTCAGGAAGTGATCTGGAGCTGAGAAGTGAAGGCTGAGCAAGAGTAACCCAGGCAGAGGGTGTTACAAATTGAGAGAACTACTTCTGTGATGGGTCTGTGGAGGGAGGGGACAGTATACCCAAAAGACTTGAGGGGCAACCGGACTGACTATCAAGAGATGATGGTCACTTAGACTAGGGTGGTGCCAGAGGAGACAAAATGAAATTAAGAGATGATTTGGAGCTAGAATCAACAGTACTCACTGACCAATTGAATGGGAGAGGTGGGTAGAGAAGGAGAACACTAACACAATTCCCTAGCTTCTGGTTGGAGCAACCAAGAGGACGATGGTACTATTTAGGGAGATGAGACTAGAAGAGCCGGTCTTGTGGGAAGTAGACATATTCTGTTATTTTGGAAAGATTGTGTTTCTCATGTGATCTGGTATTATTAGTTCTCTTTCCTTGGGAAAAAAAGAATGTAGGAAGTGCACTCGAGATATCGAAGATATTTCTAAACTAAGAAGAGAATGCATAAAGGTACATAACACTATCACAGGAAGCAGCAAAAACAGACTAAGTAAACACGGATAAGGAATAAGGTAGGGAGGATTGAAGGCTTGCAGTCTGTAGTGTACACTCCCTTCCCCACCACCACCACCACCACCACCACCACGTCTCTCATTATCCCATTTCTGCTCATTTTCCCAGCTGGGAGACACATCTATGTTCCTGTGGCTCTTCTGCAAACTAATCAAGGAATCTTCCTACAGCCTCTTCTTTGAGCCAAGCCTACTGCTGAGTTGGACTGTGCCAGTATAAGTTACTTATCCCTCCCCTTATGAGGCAAGCTATGATGAGAACTGACTTGGAGATTCTAGGGCAGTGGTCCTCAAGCCTGAATATACAATAAATCAGCCTGGGAGCTTTTAAAACATACTGCTACCCTGGCCCCACACCCAATAGATTCTGATTTAATTGGTCTAGGGTTGTACCAAGGTATTGACATTTTTGTAAAAGCTCCTTGTACTAATGTACTTTCAGGGGTTGAGAACCATTGGCCTAGAGGAACTCAGAGATGAGAGGTTCATACAAGAAAAGAAAACAGAGGGAGGGGATGCCTACCAATTCAGGGGACAGTGAGAAAAGCCAAAATGAGAATAACTTTTGCAATGGGCAGAGGAGACGACCTGGCTGGAGTGGATGGAGTGTGTAGCGGCGCTGAGGATGGAAACAGAGACTGGGCACAGACAAGAAAGAGTTTTGAATGCCAGGCCTGTGTGTTTTCTCTGCATCACAAAGGTAATAGGGAGGTGTTGAAGGTCCATGAGCAGGAAACATAGTATATTAGGGAAATGATCAAGGCAATGTGGAGTTCCAGGCCCTTGAAATCTGACTGAAACTCTCCAGCCCCATCTCCTGCTACTCACCTTCCTTCTCTGTCACCCCCTAACAAGAATGGGACTTGTAGTTCCCAATGCACACCAGCCGAATTCTCACCTTGCAGCCTTTGCTCATCATGCTAGAATTCTTTGCTCCCCACCCCAAAGCTCTGTTCTACTCATCTTTTAAGATTCAGCCATTTTAAGATATCTCCCCCGATGTCCTGGCTGGCCCGAATCCTATTTCCGGGCTCTCCTAACCTCCTGGGCTGCTGTCTCTGCCTCAGCCCTGAAAACACCATTCTATAATTGACTGGTCATGTGTCCATACCCCACCACCATGCTGAAAGCTCTGAGGGGTTGAGCCAGAACTGACTACTAGCTGAGTCCACAGCACAATCCTCAGTGCTTTGAGAATAGAATTTCAAACTAAGCTCTGCTTTTCCATGAAGGAAGCTTACCCCTGGGCCAAAAAACCAGCATTGATTGGCTAGCTAAACAGAACCATAGTCAGGAGTGAGGTCAAAGGCCTAGAGGGAGCCTTACCAGGTTGACTGCATCCCAGTGGTCAATGGGGCGGTGAGCTGTATTCAGGTCCCCCAGAATGATAACATGGCTGAAAAACATAAAATGAATGTCCAGAAAGGGAAGCAGTATTCCTGGCCCATCTACTTTCTCCTGGGCCCAAGATCTCAGATAGGCCACCTGCCATATAGAGGTCAAGGTGGGATCCAACAGCAAGTCATAATAGCCTGCCTCTCCAATTTCAGTATAACCTTGACACCTTTTACAACTGACCAACCCAATTCTGATCTCCAAAGGTAACCCTGTTCCCTGTTTGACATGATTGTCTCACTTATCTCTACCTAATGGCATCTTTCTGGTCCTTCAAAGATGAGCTCAGATACCACTCCCTCTAGGAAGCATCCCTCGATTACGCCAACCTACCCTCACTTTCCTGTCCCTCCCTGGGATAAGACTTTTCATTTGTTCCCAAGTACGTTACCTTCCTCATCTCATTTCATCCTTAAAACTATACTCTGAGGTAGGGATTCATACACTTATTTTACAAAAGAGAAAATAGAGGCAACACTAGCCTTCGGGCTCACAGTGAGTAAAAGGAGGAGCTGGGATAGGTGCTCAGAGGTATCTGAGTACAAAACCCATATTTGTGTTACTTTACCTGGTCCCCACAGCTCTTATAGACAGCAGGGCCTATTCTGGTGGGCATGCTGGTGTCTACAACTAGGCTGTAAATGAACTCAAAAGACAAAGATCCCATATCCCTCTCAGTGGACCTTGACACGGGGCTGGGCACCCGGGACAAGCTCAAGGAAGCCTTGCTGCCCAGGTTTGCAGTACCTGCCAGCTGCCAGGAGGGCTTCTGCTCGGATCTGCAGCAAGCGATAGAAGCGCATCTTAAAGGCGAGTCGCTCAGGCTTCCCAGGGTCCGCATGGGGGCAGTACACGTTGATTAGGGTCAAGGTCTTCTCCTTCCCTTCCCATGTGCTGGGGAGAATAGAACCGGCCCCCAAAAAAGGGGTCACTTTCAAGCCACCCTTCCCCTCCCCACACCATGTGGCTTCCACTTAATGATTGTCTGTGGGATGGAAGTGAAAGAAAGGGATAGAGAGACATGAACAAGCTGGCATACACAGGACTTGAGGACTGACTACATCTAGGATGACACTCAGGTAAATCAGGTGATGGTCCTGCCATTCACAAAGATAGGACACAGAAAGAGAGCAACCTGGGGCAGTAAAGTTGGCTAACTTGCTTCTGAGGCACCTGTGGTAAAAAAGAGAGCTAGTCCTCCCGGCCAGGCTCCCTCTCCCCCCGCCCCGCCATAGAAATAGAGAACTCAAGGCTCAGAAGAGAATATGATTTGTTCAGGGTCACATAGCAGGTTGCCTTGCCAGGACTGAAGTCTAGGAAAGGCAAGTTTGGGAAGTTTTCCATGGTGAATGCATGTTTATAAGGCAAGCCTTAGAATCACCACATTCACAGAGTTGAACCAGCGATGCTTGGTGACAGGCGGATGTGGGCTATTACCAGATCTTGTGTTGTGTGAGGAGGGCCCGGCCCTCACTATCCAGAGCTCGAAGCTCCTCTTGGGTGAAGTCATCCATGTTTCCGTAGCAACCCACGTCCCCATTCTGAGTGGCAAGTAGGCCACTCAGGCCTTCTTCAGCAGCCACTGGGGTAGCACTGTCCTTACAGAAGGTGGCTACACCTGGAGACAGAGAGGGTACTCTGAGCAGGCCTGGCAGCCAACAGCCTATTGCCCCTGCACAGGTCACCCGACTCATCTTCATCAAGTGTGGCTCTCTTGATGACTCCCTCAACTCAAGGGCCATGGATGCCTGAGGCAACTCTACTCAAACCCTGGAGTTTCAGTTCCTTCATCTAGAAAAGCTGCAGATTAATAACAGCTAATATTCTAAGTGCTTTACATGGTAGGTGCTCAGAAAATGTTAGCTATTATTATTATCACATGGATTAATTAGTTTAGTCCTTGTAATAGCCCTAAGAAGTACACATTATCCCCATTTTCCAACTGAGGAATTTGAGGCATAAAGAGGTTAAGTAGCTTGCCAGAGGGTACGCAGCTAGGAAGTGAGTTAGGATCCAAACTCAGGCAGTCTGGCTCCAGAGCTCATACAACTAACCATCACACTACTGTGTTTCTGAGATCCAATATTATACATAAAAACTATCCTTCATATAACCTGATATGGCTTTAGCTCTGTGGATGAAAAGCCTACATTTCTTATTACCTTCTCATTAAATATTGAAAACCCTTTCCCACCTGTCTCCATCACTTTAAAGTCCCCAGAAAGTCCCATTTACCAGAATAGCCACTACGGTTGCGGCTGAAGCTGAAATAGGAGTTACAGCCCTCAATGATAGCCAGGGGCTCTGTCAGCACATCCCCTGGAAAAAAAAACATGTAAGATTACATCAGAGATAAAACTAGGACCCAGGACACAGAAAGGCTTGGAATTACAGCTATAGGCTAATTTCTTGCACACATCAGAGCCAGGGTAGAAGGGAATATCAAGTATCTATGATAAGAAGAGAAGCTAAAAGAGTGGGGACTAGAGAGGGAATTGTTATCAGAATTACGAGAAAGGGGAAGACTACTGAATGGGAGGTGAAGAATTACGTGGGAGGAGGCTAGGTGACTAGGTGGCTGGAGGAAGTTGGGGGTGGGAAATGGACATATGGGAGAGAGAACTGGGAATCTGAGCTGGGAGTAGGAGGTAGGAGAGGGAATTCAAGGATTTGAACTGAGGATGGAGGGAAAGTAGGTAATGGGTCTTAGAGGGAGATGGGTGGGAGAGGGAAGAAATCAGGGGATTGAGCTGTGGGGGAGAGGGAATTAGAGGGTCTAAGTTTGGGGTAGGACATGAGGTAGAAATGATGAGAAGCTCTCAGCTGGGGAGGAGAGATAAGGGGAACTGGGGATCTGAGACAGAAGTTTAAAAAGGAGGAAATTAGGGAGTCTAAACTGGGGGCAAAGATGGTGTGAGAATTAAAGGATATGAACTGGGGTCAGAAAAGGGGAATTGGGGGTGTCTGACTTGGGAGTGGGAGATGGAAAGTGTGTGGCGGGAGGAAATTTGGCGGACTGAGCTGTCAGGAGAATGAGCAGGAAATAGAGGATCTGAAAGAAGATGGAGATTGCAAGGGGGAGGGAATTATGGTTCTGCTGAGGCCAGGAGATGATGTCGGAATTAGGAGATCTAGCTGGAGTGCGAAATACAGAGGGGGGATCGGGATTCCAGACGGGCTCTAAGGGGAGGACTCTAAGGATAGAGAAATGGGAAAGTGAAATGATATGGAGCAGAGAGCAAAAGTTAGCGGAAAAGGGAAAGTGTGGTAGGGATCCTGAATTCTTGAGCGCTCACTGGTTACTTTGGTCTCCTGAAGACAGACGATGTCAGCATCCAGCTTGTCCAAAATGCGCCCCATGGCCATGGCTGTACAATTGCTGGGTTCCTCGTATCCCACCCCTTGCACGGGGCTCCGAATCCCATTGATGTTCCAGCTCACCACGCGCAACATGCTTACAGCTAACTGCAATGCCTTTAAGCCCGCGCCCCACGTAGGCGGGAGCAAAAAACCGAAAACGAAGTCCGCCAGGCCTGGCCTTCCGCGCGCGCACTTGCGCAGGCGTTCTTGTGCGTGCCGCAAAAGCGTCGGACACACATGGGGCGGGGATTCAAGCCCTTCAGTTTTCATTGGCGGGAGAAGCGGAAGCTGCAGTGGGCGGTGTGGTCGCTTAGGGGCAATGAATAGTGGGAGGAAGGCCAGTGGTTGGGTTCCTGTCCCTACCACCCAACAATGGATTACGTGCCTGAGTCTGAGTGCGTTTCTGCTCTGCTGAAAAGTCCCCTTGGTGCTTTCGATTACTTACAAACGAGATTTTACCACTTTTTAAGTGGCGGAACCTTAAGCGGAACCGCGCAGCGACCGAAGCCCCGCCCCCAGTGTTCAGACTGCAACCCTGAGTATGAGGAGGGCTGCGGCACCCAGCGACTAGGGAGTGGCTGGCGTAACCCCGCTTGTAAATGTGGGAGGGGGAATGCGTGAAGGGAACTTTGCGGCCGGAGGAGGGAGCAATAAGAAACGCACTCCATTTTGGAAATTAAGATCTTGCTGGTCGTCGGTCATCGTTTGCAAATACTTTCTCCCAGTCCTTAGGTCATCTTTTCGTTTTGTTTATGGTTTCCTTTGTTGTGCAAAAGCTTTTAAGTTTGATTAGGTCCCATTTGTTTATTTGCTTTATTGCTTTTGCCTTGGGAGACTGATCTAAGACGGTATTACCAGGAGTTATGTCTGAAAGTCTTTAAACCATTTTGAATTTATTTTCATGTATAGTGTGAGTCTTCTAACTTCATTGATTTACATAAGGCTGTCCAGCTTTCCCAGCACCACTTGCTGTAGAGACTGTCTTTTCTCCGTTGTAAGTTCTTGCCTCCTTTGTCCAAGATTAATTGAAAGTAGGTGTGTGGGTTTATATCCAGGCTTTCTATTCTGTTCCATTGATCTATATGCTTTTGTGCCAAAAGAATCTTAATTAAAAATGTTTAAAATGGTAAATTTTTATGTTATGTATATTTTACCATAATTAAAAATAATAATAATAAAAGGAATGAGGAACCATCACCTCTACCTAGTTCCAAAACATCACCCCAAAGGGAAACACATACCCATTACGCATTAAGCAGTTAGTCCCTATGCCCTCCACTGCCAGCACCTTTATGGCATCAATTTGCTTTCTGTTCCTGTGGGTTTACCTATTTTTGATATTTCATATAAATGAAATCTTTGCAAAATGTACTAAATACCACTTAATCGTACACTTTAAAATTGTTAATTTTATGTTCAAATTTACCTCAATTTTTTAATGCATATACACACTACAATATATAAAATAGAGAAACAACAAGGACCTACTATACAACACAGGGAACTTAATACTCTGTAATAACCTATATGGGAAAAATCTGAAAAAGAATAAACAGTATATGATGTATTTTGCTGTACACCTGAAACTAACACAACATTGTAGATCAACTATACTCCAATATAAAATATTTTTTTAAAAAGGGGGGGAATAATGAAATGTTCTATGTGTATTGATATGGAAAGATCCCAAAACATATTGGGCGGTGGCAGGCTGCAGAATAGTGAGTATTGAACCTTTTCAATAAACCACGGGGAAAATGAGGGAAAAAAAGAAGCACTCTAACGGAGTAAGATTTAGAAGAGGGCCTCTGGCTTTATTGGGCTGGGGGAGGGGGATGGGGAAGCTGTATCAAGCCCACCCTGTAGTCATTATTTGTCTTGGGCCTTATAGCATCCCTTAGGATGTGGCCTGACAGGTGCTTTCTCTTTGCTCCATTTCTCAGATGATTAAAGTCAAGGCCAAGAGAGTTTAAGTGGGCTACCCAAGTTCCAGAGCAGCACTGTCTTCCAATATAACCCATGGCTCTTCCATATGCATTATCTCATTTCATTATCAGGGCAACACTGTAAGGGGCATTGAGGCTAAGTAAGAGAGGTTCAGTGAATTCACCCCAGTATCACAGAAGCAGTAGAGCCAGGATTCAACCCCTGTCTTAATCAGCCCAAGGAATACTTTCCTGAGTAAGTTTTTTCTAACCATCCCAGTTAGATCTTTTCCTCTGGGCCCCCACACCACCCTATGGTCCATTCTGTCACAGCACTTACAATGCACAGCTACCACTGATTTCTATTTCTGTCACTAGACTGCTAACAGCTTGAGAGCAATGACCATATCTGATTCATCTTGTTAGCCCCATCCCCTAATATAGCGCATAACACATATTAGGAGTTAATAAATATTTGTTGAATGAATGAACAAATAAAGGGCAATAGCAAGAGCACCAACAGGTTAGTGACTTGTTTTTGATAACATAAAAATAGAAATAATAGACATGCCCAATGTCCAGGGAAAAGCATAACTTCGCATCCTTAGGTTCCTCACCCAGAACTGTGGCATAATTACTTTTCCCCCAGAATTCCATAGCCTTAAAACCATCATTCTCAGTGTCTGCAAAAAAGGCCCAAAGAGACGCTTTTCCTCCTGGAGGACTTAAAGGTTACATTCCAGTTGTTGCCATCAGAAAATAGCCCTGCAATTAAAATTAAGATGTTGGTGCTTTAAGCTTTTCCATGTTTTGGTGGTTATTGGCTTAGGATTGAGTCCCCAGAGTGGAATAATTAGGACAAAGGAAATGAACATTTTTATTGCTCTTGCTTCATATTGCCAAATCACTTTCCAGTAGGGGATCATGCTGATTTACACTGAAGACCAATCTGAACCAGCCCTAAGGAAATCCAGATCTTGCCTGTTTACATTGCTGGTTTTCATTTCCCCATTCTGCAGTAGCTTGTTAATATTAGTTATGACCTTTGGGGCAAGGCGAACACATGGTTGGCCTGAAGAGAAAAGGCTCTGGGTGACTCAGGAACTTCTTTGGCAGCTGATATTTCAACAGCGGGCACACACCCCCTCTTACCAAGGGTACTTCCCCAGCCTTCCCAGGGAAGCAACGAGTGCCTCCAGGCTCCCTGCTTGATGCCACTCTCTGGACCTGCTTTGGGGGTCTAAATGCAAGAGAGCCGTGTGTCGTGTGTTGGATAACTAGCGATGGAAGAAAAAATCTCTAGGAGAACAGGTAGGTGAAACAGAAGGAAAAATAGATAGGAGTTAACACAAGCCCAAATCCATTCTTTAGGCTCTCTGGAAAGTTTTCTTGGAATAGGTGGTCACTCAAACTGTTCACTAAAGTGTATGGGAAGTTGGGGATAACATGATTTCTATATCTCATTATCTATCATCCATTCTGACCTGTCTTTGTGGAACACTGGCCCAAAGGGCAGTTCCCTAGCACTTTAGAAGTCTCTCTAACATGGTCTAGTCCAGTTTTGAATGAACTGGATGATAGAGATTGTATCTCTTACCTCCCAACTGGTGTATAAAGTAGGGCTGGTTTGCTGTGGCACTTTGAACAAGGCTTTTAGCTCCTCTGGGCTTCAATAGCCTCCTCACCAAAATGAAATTGAAGTCCCTCCTATTTCCCTCAGAGGACTGTCACAAGGTGAAGAGGAGTGGGATGACAGGAACTAAAGCTCTTCTGAAATATTTCAGGACTTCCATGCTCTGTCTTAGTGATCCTACTTTTTCTGTAGCCTCCACAGGCAATACCACCCATAACCATCTAGCTGCTCTTCTCCCTGAGTGACTATGGTCTGTGGAGGGCTACTCCTAGGACTAGGATAGAGCAAACCTTCGGCCCCAGGCATGGGGCTGAAAGTAGTGGGGGGATGGTGGGCCAGGGCAGTGGCCAAGAAGGAAGTGGATCCTAGGCTGCTGCCGCAGAAGGCCTGATATTCACATATAGGCACTTGACCTGTAAGCATGCAATCTCCCCTCCTCACCCTAACACAAATGCATTCACACCCACACACTCCAAGAATTACCAATAAGAAGACCCCATTTGTGATTTTGATACCCATCAGTACTGTCTTGATACTGCTTTTAATGAGATTCTCCCATACACTCCATACTTTGGGAGGATGGTCAGGATCTGTGGGCCTCAGGTAGTCACACTTTATGCTTTTCCTCCATAGAGCTAACCCCAAATTAGAATTTGTGACTCAGCTCTTGGTCTTGAGTGAGTCTCTGATACTGAGTGAACAATTTTTTCTGTAACCAGTTAATTGGAACTTTTTATTGGGGGTGGGGACTTCATTCTTTTGTTCTTTCTGTTCTGCCCCGTTCAGGATTGAGAAACTTTCTAGATCCTACTACCACCTTCTACCTTCAGACCAAGTTAGTTCCCCCACCCAGTTCCCTGCATAGCTCTCTTTTATAAAATTTACCTTGTTGAATGGGGATTATTTGTACACATGTTCATCTCATCTAGGGCAGAGAGATGTAGATTGAGCAAGTCTCCTCTGTGCCAGGGCCTGAGCTGGACACCTGGAAACAGATCACAGATAACTGAGATCCAGTCCCCATCCTTAAGGAGCTCACAGTCTAGTAGGAAAGTAGACCGGTAAAAGATGGATACTTGCTCAGATAAGCAGAAGCATATAGGCAATGTGGGAACCAAAGCCAAGGCTTCTCAGAAGAGGTGAGCATTGAGCCTGGCCTTGAAGAGTGAGTCAGATTTCACTGAGAATGGAAGGGAAGAGAAGGCATTCCAGGCTGAGCAAAGGCCCAGAGGCAAAAAAGTACACAGTAAGTTTGGGGGCCTAGTGAGTCAGCTGGCACAATTTAACCACAGGGGTCTAAAGAGAGACATGACTGGAGAGACAGGTTTGATTGAGAAGAGCCAGGGCTGAGGCCTTTCCATAAAGCTTGTTTAGTTTTCCTACTTCTGGGGATCAGAATTGATAACAGTGGTTAAAACACACACATACACACACACACACACACACACACACACACACAGCTAGTTTCAGGTAGTTTTAAGTTGGATTTTCAAGCCTGGACCCCAAGTTTACCCTTTCAGACCTTGTCAAAAACCCGCTAAGCTCCTATCTCAGATTTCCTGCTGCTAAATTTATCTTTCTGCCTCTTGGCAGGGTCATGAGGACAAAACTGTAAACATAGAAGAGGGGTTCACGTGACTGGATTGATTACCTCGGACAAGCCACTTCCCCTCCCTAGACCTCAGTTTCCCTGTGAGTCTAGTGAGAATGTTTGGAAGGAGCAACTATGATAAGGAATATGTTTCTTTGTGGGCCATGGAAAACATACATGTAAAGGGTTATTATTCAGATTATTAGCCTTAGCAGAGTGATACCAGTTAGGAGACTTATTAGGATTAAGAGAGTTGCATCTCTTCCAAACTCTAGTTCTAAGACTCTAAATGTTCTGAGCTAATCTAGAAGACCACATTCTTAAATCAAGCTTGATTGATCAGTTAACCAAAGAAATACCCTGGACTGGAGAAATCAGATCCCCAGTGTTCTATTTCTGACTTGGTGACTTAATTTACTATAGGACCTTAGGAAAATACTTCCCTCTCTAGGCCTCCATCTTCTTACCTGAGAGGGTTGGATGCAATGATTTCTAGGGGACTTCTGTATCACAAAACCAAAAAAGTAAAAGTGAATTCATCTTTCTAATTGATTGGCATGAGCTCTTTATTTACTATAAATGTTAACCCTTTGTCATAATTTTGTAAGTTTCCTTTACTGAGAGTTTCCTGAATGCTCAGTGTTACACCAGAAGTTGCAGATTAGCCAAAGAGCTAACTGACCTTTTACTTCACAAAGGGAATCAGAGTGTTAGGTAATATATAATGAACATTTTCCAGGTTACTTTATATGTGTTAACACATTGAATCTTCAACAACCCTAAGGGAGTAGGTACTCTTATGAGATGAAAACACCACGGCACTGAAAAATAAAGTCTTCTACCCAGGGTCTCATAGCAAGGGGCAGAGGTGGGATTCCACTCCAGTAGTGTGACTCCAGAGCCCATTGCTTTTAACCACTGTGATCCACTGCCTCAGTAGATTCATTTAGAGGGGCAGGCTTTGAAATGTATTGAAAGTTTGGTATGATTTATACACAACAACTGGAGGGAATCTAACTCTTATGTAGACTAGAATTCTGAGAATGTATTTTAGGGAACTTCTTAAAAGGCAAAGTGGAGCTGAGAGCATTGGAGGTCAGGGATTGGAGATTGTTACCCCCATGAGATTGCCCCAGTGTTGCCCAGCTCAGTGGAAGAAATTGAGCTCCCTTGTAGCCAATCACTGGAGGTTCATCAAGGGGTGGGAAGGTTGCAAAAGAATGAAGTAAGAGCACACTTGGACGTCTTCCAGGTAAGCTATGCTGTTAGATGAGCACTACACATAAAAGCTTCAAAACAACCAGGGGGATGGGGGAGGGTAAAGCAGAGACATCTGGGTAGGATGGCTCTGGCCTATGGACTTGTCCTACTTTGAGGCCATTGCTCCCAACTCACCACACTCTGCCTGCTGCAGCCTCCCCCCTAAGCCTCCATCCCCATGACTTGGCATGAAGAACTTTAGTCTGGTTCTGGGTCAGATCACAATGCCTTTCTCCCTAGGGGACCTGATGGCAGTTGGCAGTCATGTGAACAGTGCTTATCATTTCTCCCCCTAGCAATGGCTGCATTCACTTCTCTTCCCAAGGTGTCCGATTTACTCTGATTTATTTAGCTTTGGCTGGAGAGAGCATAAAGATGATCAGATAGTGCCCATCTCTTCAAGAGTGTCCTGGGCAGCACATTTTAGGAGAGAGAGGCCCTTCGGTAGGAAAGGTAGCAGAATTCAGGGAAGACAAGGGTTGCAATGCCATTTGCGGGGGAGGGCATTGAGGCAGTAAACCTTCCACTTCCAGTTCAGACCTAGGATTGCTAGCTCAAAACATTGCGTTTTTCAGTAGGGACTTTGTGTTTGTGTGTTTGTACTTGGGAATCTTGCATTTCTGATGTGGATCTCTGTTTCTGGGTTGGAACTTGACATTCTACTTGGGCCTGTTTTTTATTTCGAAGCTATGAAAGCTGCTGAGATCTGCCTGCATCACCTTTGCCTCCCCATCCCACACAGGATATAAGCACATGATCTTCGGTCTTTTATTTGCATACTCTACTAGTCCTGTCTTCATTGGAGGGAAGTGACTGGCCAGACCTGGGCTGTCTTGCTGGCTGCCTTCCTTGCTGGGCTCCAACTTATCTCCTATGTACACAGCCCTTGGAGTTCAGAGGCCTCTGCTGACCTCTGTCCAACCTCTCCTCTGCACCCAAGCCCCCACTGGTACATACAGGAGCAGAGGCAGACAAGGCAGGCAATGACTAGGAGACAGGAGAGGGGCTGGAGACAGTCTGCTAGAGGGCTCAGAACCCCAGCACACCTCCCTGTCACAACTCTGTCCACCACCTGCTGTGACCACAGCAACAGAAGAGACAGCTAATAAGACAAAGTGAGGCCCGGTACCTTGTGGACAGTGGTGTCATTAGCTGCGACGCCTAAGATGTCTCGAGAGATGGGAGAACTCACCCAAACCAGATTGCAGAAGATCTGGATTCCACACAACGGTGGCAACAGCAGGCTGCAACGCAGGAGGGGCTGTAAGTGGGGTTTGCTTCCGTGGGCTTCAAGGTGGTGGTGGTAGAGTGGATGTAGAAGAGCAAAGGACATGCCCCCCAACCACCCCCTCCCCAACCTGAAAGTTGGAATAGATGAGCAGCTGGATGAAATAGCTGTAGGATAGATAACAAGAGGCTAATGTCAAAAAGGTAGAGAAAGAAAGACAGAAAGAGAGAGATGAAGACAGAGAAAGAATGAGGATTATATAAAGACCATCTTAATCAGAGGGATTTTTGACTAGTAATTTTTTCTTTCTTATCCAGAGCTTGTTTGGAATACTTCTTGTTTGAAATTTGACGTTTCTAGTTCAGTGTTAGCCTAAATGTTTTATTTTGGTGACCTCAGTGAAGTGTCTGAAAATTAGTACTGTCTGATAGTGCTTGGGTGAAATAAGGTGATGGTTCCTGGCATTGTTTCTCAGAGGACAGGTGCTGGGTACACAACAGTACCGTATCATTGGTCGGTTTTGCTCCTCCCCTTTCTCAGGCCTCTTCTAATAAGCCTCTGACTGGGTTGGGAAAGGCTGGGTGTCCTGTCTCCTTCATTGCCTTCTTGGCACATATGAACACTTCTGCTGCTCTGGGGATTTGAGGGAGAAAACATTCAGGGAAAGCCTGCTGGTGTAATGTTCACTTTGAAAATTTAAGAAAGAGCAGGTTCAAAGGGGAAGCAAACAAAACCTGTAAAATATATTTTTTAAGTAGAGTATACCATTTCCCATAGATAACAGGGTACAGTTGCGGATCAAGGTGCTGCCAGCCCAAGAATTTTGGCCTGAGGAGCCATAAGGTGTGCAGAGATAAGACAGCTGTGGAGTGTGGGACCCAGACATCTCAAGGACCAGCTGACCAAGCTTCCACTATGCTAATGCTAGAGGAGGTCCAGGCTCAGGGCTAGTGAGGGGAGGATCCAGGAAGATGTAGGATGTTAAATATACTATGTAGAATGGAGGGTGTGGATAGAGGGAGAGGGGTAAAAACCAACCTCCTGTTCTTCTTCCTCCTCCTCTCCCCCAGCAGTTTCAATCTCTCATCTGGTGATCTAGGAGCCTGGATGAGACTGAGAATTACACCCCACCCTCACTCACCAAGCCACTCTTTATCCTTTCTAAGGGGCTGTTGGGTTTAGCTGGCAAGCAGGCAAGCCACTCTCTGCATACCTGGGTCCTCCATTGTTAGGACCCTTATATTCCTGGGAACTCTGTCTTTCAGGTTGGAGAAATAATAGATATAAATCACCTATTATAGTGTTTGTCATATAGAGGGTGCAAAATAAATATGTGCTCACTTTATTTCTGAGCCCGTCTTTCCTCAGCTGTAAGACAGAATTAATACCTACTTCCCCATATTGTTGAGGTGATTCGGTGATTCAGACTGCCTAGCTTTGAGTCCCAGCTCTGCCACCTCCTGCCTCTGTGACCTTGGACAATTCTCTTAACTTACCTGTCCTTCCATTTCCTCATCTGTCAAAAGAAGTTAGTAATAGTGTTGTTGTGAAGATTAGAGAGCTAAAGCATATAAAATGCTTAGAAGAATGTCCAGTGCATAGTAAATACTCAATAAATATTATTATTATTATTATTATTTAAACAAGAAGGTGGGTGTGTGGTCTTTTTGCCCATCATATCCCCAGCATCAAGCCCGAAGTCTGGCACATAGCAGATACTCAGTAAATGGTCGCTCTGTGCTACTTCCACTCTACCCCTCACCATAGCCAAGCATGGGGCTCTGTGTATACAAGACAGTAACTCATTAGTGATTGACTGAATTATGTCAGACCGCAGATATAATAAACTTAGATAGTGCCCTGGGCAATGTCTGCCTCACCTCCCTTGCTGAGGAGGCCAGGCTATTTACCCCAGAAAGATCTGAATTACCTCCTGCTTGGAGCATCCTCTCTAGAAGACCTGCCCACCCCCACAGTGGGCAGTGGGGGAGGGAAGGCACACAATCACTTAATGAGGGTTTTGAGGATTAAATGCATTAACGTGTGTAAAGTGCTTGAACAGCTGTGTATATTCATCTGTGACTTGGATTTTTGCATTCAGTGTTATGTTTTTTTGTGCCATGTATAATATTGTTGCATGCAGTTGTAGTTTGTTTATTCTCCTTGCTGTGTAATATTACATTTTGTGAATATCCCATGATTTACTTATCCATCTTACTATTGATGTACCTTTAGGTAGTTTTGTTTTGGGTTATGAACAATTATGTAATGAGGATTTTTGTCTCCATAAATTTTGGAATCAGTTTTTCAAGTTACACACACACACGCACACACACACACACAACTTTTGGGATTTTGATTGGAATTACAGTCAATCTGTATATCAATTTAAGGAGAATTAACATTTCGTGATATCGAGTCTTCTGTAAACATGGTGTGCCTCTCTATTTAGACTTTTTTGATGTTATTTGAGTGAAGTTTTATAAGTTAAAAGGGCTTATACATCATTATAAGACTTTTTTTGCTTATTTTTGTTGCTATTGTATACCTTCTTAGAAAATTACATTTTATACCAATTTATTGCTAATGAGTACAAATATAATTGTAGGGTTTTTGTATATTGCATTTGCAACTAGCAAACCTGATAAACTTTCTTATTATTTTTGATAATTTATATGTAAATGACAGTTTTCTTTTTTCCCTTCCAATCCTTATTTTTTTAAATCTCTTTTTCTTATATTACTGCACTGCTGGGACCTCCTACCTTCGATACATGCACACCAACGTCGAATAGAAATGTTAGTACTGTGCATGTTTATGTTGAACCTAATTTTAAAGGTAATGCTTTTAAAGTTTCACCATTGAGTAAGTTTGCTATAATTTTTTTTTGTAGATACCATTAACAGGTTAAGAAAGTTCCAATTTGTTCTTAGTTTGCCAATAGGATTTTTTTTTCTCCTATCTACTTTATTTACTATTATTATTATCCAATAATAATTATTTAACAAAAGATTTACCTTCTTAGCAATTTTTAATGTGTACAATATTATTAACTATAGGCACTATGCTGTACAGTAGATTTCTAAGATGTATTTTTCTTGCATAACCAAAACTTTGTACCATTTGACTAATACCTTCTCATTTCCCCTGCCCCATCCCAGCCCCTAGCAACCACCATTCTATTTTTTGCTTTTATGAGTTTGACATTTTTAGATCCTTCACATATGTGGTATCAAGCAGTATTTGTCATTCTGTTCTTGGTTTATATCACTTAGTATAATATTCTCCAGTTTCATCCATGGTGTTGCAAATGGCAAGATTTCTTTCTTTTTAAGGCCCGAATAATATTCCATTACATATATGCATGTATATGTACATTTTCTTTATCCATTCATTCACCAGTGGGCACTTAGGTTACTTCCATATCTTGACCATTGTGAATAATGCTGCGGTGAATATGAGAGTGTAGGTATCTCTTTGAGATCCTGATTTCAATTTCTTTGGATATATACCCAGAAGGGAGATTGCTGGATCACATAATAGTTCTCTTTTTAACATTTGGAGGATTCACCATACTGCTTTCCATAGCAACACCGATTAACATTCCCACCAACAATGTATGAGGTTTTCCTTTATTTCCACATCCATGTCAACAGTTGTATTTCATTTTTTTAGGATAGCCATCCTAACTAGTGTAAGATGATATCTCACTGTGGTTTTGATTTGCATTTCCTTGATAATTGATGATGTTGAGCATCTTTTCATATACCTGTTGTCCATCTGTATGTCTTCCTTATAGATAGAAGAAATATCTATTCAGGCTCTTGCCCATTTTTAAAGTAGGTATTTGGTTTTTGGCTGTTGGGTTGTAGTAGTTCCCTATATATTTTGGATATTAACTCTTTATCAGATATAAGGTTTGCAAACATTTTCTACCATTCCACAGGTTGGCTTTCATTTTGTTGTTTCCTCTGCTATACAGAAGTTTTTAATTTGATGTAGTCCTACTTATCTATTAGGATTTTTTAAAGATGAGTAGATGTTGAATTTTATAAACATGTTTTCTGTATCCACTGAGATGACAGGTTGATTTTCTATTTTAATCTGTTAATGTGAATTACATTAGAGATTTTTCTTGTTTGGAACTTATCTTGCAATCCTAGGATAAATAAAAACTGCTGGATTTAGTTCATTAATATTTTGTTCAGGAATTTGGCATTTTGTTTATGAATGAGAGTGACCTGTACATTTTCCATTCTCATAGTTCCAGTTCCCTGTTTGACTTTTGTGTCATAAAATGAAGTGGGAATTATTTCCTTTCATTCTATTTTCTCACAGAGTTTATCCAAGGAACTATTTTTTCTTTAAATATTTAGCACAACTTCCAGGTAAAAACATCCGGGCTTGGTGTCTTCTTTGTAAGAAAAATTTTAATGGATACAGCCTTTTAAATAGCTATAGAATCATTCTAGTTTGTTATTTCTTCTTGTCAGTGTTGTTAAATTATGGTTTTCTAGGAATTTTTCTATTTCATGTCATTTTTCAAATTTATTTGCATAAACTTCTTATCTCCGTATTTTAAAAAAACCTCTGTTGCATTTGCCATTATATCCTCTTATCCTTGTTTATTTGTACCTTCTCTTTCTTCCTCTTGATCAATCTTGCCAAAAGTTTGTCACTTTTATAAGTTTTTTAAAATAGTCAACTTTTGGCTTTCTGATTCTTTCTGTGATGTCCTTTGTTTTTTATTTAGCTATTTTCCTTATCATTATTCTTTTCTTTTCACTTTACTTGGATTTATTCTGTTGTTCTTTTTTTAATTTCTGGAGTTGGATGCACAGCTTATTAATTTTCAGACTTTCTTCCTTTTGAATATAAGCATCTGATTCTATTATTGGCCTACTAAACAGGGCTGATATTCCACAGATGCACAATTGTATGGACATATGAATTTTAAAAATATTTCCTGACCATTTGGTAAATAGGCACTGCTCCAGGCTTTCTTAGTTTCTCCATCACTTACCCAGTTACCCTGGCCACCTCAGTCCCTTTCCTAGGACTGCTAAGACCTACAGATTATCATCTAGCAACTAAAGGGTTAATGCCTGACACAGAAGGAGGCCTCTACCAATTGGTGCCAAGCCCTTGGGCCAGCTTCTGTTTTGACAGATCAGTGCCCTTGCCATTTCCAGTTTAATTCCATTCTCCTTAGAGAACAAACTTTGTATGATTTCAATTGTTTGAAATCTATCGAGATTTGCTTTATGGACCAATGTGTGATAATTTTTGGTAAAAATTCCATGAGAACTTGAAAAAATGCACATTTTACAACTGGGTTCAGAGTACTATATACTTCAATTAAGTCATGTTTGTTAATCTGGCTCAAATGCTCTATATTCTTCCAGGATGTTTTCTGCTTGTTGATATGGAAAATTTGTTAATGTCTCCTTGTAACTATGTCAATTTTGAAGCTTTGTAAATAGTTCCAAATTTAGAATTGCTACATATTTCTGGTATATTGAATACTTATCAATGTGTAAGGAAATTATTTCTGGCAATCTAGTATCATTGGCATGTTGTCCTACAATTTTTTCCTGATATTAATATATATGTATATATATTTGCTTTATTTAGCTTTATATTTGCCTGGTATATCTTTCTTACACTTTTTAAAAATGTTTTTAACCATTTTTATTGAAGTAAGTTAATTTACAGTGTTGTGTTAGTTTTAGTTTCAACTGTACAGCAAAGTGATTCAGCATATGTATATATGTATTCTTTTTCAGATTCTTTTCCATTATAGGTTATTACAAGATATTGAATATAGTTCCCTGTGCTATACAGTAGGCCCTTGTTGTTTATCTATTTTATATATGTTTGTATATGTTAATCCCAAACTCCTAATTTATCTCTCCCCCTCACCCCTGCTATCCCCTTTGGTAACCATGTTTGTTTTCTATGTTTGTGAGTCTATTTCTGTTTTGTAAATAAGTTCATTTGTATCATTTTTTTAGATTCCACTTATAAGTGATATCATATGATATTTGTCTTTCTCTGTCTGACTTACTTCACTTAACATGATAATCTCTAAGTTCATCCATGTTGCTGCAAATGGCATTATTTCATTCTTTTTTATGGCAGAGTAATAGTCGATTGTATATATGTACCACATCTTCTTTATTCATTCATCTGCTGATGGACACTTAGGTTGCTTCCATGTCTTGGCTATTGTAAATAGTGTTGCTATGAACGTTGGAATGCATGTATATTTTCAAATTAGATTTTTCTCTGGATATATGCCCAAGAGTGGGATTACAGGATCATATGGTAACTCTATTTTTAACTTTGTAAAGAACCTCCATACTGTTCTCCACAGTAGTTGCACCAATTTACATTCCCACCAACAGTATAGGAGGTTTCCTTTTTCTCCACATCCTCTCCAGCATTTATTATTTGTAGACTCTTTAATGATGGCCATTCTGACTGGTATAAGAAAAATGTTTTTGATAGAGATATAATTCACATACCATAAAACTCACCATTTTAAAGTGTACAACTTAGTGGTTTTTAGTATATTTGCATGGTTGTATACCATCATTACTAATTCCAGAACATTTCATCACCCCCAAAAGAAACTCCATCCCCTTTAGTGTCGTTCCAGATTCCCCTGTCCTCTCAGCCACTGGCAACCACTAAAATCTACTTATTTTTTCCATAGTTTTGCCTATTCTGGACATTTCACATTAATGGAATCATACAATATGTGGCATTTTGTAACTGACTTCTTCCATTGGGCATAACATTTTCAAAGTTAACCTATGTTGTAGCATGTGTAGGTACTTCATTCCTTTTTATAGCTGAATAGTATTCCATTATCTAGATACACCACATTTTGTTTATCCATTCATGAATTGATGGAAATTTGGTTTGTTTCTGCTTTTGGCTATTATGAGTAATGCTGTCATGAACATTCTTGCACAAGTTTTTGTGTGCACATATGTTTTCATTTCTCTTGAATATATACCTAGGAGTGGAAATGTTGAGTCCTCTGGTAATTCTATCTATAATGTTTTGAGGAACTGCTAAACTGGTTTTCAAAGTGGCTTCACATTTTACATTCCCAAAAGCAACATATGAACATTCTAATTTCTCTATATCCTCACTAACATTTTAAAAATTATAGTCATCCTAAGTGTGTATGAAATGATATATCACTGTGAGTCCCATTTGCATTTTATTAATGCCTAATGATGTTGAGCATCTTTTCATGTACTTACTGGCCATTTGTATATCTTCTTTGGAGAAAAGTCTATTCAGATTCTTTGCTCGTTTTTAAACTGGGTTATTAGTCTTTTTATTTGGGTTGATTTTTCCTTTTTATATTCTTGGAACTAGACTCTTGTCAAATATATGGTTTGCAAATATTTATTCCCATTCTGCGAGCTATCTTTTCACTTTCTTGATAGTGTCTTTTGAAGCACAAAAGTTCTTAATTTTAATGAAGTCTAATTTACTTATTTTTTCTTTTGTTGTTTGTGCCTTAGGTGTCATGTCCCTGAAGCCATTGTCTAATCCAAGGTCACAAAAATTTATGCCTAGGTTTTCTTCTTCTAAGACTTTTATAGTTTTAGCTCTTACATTTAGGTCTTTAACCCATTTTGAGTTAATTTTTGCATATGGTGTGAGGTAGGAGTCCAACTGCATTCTCTGCATGTGGATTTTCAGTTGTTCCAGCACCATTTGTTGAAAAGACTTCTTTCTACCACTGACTTGTTTTGGCAGCCTTGATGAAAATCAATTGACCATAAATTAGAGAGTTTATGTCTGAGTTTTCAGTTCTGTTTCAATGGTTTATATATATATATCCTTATGCCAGTACAACACTGTCTTTATTACTATAGTTTTTAAAAATTAAGTTTGGAAATTGGGAAGTGTGAGTCCTCCAACTTTGTTCTTCTTTTTCAGGATGATTTTGGCTCTTCTAGGCCCCTTGAATTTCCATATGAACTTTAGGATCAACTTGTCAATTTCTGCAAAGAAGTCAGCTGAGATTTTGATAGGGCTGTGTTGAATCTGTAGACCAGTTAGAGAATACTGACATCTTAACATTAAGTCTTAGGTCCATGAACATGGGTTGTTGTTCCATTTATTTAGGTCCTCTTTAATTTCAACAGTGTAAGTTTTCAGAGTATAAGTTTTGCATTTCTTTTAAGTATTCCTAAGTATTTTTGATGCTATTGTAAATTGAATTGTTTTTATTAATTTCATTTTGCTTGTTCTTGCTTCTTTATGGAAATATAATTTTTTATATATTGATCATGTATCCTGCAACATCGCTGAACTCATTTATTAGTACTAATAGATTTTTAGTGGATTTCTTGGAATTTTCTACATGTAAAATCATGTCATCTGCAAATAAAGATAGTTTTATTTCTTTTCTTTTTAATTTAATTTATTTATTTATTTAGCATCTTTACATATACATATATCCCAATATCTCCTCCCTCTTGTGTCTCCCTCCGCAATCTGGGGGTCTTTTTTTTCTTTTTCTTGCCTAATTACCCTCACTAGAACTTCTAGTACAATTTTGAAAAGATGAAGTGGTAATAGACATCCTTCTCTTGTTTCTGATTTTAGTGGATTAACATAGAATCTTTCACCATTAAGTGCAATATTAGCCATGAGTTTTTCATAGATGTCCTTTATCTGACTGAGGAAATTCTCTTGTATTCTTAGTTTGTTGTGTGGTTTTATTATGAAGGAGTGTTTAATATTTCAATTGCCTTTTCTATGTGCACTGAGATGATCATGTGGTTTTGGTCCTTTATTCTAGCGATGTGGTGTATTACACTACTTGATTTTCAGAGGTCTAATTAACACTGCATTCCTATAATAAAGCTAACTTGGTGACAGTGTATAATCTTTTATATTTTTCTGGATTCAATTTGCTAATATCTTGTTGAAGATTTTTGCATCTATATTCATAAAATATAGGGCTATAATTTTATTTCTCTCTGATATCTTTGTCTGCCTTTGGTATCACAGAAATACTCAAGGAATGAGTTAGGAAATATTCCCTCCTATTTTATGAAACAGCTTTTGAAGAATTGGTGTTAATTCTTTAAATGTTTGGTAAAATTCTCCAGTAAAACCATCAAATCCTGGACTTTTCCTTGTGGCAAGTTATTTTGGTTACTTAATCAATCTCTTTACTTGCTACAGATCAATTAGATTTCTTCTTGAGTCAGTTTTGGGAGTTTGTTATTACTTTAATAATTTGTCCATTTCGTATAAGTCATCTACTGTGTTGGCATACCGTTGCTCATAGCACTCCATTATAATTATTTTTATTTCCATAAAGTCAGTAGTAATACCCATCTTTCATTCCTGAATTTATTTATTTATTTACTTTAACGTTTTTATTGGAGTATAATTGCTTCACAATGGTGTGTTAGTTTCTGCTTTATAACGAAGCGAATCAGCTATACATATACATGTATCCCCATATCTCTTCCCTCTTGCGTCTCCCTCCCTTCCACCCTCCCTATCCCACCCTTCTAGCTGGTCACAAAGCGCCGAGCTGATCTCCCTGTGCTATGCGACTGCTTCCCACTAGCTATCTATTTTACATTTGGAAATGTATATATGTCCATATATACACTACCACTCTCTCACTTCGTCCCAACTTACCCTTCCCCATCCCCATGTCCTCAAGTCCATTTTCTAGGAGGTCTGCGTCTTTATTCCCATCTTGCCCCTAGGTTCTTCATGACCATTTTTTATTTCTTTTAGATTCCATGTATATGTGTTAGCATACGGTATTTGTTTTTCTCTTTCTGACGTACTTCACTCTGTATGACTTTCTCAACTGTTCCATTGATCTATATTTCTGTTTTTGTGCCAGTACCATACTGTCTTGATTACTGTAGCTTTGTAGTATTGTCTGAAGTCCAGGAGCCTAAATTGTTCAGCTCCGTTTTTCTTTCTGAAGATTGCTTTGGCTATTCGGGGTCTTTTGTGTTTCCATACAAATTGTGAAATTTTTTGTTCTAGTTCTGTGAAAAATGCCAGTGGTAGTTTGATAGGGATTGCATTGAATCTGTAGATTGCTTTGGGTAGTAGAGTCATTTTCACAATGTTGATTCTTCCAATCAAAGAACATGGTATATCTCACCATCTATGTAGCATCTTTAATTTCTTTCACCAGTGTCTTATAGTTTTCTGCATACAGGTCTTTTGTGTCCTTAGGTAGGTTTATTCCTAGATATTTTATTCTCTTTGTTGCAATGGTAAATGGGAGTGTTTTCTTAATTCCACTTTCAGATTTTTCATCATTAGTGTATAGGAATGCAAGAGATTTCTGTACATTAATTTTGTATCCTGCTACTTTACCAGATTCATTGATTAGCTCTAGTAGTTTTCTGGTAATATCTTTAGGATTCTCTATGTATAGTACCATGACATCTGCAAACAGTGACAGCTTTACTTCTTCTTTTCCAATTTGGATTCCTTTTATTTCTTTGTCTTCTCTGATTGCTGTGGCTTAAACTTCCAAAACTATGTTGAATAATAGTGGTGAGAGTGGACAACCTTGTTTTGTTCCTGATCTTAGTGGAAATGGTTTCAGTTTTTCACTATTGAGGACGATGTTGGCCATGGGTTTGTCATATATGGTCTTTATTATGTTGAGGTAAGTCCCCCCTATGCCTACTCTGTGGAGGGTTTTTATCATAAATGGGTGTTGAATTTTGTTGAAAGCTTTCTCTGCATCTATTGAGATGATCATATGGTTTTAATTCTTCAATTTGTTAATATGGTGTATCACATTGATTGATTTGTGGCTATTGAAGAATCCTTGCATTCCTGGGATAAACCCCACTTGATCATGATGTCTGATCCTTTTAATGTGCTGTTGGATTCCGTTTGCTAGTACTTCGTTGAGGATTTTTGCATCTATGTTCATCAGTGATATTGTCCTGTACTTTTCTTTTTTGTGTGATCTTTGTCTGGTTTTGGTATCAGGGTGATGGTGGCCTTGTAGAATCAGTTTGGGAGTGTTCCTTCCTCTGTTATACTTTGGAAGAGTTTGAGAAGGATAGGTGTTAGCTCTTCTCCAAACGTTTGATAGAATTCGACTGTGAAGCCATCTGGTCCTGGGCTTTGTTGTTTGTTGGAAGATTTTTAATCACAGTTTCAATTTCAGTGCTTGTGATTGGTCTGTTCATATTTTCTAATTCTTCCTGGTTCAGTCTCGGAAGGTTGTGCATTTCTAAGAATTTATCCATTTCTTCCAGGTTGTCCATTTTATTGGCATATAGTTGCTTGTAGTAATCTCTCATGATCCTTTGTATTTCTGCAGTGTCAGCTGTTACTTCCACTTTTTCATTTCTAATTCTTTTGATTTGAGTCTCCTCCCTTTTCTTCTTGATGAGTCTGGATAATGGTTTATCAACTTTGTTTATCTTCTCAAAGAACAAGCTTTTGGTTTATTGATCTTTGCTATCGTTTCCTTCATTTCTTTTTCATTTATTTTTTATCTGATCGTTATGATTTGTTTCCTTCTGCTAACTTTGGGGTCTTTTTGTTCTTCTTTCTCTAATTGCTTTAAGTGTAAGGTTAGGTTGTTTATTTGAGATGTTTCTTGTTTCTTAAGGTAAGATTGTATTGCTATAAAATTCCCTCTTAGAACTGCTTTTGCTGCATCCCATAGTTCTTGGGTTGTCGTGTTTTCATTGTCATTTGTTTCTAGGTATTTTTTGATTTTCTCTTTGATTTCTTCAATGACCTCTTGGTTATTAAGCAGTGTATTGTTTAGCCTCCATGTGTTTGCATTTTTTACAGATTTTTTCCTGTAATTGATATCTAGTCTCATAGCATTGTGGTCAGAAAAGATACTTTCAATTTTCTTAAATTTACCAAGGCTTGATGTGTTACCCAAGATATGATCTATCCTGGAGAATGTTCCATGTGCACTTGAGAAGAAAGTGTATTCTGTTGTTTTTGGATGGAATGTCCTATAAATATCAATTAAGTCCATCTTGTTTAATGTGTCATTTAAAGCTTGTGTTTCCTTATTTATTTTCATTTTGGATGATCTGTCCATTGGTGAAAGCAGGGTGTTAAAGTCCCCTACTATGATTGTGTTACTCTCAATTTCCCCTTTTATGGCTGTTAGTATTTGCCTTATGTATTGAGGTACTCTTATTTTGGGTGCATAAATATTTAAAATTGTTATATGTTCTCTTGGATTGATCCCTTGATCATTATGTAGTGTCCTTCTTTCTATGTTGTAATAGTCTTTGTTTTAAAGTCTATTTTGTCTGATATGAGAATTGCTACTCCAGCTTTCTTTTGATTTCCATTTGCATGGAATATCTTTTTCCATCCCCTCTCTTTCAGTCTGTATGTGTCCCTAGGTCTGAAGTGGGTCTCTTGTAGACAGCATATGTACGGGTCTTGTTTTTGTATCCATTCAGCCAGTGTATGTCTTTTGATTGGAGCACTTAATCCATTTACATTTAAGGTAATTATCGATATGTATGTACCTATTACCATTTTCTTAATTGTTTTGGGTTTGTTATTGTAGGTCTTTTCCTTCTCTTCTGCTTCCTGCCTATAGAAGTTCCTTTAGCATTTTTTGTATAGCTGTTTTGGTGGTGTTGAATTCTCTTAGCTTTTGCTTGTCTGTAAATGTTTTAATTTCTCCATCAAATCTGAATGAGATCCTTGCTAGATAGAGTAATCTTGGTTGTAGGTTCTTCCCTTTCATCACTTTAAATATATCCTGCCAGTCCTTTCTGGCATGTAGAATTTCTGCTGAACGATCAGCTGTTAACCTTTTGGGGATTCCCTTGTATGCTATTTGTTGTTTTTCCCTTGTTGCTTTTAATATATTTTTTTTGTATTTAATTTTTGATAGTTTGATTAATATGTGTCTTGGCATGTTTCTCCTAGGATTTATCCTGTATGTGACTCTCTGTGCTTCCTGGACTTGATTAACTATTTCCTTTCCCATATTAGGCAAGTTTACAACTATAATCTCTTCAAATATTTTCTCAGTCCCTTTCTTTTTCACTTCTTCATCTGGGACCCCTATTATTCGCATGTTGGTGCGTTTAATATTGTCCCAGAAGTCTCTGAGACTGTCCTCAATTCTTTTCATTCTTTTTTTAAATTCTGCTCTGCAGTAGTTATTTCCACTATTTTATCTTCCAGGTCACTTACCCATTCTTCTGCCTCAGTTATTCTGCTATTGATCCCTTCTAGAGAATTTTAAATTTCATTTATTGTGTTGTTCATCATTGTTTGTTTGCTCTTTAGTTCTTCTAGGTCCTTTTTAAACGTTTCTTTTATTTTATCTTTTCTATTTCCAAGATTTTGGATCATCGTTACTATCATTATTCTGAATTCTTTTTCAGGTAGACTGCCTATTTCTTCTTCATTTGTTAGGTCTGGTGGGTATTTACCTTGCTCCTTCATCTGCTGTGTATTTCCATGTCTTCTCATTTTGCTTATGTTACTGTGTTTGGCGTCTCCTTTTCCCAGGCTGCAGGTTGGTAGTTCCTGTTGTTTTTGGTGTCTGCCCCCAGTGGCTAAGGTTGGTTCAGTGGGTTGTGTAGGCTTCCTGGTGGAGGGGACTAGTGCCTGTGTTCTGGTGGATGAGGCTGGATCTTGTCTTTCTGCTGGGCAGGTCCACGTCTGGTGGTGTGTTTTGGGGCGTTTGTAACCTTATGATTTCAGGAAGCCTCTCTGCTAATGGGTGGGGTTGTGTTCCTGTCTTGCTAGTTTTTTGGCATGGAGTGTCCAGCATTGTAGCTTGCTGGTCGTTGAGTGGAGCTGGGTCTTGGCATTGAGATGGAGATCTCTGGGAGATTTTCACCATTTGATATTACATGGAGCTGGGATGTCTCTGGTGGACCAATGTCCTGAACTTGGCTTTCCCCCCTGAGACGCACAGCCCTGACCCTTGGCTGGAGCACCAAGAGCTTGTCATCCACATGGCTCAAAATAAAAGGGAGAAAGAAAGAAAGAAAGAAAGAAAGAAAGAAAGAAAGAAAGAAAGAAAAAAAATAAGATAAGATAAAATAAAAGATAAAAAATAATTATTAAAAAAATTTTTAAGTAATTAGAAGAGAAAGAAATAAAGAAGAGAACAAGCAAACCAGAAAACAAATCCACCAATGATATCAACTGCTGAAAACTATACTAAAAAAAAACAAATGAAACAAACAAAAAAAACAAAAACAAACAAAAAAAACGGACAGACAGAACCCTAGGACAAATGGTAAAAGCAAAGCTATACAGACAAAATCACACACAGAAGCATACACATACGCACTCACAAAAAGAGAAAAAGAGAAATATATATATATTTATCGTTGCTCCCAAAGTCCACTTCCTCAATTTGGGATGATTCGTTGTCTATTCACGTATTCCACAGATGCAGGGTAAATCAAGTTGACTGTGGAGATTTAATCCACTTCTCCTGAGGCTGCTGGGAGAGATTTCCCTTTGTCTTCTTTGTTCGTACAGCTCCTGGGATTCAGCTTTGGATTTGGCCCTGCCTCTGCGTGTAGGTCACCTGAGGGCTTCTGTTCTTCGCTCAGACAGGATGCGGTTAAAGGAGCAGGTGATTAGGGGGCTCTGGCTCACTCAGGCCAGGGGGCTGGAGGGGTACGGAGTGCAGGACGAGCCTGTGGCGGCAGAGGCCAGAGTGACGTTGCAACAGCCTGAGGCACACTGTGTGTTCTCCTGGGGAAGTTGTTCCTGGATCATGCAACCCTGGCAGTGGCAGGCTGCACAGGCTCCCGGGAGGGGAGGTGTGGTTAGTGACCTGTGCTTGCACACAGGCTTCTTGGTGGCTGCAGCAGCAGCCTTAGCGTCTCATGCCCATCTCTGTGGTCTGTGCTGATAGCCGCGGCTCACGTCCGTCTCTGGAGCTCCTTTAAGCGGCGCTCTTAATCCCCTCTCCTCGTGCACCAGGAAACAAAGAGGCAAGAAAATGTCTCTTGCCTCTTTGGCAGTTCCAGACCTTTTCCCAGACTCCCTTTTGTCTAGCCGTGGTGCACTAACCCCCTTCAGGCTGTGTTTACGCAGCCAACCCCAGTCTTCTCCCTGGGATCTGACCGAAGCTGGAGCCTCAGCTCCCAGCCCCTGCCTGCCCCGGCGGGTGAGTAGACAAGCCTCTCGGGCTGGTAAGTGCTGTTTGGCACCGATCCTCTGTGCAGGAATCTCTCTGCTTTGCCCTCTGCACCCCTGTTGCTGTGCTCTCCTCCATGGCTCCGAAGCTTCCCCCCTCTGCCACCCGCAATCTCTGCCCGTGAAGTGGCTTCCTAGTGTGTGAAACCTTTCCTCCTTCACAGCTCCCTCCTACTGGTGCAGGTCCCGTCCCTATTCTTTTGTCTCTGTTTTTTCTTTTTTCTTTTGTCCTACCCAGGTACGTGGGGGGTTTCTTGCCTTTTAGGAGGTCTGAGGTTTTCTGCCAGCGTTCAGTAGGTGTTCTGTAGGAGCTGTTCCACATGTAAATGTATTTCTGATATATTTGTGGGAAGAAGGTGATTGCCGCGTCTTACTCTTCTGTCATCTTGCAGCTCCTCCCCATTCCTGAATTTATTCATTTGAGTTTTTTCTCTCTTTTTTTCTTGGTCAATCTAGCTAAAAGTTTGTTGAGTTTGTTAATCTTTTCAAAGAACCAATTTGGGGTTTGTTGATTTTCTTTAATGCTTTTCTATTCTGGATCAAATTATAATATCCCTCCTTATGGTTCACATACTTGTGAATTTCTCAAAGTTCTCTCTGATGTTAATTTCTAATTTCACTCCATTATGACTGGAGAACAAACTTTATATGATTTCAATACTTTTACGTTTACTGTAGCTTATTTTATGACTTAGACTATGATGTATCCTAGAGAATGTTTGATGTGCACTTGGGAAGAATGTATATTCTGCTGTTTTGAGGTGGAGTGTTTTATAGATGTCTGTTAGGACTGGTTTGTGTACAGTGTTGTTCAAGTCTTCTGTTTCTCTGTTCATCTTCTGTGTAGTTGTCCTATTCATTATTGAAAGTTCCGTCTTAATGTCTCCAAATATTGTCATCAAATTGTCTATTGCTTGCTTCAATTGTCAGTTTTTGCTCCACATATTGTGGGGCCCTCTTCTTAGACATAATTATAATATATTCCTTACGGATTGACCCTTTTGTCATTATATAATGTCCTTACATATCTCTAGCAATGTTTTTTAGCATCTGTTCTTAGTATAGCCACTCCAACTTTCTTCTGGTTGGTCTTTGCATGATATATTTTTTACATTCTTTTACTTTTCATCTATCTGCGTCTTTGAATCTAAAGTGTATTTTCTGTAGGCATCATATATTTGGATCTTGTTTTTAATCCAGTTAGACATTTTCCACCTTTTGATTGGATTGCTTGATCCATTAACATTTAATGTTATTATTGATGTAGTTGGATTTAAATGTGCCACTTTTAAATTTTCTATATAGATTATGTCTTTTTCCTTCTATTCCTCCTTTCTTTTGCATTAAGTTAATGTTATCTAGTTTAATATTTAATTCCTTTAATAATTTTTTCACTGTATATTTTTGAGATATTTCCTTAGTGGTTGCTCTAGGGCTTTCCATATACATCTTAACTATTAGAATCTACTTTAGATTTATACTAACTTAATTCCAATAAGATATAGAAATGTTACCACTATGTATCTCTATTCCATTTTCTTTTTTGTGCTATTATTTCATACATATCATATCTTTACATGCTAAAAACCCAACAATATATTTTTGTAATTCTTTATTTTATTTATTTTTATTTTTGGCTGTGTTGGGTCTTCGTTTCTGTGCGAGGGCTTTCTCCAGTTGTGGCAAGCGGGGGCCACTCTTCATCGCGGTGCACGGGCCTCTCACTATCGCGGCCTCTCTTGTTGCGGAGCACAGGCTCCAGATGCGCAGTCTCAGTAGTTGTGGCTCACGGGTCCAGCTGCTCCGTGGCATGTGGGATCTTCCCAGACCAGGGCTCGAACCCATGTTCCCTGCCTTGACAGGCAGATTCTCACCCACTGCGCCACCAGGGAAGCCCCCAACAATATATTTTTATAATTGTTATTTTATATAATTTTATGTTTTAAAGAAGCTGAGAAAATTAAGGAGAGCACATATATATTTATAAAGTTTTTTTTTTTATATTTACTGTCTGATTCTGTTCATTTTTTCTATGGGTTTGAATTAACTTCTTATGTCATTTCCTTACTCTAATATAACTCTTTGCTTTGTGACTTGGTTAGGCTATTTTAGTGAATTCTATTTCTCTGCAGTGTGAAGCCTTTGGTGTTACTTCTTGGAGGGCATAGACTTTGGGCTCACTTTGACTATCTCTTTCCCTGATTACTAAGCTGTCAGTCTCATCTGGTATTACACTCTGGGATCCACTAATTATTAGCTGATTGCTATTATTTTTTATATTGCCCCAAGGCGTACATTGCTCAGCAGTGTTATCTAATTAAACTCTGGCAAAAGTTGTCTTTGAGGTTAGCTCTGACCCGAGGAGGGCTCTTCTTAATTGGCTCTTTCTCTGGTTCTCTCTGGTGAACTAGCTGGTCTATGGTTTAGCTTGTTGCTCTTAATTAAGTGGACCTATTGTTTTCAAGAGCACCCTTAAGCTCTTGTCTTATGGATTGCTTCTCTCCATGGGCAAACCTTCTGATCCACTGCTGTGGGTGCTGGGTGGGGCAGTGGCCTCTGGTCTTCTCTGTTTGCCTATCTTGGTGTAGTACTTCTGGCCTCTGAGCAAGTTGGAGTAAGGGTGATCAGGAACTCAGTATTCTCAGCCTACTGCACCTGGGGTATAACCTTCATCCTCTGGGTAGGGACTGGATGAGGGAAGGGCATCTCCAACCTCTGAGCTACATTTGCTACTGCAACTTGGAGCTGGAAGGGATGTGAGGTGCTGACTATCTGCTCCTCCCACTGAGGTACCATATCATTTGATTGGGTGAACTCTCTGAGGGGGAAGGGAGCCCCATCTTTTTGGTCACACACACACCTGGAGTGGAGGTTCCATTAAACTAAACTTGGGGAGCAGGAGTGAGGATCATGGCAAAAATGCCACAGATTCTTACTGTTCTTACTGAATTTTGGTTGATTTTTTTGAATAAATGCTTCATGTGCTGTATCCCATTAGGATAATTTTCAGAGACTTTAAAAGGTTATTTTTTTAAATAATATTTGACAGTTTTGCTTTTTTCACTGAGGAGTGGGTTCTCAGAACTCCTAATGATAGAAGTAAAAGTCTCACAATTGATTTTTTTGTGTTGATCTTGTTCCTTCATCCTTGCTGAACTCACTTGTTAGTTCTAAGAATTTTTATACTTTTGGGGAATTTCTATATAGATAATCATGACATCTACAAATAGGAAATATTTTATTTATTCTTTTCTAAACCGTATGCCTTTTATTTCCTTTTACTGCCTTATTGCAGTGGTTAACACTTCCAGTACTATGTCAAAAGAGTAGAGAGAGTGAACATCTTTACATTGGTTCTGATCTTAGGGGGAAAGTATTGTCTTTTACTTTTTAAAAATTTATTTATTTTATTTTATTTATTTTTGGCTGCATTGGGTCTTCATTGCTGCATGCAGGCTTTCTCTAGTTGCAGAGAGCAGGGTATACTCTTCGTTGTGGTGCATGGGCTTCTCATTTCAGTGGCTTTTCTTCTTGTGGAGCACAGGCTCTGCACACGGGCTTCAGTAGTTGTGGCTTGTGGGCTCTAGAGTGCAGGCTCAGTAGTTGTGACACACGGGCTTAGTTACTCCGTGGCATGTGGGATCTTCCCAGACCAGGGATCGAACCCATGTCCCCTGAATTGGCAGGTGGATTCTTAACCACTGTGCCACCCGGGAAGTCCAAGTCTTTCACTTTTAAGGGTAATAATGACAATAGATTTTTGTTGTAAAGATTGCTTATCAAGTTTAAGTAATTCATTTCTATTCCTAACTTGCCAATAATTTTTATCACTAATTAGTGTTTAATATATGAAGTGTTTTTTCTACATGCATTGACATATTTTTCTTCTTTAGCTTATCAATATTGTGGGTTGCATTAATTGATTTTTTTGAATGTTCATCTAGCCTTACATACTTGCACTGAATCCCACTTAGTCATTGCATATAATTCTTTTTATGCAATGTTGGATTCTATTTGCCAACATTTTCTTGATGATTTTTATATTTAAGTTCATGAGAGACATTGACCTATAGGGGTTTTCTGGATACTCTATTCGTATTGTTTTGGTATCAGGGTAATTCTGACCTCATAAAATTAGCTGGGAATCCTCCCTTCTCTTTTTGTTTTCTTGAAGTTATTGTGTAAAATTTGTGTTAATTCTTCTTTAAATGGGTGGTAGATTTCTCACATGAATACATCTGAGCCTAGAGATTTCTATTTCTGGAGATTTTAATTTTAATTCAATTACTTTAATGATTATAGGACTATTCAGATTGCCTATTTCATCTTGGTTGAGTTGTGGGAGGTTGTGGTTTTCAAGGAATTGGTCTATATATTCTAAGTAGTCAAATTTATAAGAGTAAAATTGTTTGTAGTATTCCCTTACTGGCTTTTAAATGACTGCAGGATATGTAGTGATATAACCTATTTTATTTCTGATAATGGCCATTTGTGTCTTCTCTCTTTTTATATTTGTCAGTCTTGCTAAAGGTTGATCCATTTCCTTTATCTTTTTTAGGAATCAGCTTTTTATTTTATTCATTCTCTCTATTGTTTTTCTGTTTTCATTGATTTCTGCTCTTATCTAATATTTCTTTCCTTCTGCTTGCTTTTGTTTATTTTGGTCTTATTTTTCTAGTTTTTTTAAAGTGGTAACTTAGTTACTGATTTGAGACTTTTCCTTTTTCCAATGTAAGGATTGTAGTGCTATAAATGCCCCTATCAGTACTGCTTTAGCTGCACCCCTCATATTTTGAGAAGTTGTTTTTTAACTTTAAATCAGTTCTATATGTATTTTCAAAATTTCTTTTGAGACTTCTTTTTTCAGTCATGGATTATTTAGAAGTATGTTCTTTAATTTCCAAGTGTTTAGAGACTTTGCTGTCTTCCTTCTTCTGTGGATTTTTACTTTGATTCAATTAGGATCAGAGAATACACTATGTTTAATGTCAATCACTTTTGAATTACTGTATTGTTTAATGGCCCAGGACATGGAAATGTACCATGGGCACTAGAACAAAATATTTATTCTGTTGTTTCTGGGTGTAGTGCTTTATAAATGTCAATTAGATACTGCTGATTTATTGTGCTGTTTAATTCTTCTATACTGTTGCTGATTTTCTGTCTAATGATCCTATTAATTCCTGAGAGTGTATGTTGGAGTCCTCAGATATACTTGTGCATTTGTCTATTTCTCCTTTTAGTTTTTGCTTCATTTATTTTGAGGCTCTGTTGTCTGGTATGCATACACTTTGGATTATTATCTATTCCTAAGGGATTGATCTTTTATCATTATGTAATTCCCTTTTGTATGTAGTAATTTTCTGTGCACTGAAGTCTAAATAACTGAATAGTAACAGCTACTCTTTTTTTTTTTTTTAAGATTTATTTATTTATTGATTGATTGATTGTTATGTTGGGTCTTCGTTTCTGTGCTAGGGCTTTCTCTAGTTGCGGCAAGCGGGGGCCACTCTTCATCGCGGTGCGCGGGCCTCTCACTATCGTGGCCTCTCTTGTCGTGGAGCACAGGCTCCAGACGCGCAGGCTCAGTAGTTGTGGCTCACGGGCCTAGTTGCTCCGTGGCATGTGGGATCTTCCCAGACCAGGGCTCGAACCCGTGTCCCCTGCATTGGCAGGCAGATTCTCAACCACTGCGCCACCAGGGAAGCCCGTAACAGCTACTCTTGCTTTTTTAAATTTAATGATTTCATGGTATATTCTTTTTTCTTTATAATATATATTTATTAACCCACTTAAACATGAAAATAATAAACCTACTACATGATAACATAAATAGCACATTTTTCATAAAAATAACTTTATTTCCCCTCAAAGAAGGTAAAGAAAAATTGTTTTATGAATTTGCAAATCTCTTTTATGTCTGGCTTAATAGAAGATAGATGTATTTTCATACCTTCTGCATTCAATCTGTTGCAATGTGTTATCTTGGTTGAAATATATGAAGAAAATTTGTCCTCCTATACCATAGCTTGGGAAAACAGCAATATGCTAATAGCCTTTATTTTTAGATAATTGTATTTTTCTTTGATATTACATAAAAATTAGACAATTGGTAGTTGCTTTTTTATATTGTGGCAAGAACACAACATGAGATCTAACCTCTTAACAATGTTTTAAGTGCATAATAAAGTATTATTAATTATAGGCACTATTACAGTAGATCTCTAGAACTATTCACCTTGTATGACTCAAACTCTATACCCATTGAATAGCAACTCCTGATTTCCTGGCAACAACTATTCTACTCTCTGCTTTTGAGTTTGACTATTTTAGATATCTCATATAAGTGTAATCATGCAGTATTTGAACTTCTGGAACTGGCTTATTTCACTTAACCTAATGTACTCCAGGTTCATCCATGTTGTCACATATGACAGGATTTCCTTATTTTTTAAGGATGAATAATATTCAATTATATGTATATACCATATTTTCTTAATGCATTCACCAGTTGATGGATATTTAGGTTATTTCTATATCTTGGCTATTGTGAATAATGCTTCAATGAACATGGTAGTGCAGATAATTTCTTGATGATCCTGATTTCAAGGATAGTCTCTTAAACAAATGGTAGTGGGGAAACTGGATATCCACATGGAAAAGAATGAAATTGGACCCTTATCTTACAACATACACAAAAATCAAGTCAAAATTCATTAAATATTTAAATATAAGACCTGAAACTGTACAACTCTTAGAAGAAAACTTAAGGAGAAAGCTTCATGACATTAGTCTAGGCAGTGATTTCTTGGATATGACACAAAAAGCACTAGCAACAAAAGCAAAAATAGACAAGTGGGACTACATCAAACTAAAAAGCTTCTGCATGGCAAAAAAACTTAACTGTATTTGAGTGGATCTATTTCTGGTTTCTCTATTCCATTCTTTTGATCTATATGTCTATCCTTTGCCCATACTACACTGTACCTTTATAATAAATCTTAAAATCAAGTAGGAAGTTTCCTCCAAAATTGTTCTTATCTTGCAATTATTTTAGTCAATCTAGCTCCTTTTACTCTCCATATTTTCAGAGTACAGGTATTTTTCCTCTTTAGGTAGGTTTATTCCTAGGTATTTTATTATTTTTGATGCAATGGTAAATGGGATTGTTTCCTCAATTTCTCTTTCTGATCTTTTGCTGTTAGTGTACAGAAGCGCAACAGATTTTTGTATATTTATTTCATATCCTGCAACTTTACTGAATTCATTAATGAGCTCTAGTAGTTTTCAGGTAGCATCTTTAGGATTTTCTATGTATAGTATCAAGTCTGCAAACAGTGACAGTTTTACTTCTTGTCCGATTTGGATTCCTTTTATTTCTTTTTCTTCTCTGATAGCCATGGCTAGGACTTCCAAAACTATGTTGAATAAAAGTGGTGAGAGTAGACATCCTTGTCTTGTTCCTGATCTTAAAGGAAATGCTTTCAGCTTTTCACTGTTGAGTATGATGTTAGCTGAAAGTTTGTCATATATGGCCTATATTATGTTGAGGTAGGTTCCCTCTATGCCCAATTTCTGGAGAATTTTTATCATAAATTGTTGTTGAATTTTGTCAAAAGCTTTTTTTGCATCTATTGTGGTGATCATATGGTTTTTATTCTTCAGTTTGCTGATGTCATGTATCCCACTGATTGATTTGCAGATATTGAAAAATCCTTACATCCCTTGGATAAATCTCACTCGATCATGGTGTATGATCCTTTTAATGTGTTGTTGGATTTGGTTTGCTAGTATTTTGTTGAGAATTTTTGTGTCAGTGTTCATCAGTGACATTGGCCTGTAATTTTCTTTCCTGTGGTATTTTTGTCTGGTTTTATTATCAGAGTGATGGTGGCCTCATAGAATGAGTTTGGGAGTGTTCTTTCTTCTGCAATTTTTTGGAATAGTTTCAGAAGGATAGGTATTAATTCTTCTCTAAATGTTTGATAGAATTCGCCTGTGAAGCCATCTGGTCCTGGGCTTTTGTTTGTTGGGAGTTTTAAAATCACAGTTTCAATTTCATTATTTGTGATTGCTCTGTTCATATTTTCTATTTCTTCCTGGTTCAGTCTTGGGAGATTGTACCTTTCTAAGAATTTGTCCATTTCTTCCGGGTTGTCCATTTTACTGGCATATAGTTGCTAGTAGTAGTCTCTTATGATCCTTTGTATTTCTGTGGTGCTAGTTGTACCTTCTCCTTTTTCATTTCTAATTTTATTGATTTGAGCCCTCTCTCTGCTTTTCTTGAGTCTCGCTAAATGTTTATCACTTTGTTTATCTTTTCAAAGAAGCAGCTTTTAGTTTCATTGACTTTTTCTATTGTTTTTTTTGTCCCTATGTCATTTATTTCTACTCTGATCTTTATGATTTCTTTTCTCCTACTGACTATGGGTTTTGTTTGTTCTTCTTTATCTAGTTGCTTTAAGTATAAGATTACATTGTTTATTTGAGATTTTTCATGTTTCCTGAGGGAAGATTGTATTGCCGTAAACTTCCCTTTTAGAACTGCTTTTGCTGTGTCCCATAGGTTTCGGATCTTCTTGATTTCATTTTGATTTGTCTCTAGGTATTTATTGATTTCCTCTTCAATTTCTTCAGTGATCCATCGGTTGTTTAGTAACATATTGTTTAACCTCCATGTGTTTGTGTTTTTTACAGCTTTTTTAAAAATTGTAGTTAATTTCTAATCTCATAGAGTTGTGTCGGAAAAGTTGCTTGATATGATTTCAATTTTCTTAAATTTACCAAGGTTTGCTTTGTGGCCCAGCATGTGATCAATCCTGGAGAATGTTCCATGTGCACTTGAAAAGAATGTGTATTCTGCTGCTTGTGGATGGAATGCTCTATAAATATCAATTAAGCCCATCTGGTCTAATGTGTCATTTAAGACCTCTGTTTCCTTATTGATTTTCTGTCTGGATGATCTGTCCATTGATGAAAGTGGGGTGTTAAATTCCCCCACTATTATTGTGTTACTTTCAATTTCTCCTTTTATGGCTGTTAGTGTTTGCCTTATAAATTGAGGTACTCCTATTTTGGGTGCATATATATTTACAATTGTTATATCGTCTTCTTGGATTGATCCCTTGATCATTATGTAGTTTCCTTCTTTGTCTCTTGTAACAGTCTTTATTTTAAAGTCTATTTTGTCTGGTATGAGTATTGCTACTCCAGCTTTCTTTTGATTTCCATTTGCATGGAATATCTTTTTCCATCCTCTCACTTTCAGTCTGTGTGTCCCCCCAGATCTGAAGTGGGTCTCTTGTAGACAGCATATATAGGGGTCTGTTTTTTTGGTATCCATTCAGCCAGTCTATGTCTTTTGGTTGGAGCATTTAATCTGTTTAAATTCAAGGTAATTATCAATATGTACATTCTTATTACCACTTTGTTAATTGTTTTGGATTTGTTTTATTAGTGTTTTTCTTCCCTTCCTCTTTTGTTCTCTTCTCTCTGGTTTGATAATTATCCTTAGTGTTGTGTTTGTATTCCTTTTTCTTTTTTGTGTATGTATCTATTGTAGACTTTTGTTTTGTGGTTATCATGAGGTTTTGATGTAGCAGTCTCTATATATACTATATACAAGATTGTTTTAAGTTGCTGGTCTCTTATTAATTTCAAATGCATTTCCAATATCCTGCATTTGTAGTCTCCTCACAATTTCTGGTTTTGATATCATTTGTGTGCAGATGATTTCCTACCTTTACTGTATGTTTGCCTTTACTGTTGAGCTTTTCCATTTGTAATTTTCTTGTTTCTAGTTGTGGCCTTTTCTTTTCCACCTAGAGAATTTCATTTAGCATTTGTGTTAAAGCTTGGATTGGTTGTGTTGAATTCTCTTAGCTTTTGCTTTACACTTTTGATTTCTCTGATGAATCTGAATGAGAGCCTTGCTGGGTAGAATATACTTGGTTGTAGGTTTTTCCCTTTTATCACTTTAAATATATCCTGCCACTCCTTTCTGGCCTGCATGATTTCTGCTGAAAAATCAGCTGATAAGTTTATGGAGATTCCCTTGCATATTATTTTTTGCTTTTAATGTTTTTTTATTGTCTTTAATTTTTGTCAGTTTGATTAATATGTGTCTTGGTGTGTTCTTCCTTGGGTTTATCCTGTATGGGACTCTGTGCTTCCTGGACTTCGGTGACTGTTTCCTTTCCCATGTTAGGGAAGTTTTCAGCTATTATCTCTTCCAATATTTTCCCAGGCCTTTCTCTCCCTTCTCCTTCTGGGACTCTTATAATGTGAATGTTGTGCATTTAATGTTATCCCAGAGGTTTCTGTGACTGTCCTCATTTCTTTTCATGCTTTTTTCTTTATTCTGTTCCACAGCAATGATTTCCACCATTCTGTCTTCCAGCTCACTTATGTGTTCTTCTGCCTCATTTATTCTGCTATTGATTCCTTTTAGTGTATTTTTTATTTCAGTTATTGTATTGTTCAACTCTGTTTGTTCTTTATATCTTCTAGTTCTCTGTTAAACATTTCTTCTACTTCTCAGTCTGTGCCTCCATTCTTTTTCCAACATCTTGGATTATCTTTACTATTATTACTCTGAATTCTTGTTTGGGTATTTTGCCTATCTCCACTTCACTTAGTTGTTCTTCTGGGGTTTTATCTTGTTCTTTCGTCAGGAACATATTCCTCTGCTGTCTCATTTTGTCTAACTTTCTGTGTTTGTGATCTCTGTTCTGCAGGCTGCAGGATTGTCATTTCTTTTGCTTCTTGTGTCTGCCTCCTGCTGGGTGAGGCTTGTCTAGAGGCTTGTGCAGGCTTCCTGGTGGGAGGGACTAGTGCCTGACCACTGTTGGTTGGAGCTGGATCTTGTCCCTCAGGTGGGCAGGGCTGTGGCAAGTGGTGTGTTTAGAGGTGGCTGTGGGCTCAGGAAGACTTTAGGCGGCCTGTCTGCTGATGGGTGGAGCTGTGTTACTGCCCTGTTGGTTGTTTGGCCTGGGGCCTCCCAGCTCTGTAGCCTACAGGATGTTGGGTAGAGCCAGGTCTTGCTGCGAAAATGGCAGCTTCCAGGAGAGCTCATGCCAATGAATACTCCCCAGAGTCTCTGCCTCCACTGTCCTTGTTCCCACAGTGAGCCTCAGCCACCCCCTGACTCCCCAGGAGACCTTCAAAGACCAGCATGTATGTCTGAACCAGGCTCCCCTCTGAAGTCACTGCTTTTTCCTGGGTCCTGGGGCACATGAGAACTTGTGTGCACCCTCTAAGAGTAGAGTTTCTGTTTCCACCAGTCCTGTGGAGTTCTTGTGATCAAGCCCCACTGGCCTTCACAGCCAAATGTTCTGGGGGCTCCTCCTCCTAAGGCCAGACCCCCAGACTTGTAAGCTTTATGTAGGGCTCAGAACTCTCACTCCTGTGGGAGAACCTCTGCAATATAATTATTCTCCAGTTTGTGGGTCACCCACCTGGTGGATATGGGGTTTGACTGAATTGCGAATGTGCCTCTCCTACCATCTTTTTGTGGCTTCTTCTTTGTCTTTGGATGTAGAATATCTTTTTTGGTAGGTTCCTATCTTTTTTTTTTAATGGTTGTTCAGCAGTTAGTGGTGATTTTGGTGTTTCTGTGAGAGGTGGTGAGCTCAAGTCCTTCTACTCCACCATCTTGTCTCCAACCCCCATAACCAATCTTCTTTTATGGAGGAACCCTGAAGTATGAACAGGTGGTTTCACGCAATTCTATGGTACAGCTTTCTGGAGGGACAGGAACAGACCAGCAGTTCACTGAGTTCTCATTACCAGGTTCAGTGACACCCCTTGCTCTTCACCACTTCTTTTGGTTCTCCACAGCATACCTTTTCTGGCCCATTTCATGAAAAGGAAAGGTATCATGGAAAATATCCTAGAGGGTAGTTGAAGGCACTAGTGAATGCAGGTCAATGAATACCTGCAGTTGAACCATCCAATTCTGCCTGGCTCATACCTGTTTGGGTTCCCAATGGGCAGTGTTCCCTCTGTTGTCTCTGCACCCTGGAATAATGTGACAAGGTAGCTCCGATACCATCTGTGCAGGTTTCTCTCTGTTCTGGCTGCTGCAAACTAGCTGCTGCACTCTCCTCCAAGGCTCTGAAGCTCTCCCCCTGTCCTGGCTGATCTCCCTGCAGGTGAGGGGACTTTCCAGGGTGTGGGACCTTTTCCTCTTTCACAGCTCCCTCCCAGGTGTGCAGGTCCTGCCCCAATTTCTTTCCCTCTTTCTTTTTTTCTTTTTTCTTTTGTCCTACCCTGTTACATGGAGATTTTCTTGCCCTTTCAGGAGTCTGAGGTCTGAGTCTGCCAGCGTTCGGTAGATATTCTGTGAGAATCATTCCACATGAAGGTGTATTTTTGATGTATTTGTGGGAGGAGGTGAGATTCATATTCTACTGCTCTGCCATCTTGATCTGCTCTCTCATTCAAGAATTTTTATAATAGATAATTTTAGACAATTCCATCGTCTGTGTCATCTCATCGTTCATGTCTTTTGATGGTCTTTTTTCATGTGAGTTGATATTTCATAGTTATTTGTATCTTGATTGATTTTAGTTTGTATTGTGGACATTGTTAATATCATTTGAGAACAAGAGTATTGTTTTTATCCTATGGAGGTTGATATTTTTGTTTTACCCTTCTGTGTATTGGGGTTCCAACATCAGTTAAGTTTTTGAAACTTTCATAGTACTATTTAGACCAGTACGGTGTGTGCACCACCTAGTGGTCAGTGTGGGACTTGGGATGATTCACTTTCCAAATCTTTGGTAGGCTAATTAGGGTCACATCAAAGCACTCACAGATCAAACGTGAACCCAGCGGTTCAAAACCACTTTTTGCAATTTCTTTTCTAAACTGCTCCCTCTCCCATAGTTTTTCAGTACTTTCCATTTCTCTAGGCTCCCATTTTCTGTCCTCTGTTCAGAAACCACCCACTTTCTTGTTAGTATCACTTCCAGAAACAAGTTGCAGGAGAGAGAGAGGAAAAATTAGTATGAAGTTTAGTTTTGTCCCCTTGATGACATGGCTCCACCTAGAGAAAGGACCTTATTCCTGAGATTTTTGATTCCTGGAAGTTCCCTTTATGGACCCCACTCTTGCTTCTGGACTACTTTTGCTGTCACTACTCCCACTGTGGGACCAAAACAGAAGTAGAGTAAATAAAAACCTGAGGAATTTCTCACATTCTCACATTCTCACATTCTCACATTTAGGAGTTCTCTTTTCCACTCCTTAGGCCATAACATCAAGGCTTCTCCTGTATTGCACTCTGTCTGTTAAACAATGCTCACCTCTGGGTTTCATATCATGTCCAATTCAGGCTTAGGATGCTGGAGGGAAAAAAATAATGTTGAACTCATAACTGTTTAGGTGGTATTTCAAACTCTATTTTTTTCCCAATCCATCTACCTATATTTACTTTTCAGTTTTCAAATAGGTGTCCATGAATTCTATCAAGGTTTTATATTCGAGTTAGTTAGTGAGAGATAAAAGAAGGTCCCAGAACTGCACCCAGCTGCATGTGTTTTGTAGATGGCTTTTAGTTGATTCTTGCTTTTTTGTCCACTCTGACAATATCTGTCTTTTAACTGGTGTGTTTAGAAAATTCACATTCAAAGTGATTATTAATACAGTTGGATTAAAATCTACCATCTTGCTGTTTTTCTATTCATTGCATTTGTTCTTTGTTTGTTCTCTCTCTCTCTTTCGACTTTTCTTATTTTATTTGAGTATTTTTATGATCCCACTTTGTCTCCTCTATTTACTTATCATTTATATATCTTTTTTAAAAAAAATTTAGTGGTTCCTTAGGGTTTACAATGTACAGTTTAAAATAGTTGGGTTCATCTTCAAATAACACTATATTGTTTTGCATGTAGTCCAAGTACCTTACAATAGAATATTCCCAATCTTACTCCCTTCCCTTGTGTCACTATTGTAATCATTTAATTTTTACATTTGCTATAAATACCCAATACACTGTTACTATTATTGCTTTAAACAGTCAGGTTGTTTTAATTGGAAATATAGTTGACATACAATATTATGTTTCAGGTTTACTACATAATGACTTAACATTTGCATATATTATGAAATGATCACCATGATAAGTCTAGTAACCATCTGTCCCCATACAAAATTATTATTATTACAATATTATCAACCATATTCCTTATGCTGCATATTACATCCCTGTGGCTTATTTATTTTATAACTGGAGGTTTGTACCTCTCAATCCTCTTTACCTATTCACCCCCCACCTCCCCTCTGACAACCATCCATTTGTTCTCTGCATCTATGGGTCTGTTTTCATTTTGTTTTGTTTGCTTTTTTTATTTTTTGGATTTTGCATATAAGTGAGATCATATGGTATTTGTCTTTCTCTGTCTGACTTATTTCACTTCACATAATACCTTGTAGATCCATCCATGTGGTCGCAAAGGTCAAGATTTCATTTTTTATGGCTGAATAATATTCCATTGTGTGTGTATACATATAATATAAATTATATATATATGTATATATATATATATATATATATATATATATATATATATGACAGACCTTCTTTATCCATTCATCTATTGATGGACACTTAGACTGCTTCCATATCTTGGCTATTTTAAATAATGCTGCAATGAACAGGGGGGTACATATATCTTTTGTGATTAGTGTTTTTTGTTTTCTTCAGATAAATACCAAAAAGTGGAATTGCTGGATCATATGGTAGTTCTAGTTTTAAGTTTTTGAGGAAACCCTCACTGTTTCCATAGTGGCTGAACCAGTTTACAATCCCACCAACAGCACACGAGGGTTCCCTTTTCTCCACATCAGTCAGTTATTTTTAGAACAATTAAAAATATGGAAAATAAAAAGATATATTTTGCCTTCAAGTATTCCTTTTCCAATGCTCTTACTTTAATTATGTAGATCCAATTTCTGACCTATATCATATCCCTTCTGCCTAAATAATGTCCTTTAATATTTCTTATAAGACACGTCTGCTGATGATGAATTTCCCATTTTTGTTTGAAAAAAAGTCTCTATTTTGTCTTTATTTTTGAAGGACATTTTTGCTGAATTTAGAATTGGATTGGCAGGGTTTTTACTTTCAATATTTTAAAGGTTTCATTCCACTATTTTTGGCTTATTGACTCTGATACGAAGTCTCATGTAATTCTTCTTGTTCCTCTGTAAGTAAGGTGTTCCCTCCACCCTTTTTCCCTGACTGCCTTCAATATTTTATTTTGCCTGATTTTCTGCAGTTTGAATTTGATATGTCTGGGTGTGGTGTGGCTCTTTTAAAACTTTTATTTACCCTGCTTTGTGTTCTCTAAGATACTTGGATCTGGGGTTTATATCAATTGCTAATTTTGAAAATTTTCAGCAATTATTTCTTCAAATATTTTTTTCTCCATTCTCTCTCTCTTCTCCTTCTAGTATTCTAACTTGATAGTGTCCCAAAGCTCTTGGATGTTTTGTTCTGTTTTCTTTTTTTACCCTATATTTTTTCTCTGCATTTCAGTTTATGTAATTTCTATTGTTCTAGCTTCAATTTCACTTATTCCTCAGCTGTGTCTAGTTCACTAATAAGCACACTGAAGGCATTCTTCAGATCTGTTAATGTGTGTTTTCTCTTGTATTTACATATGATTCTTTCTTATACATTTTATCCCCTGCTGCTATCTTATCTGATCTTGCATGTTGTCTAACTTTTCCAATATAGAAGAGTATTTAACATATTAATCACAGCTATTTTAAATTGCCTGTCGGAAATTCCAACACGTGTCATAACTGAGTCTTGTCCTTATGATTTTTTTGTCTCTTCAGACTACGTTTTTTTCTTTCCTTGATTCTTCCCTTTGTGCTGCTCTCTGGAGGCAACTTACCTCTTGCATTCTTTAAAAATAAAGTCTGCTATTATTTTACTTGATTTATTTTAGCCTTGTAGTGGAGAATAGGGGACTAGGGACATACTATGTTATTTTGATTAAGGCTCAGTCTTAGGCAGGCTTATCCTGAGTCATAGAGGTGTGACTTTCCCAAATGTTCCTGCCCCTCCTCTAAATATAACTGTGGGCCTAGCACATATTCCTATCCCTCCTGGGTTAGAGCATTTTTTCAAATTTTCTCCTTCACCTGTGGTGAGTTTCCACCTGTGCCCTCAGTTCCTATTGCCATTCCTTCTGCAGAGCAAGGCTTGTTTTCCCTAGGGGAGATAGAGTAGATTGGTCTGGGCAGAGTTTTAGTGGCGTTGGGTATTCCTCTCTGCTAGCTGCAGTGAATTTCCACCAGTGCGCTCAGACTACAGTTTTATTGCCTTTCCCTGTGAAGGTTAAGGCCTTTGTTCCGCAGTGTATGAAGGCAGAATGCTTTGGGCACAATTTCAGCAATGGATGCTGTTCTGTTTCCCTCCCCAAACCAGAGCTATAGGATATCTTTCTGTGGGTTCTTCTCATTCTTCCCTGCCAGCACCTGGTGGAGTTCCTAGGGGGAAAGTCTGCAAGAGGATTCAAAACCACCTATGTCTGCAGCCCACAGGGGTTTCACAATCTCACACTAACACACAACCAACTTTTAGCAATTCATTAACAAATTTTAGCTGTATCTTCTTATGACTTTACATATTATTCAGTAGTGTCTGCAAAAGATAAGCAAGTACCTGGGCCCTGTTGCTCCCTGTAGATGCCTGTGTCTACAGATTTTGGGTTAGCTTTTTGCACTGCAATCTCAGTTTGCTCATGAATTCAAGAGAGGACAATTTGCAATTTTCCAGGTTTTTTTTTTTCCTTGTTATAATGGTGGGCGAGATGCTCATTCCAATTCTACATCTCTGAGTTGATACCAGAATATCATGTGAACCTGGGGATAAGATTTGAGGCTCTGTTTGTCTTCCAGCATCCATACCCCAGTTTACAAATTCCCCCACGATGGTGATAATGGTGGGTTTACCAGCTCGAGGAAAGACCTACATCTCCACGAAGCTCACACGATATCTCAACTGGATAGGAACACCAACTAAAGGTATGTCCCTGAAACCCTTTGTTCTACAGCCCTCTATAGGCCAATGATGGAAAATACAGTAAGGTAGCTGACCTCAAAAGGGCAAAACCACGAGTACAGGAATGTCTCAAACCATTATTACCAGTATTAGGACTAATACTATTACTGCTGCTGCTGCTGCTTTACTACTACTACTACTAGCACCACCATCACCACCACCACCACCACCACCACCACCACCACTAACCTCATACATTTTTACAATTTCTTAAGTACGTAATCTGTGCCCAATACGGTGATAGGTGCTAAGCATAAGAAAACTAAAAAGATTAAATATCTGTTTTCAAGGAGCTCTATTTTTGTAAGACTTCAAAGAAACCCTATGAGTAACATACTACTTTTATTACCTTTATTATTACTTCTACACCAATAATACGATTCTTATTAGCATTACCATTTCTTCACAACGTTAAGGTTTTCTTTAAACTTGAGGGGTGTGTGGAGTCAAGCACGTCAAAGCCCCAGCCTGGAGTCCCCCACAAGGTCTTCAGTAAAGCAGGGCACTTTAGCTCACCTCTCCTGTCCAGAAGGCGTCCGCTCTCTCCAAGCCTCTCCTTAGGTCTGAGCCTATCTGCTCCCCCTCCCCAGCCGGAAGTGATCCTGCCTCTTTCCGCCTCCAGAGGGGTCTCCTTCCCTGCCTGTCAGCCTCCTCCCTCACTCCTTACGTCCAGCTTTCCTTTCTCCCCAATGTGATCTCTTTTCTGCTTACTACCTCTTATTCAGCAATCATTCTTTTCTATTCTCCATTTGATTTCTCTATCCCCCACCCTGTATCCCCATTCCTATTTGATTCCTCTGTTCCCCGTAGGAGGACTGTGTTTCTCTGGGCTCCCACACCAATGCTTCCTACAGACCCCTCTATGCCAACCTTAGTTACGTAGTGTGTTGTGTGTCTGGGTCTCTCTCCCCAGGAGCTGCTCTGGGGTAGGGGACTAAATCATATTAATTTCTATTGCTTAAGTAGGACCAAATTAAGACATTTAGAGTCTCTAAACTCTAAAAGTTAGGGTGCCTCCTGCATCATATGTAATTCAGAATAAAATCAGTAAATGTAAGAAAGTCTACCAAAAGTTCTTATTTATCCCCCAATGACTATATTGATGCTTTTAACGTATATCAACTTAGCTGAAAATTTTTACTGGGACTGTGTTCCTCCTTTACTGGTACACTGGTACACAGGTGCTTAGCCTCTCTCTCTTGTGGAATGGAGCACTGCTCCGCAGTGTGGAAAACAGTTCTTCTTGGGCAGTCACTTACTCACTCAGTCAGTAATTATTTGTTGAGCACACAGTTGTGCCAAGGCCCTTGTTGGATGTTGGATCCCTGCCCTCAAAGAACTCACATCTATTTTTTTTAACTTTATTGGAGTATAATTGCTTTACAATGTTGTGTTAGTTTCTGCTGTAAAACAAAGTGAATCAGCTATAAGTATACATATATCCCCATATCCCCTCCCTCTTGCATCTCCTTCCCACCCTCCCTATCCCACCCCTCTAGGTGGTCACAAAGCACAGAGCTGATCCCCCTGTGCTATGCGGCGGCTTCCCACTAGCTATCTATTTTATATTTGGTAGTGTATATATGTCAATGCCACTCTCTCACTTCGTCCCAGCTTACCCTTCCCCCTCCCCGTGTCCTCAAGTCCATTCTATACGTCTGCGTCTTTATTCCTGTCCTGCCCCTAGGTTCTTCAGAACCTTTTTTTGTTTGTTTTTTAGATTCCATATATATGTGTTAGCATACGGTATTTGTTTTTCTCTTTCTGACTTACTTCACTCTGTATGACAGACTCTATTCTTAAGTTCTAAAACACCCATGTAGGAAGGACTAGTATTATCATCATTCCACAGTTGATGAAATTAATGCCCAAGAGGTGACGTGTCTTGTCTAAAGGCACATGGTCACTAAGTGATGGAACCAGAATAAGAACCCACATCTGGTAGATTCCAAAGCCTGACACTCACTGTGGCAGGTCTGATACTTGGTGCTACTGATGGGAAGAAGAAAGAACCCACATTGGCCCTGTACTCTCCTCCACGCTCTTCCTCTTATTTCCCTTGACCATACCAACACCCTATCTCTCTGCCCCCTTCCTTCCCTCTCTCCAAGTATTCTCCTCCCCTTCTCCCATTTCTTCTTTCTCTTCATGTACTTTCTCTTTCTCTAATTCACTGGTGAAGAGTTCCCCAGTGGTTTTCCATGTGCCAAAACCCTTACTATGTATGCACTGGAGATGCAAAACTGGATGAGATTCACAATGTGTCCTTGAAGATTTCTCCATCTGGCTGGGATGCATAAGAATACAACATGTCACTGAAGAATCCCAGAGCAGGGTACTGAGGGGCCTCACAGAGGAAATCACCTTCTAGAAGGCAGTGAAAGCTTCCAGATAGGGTGTATTTGAGCTGGGTGTGTCCTGTGGGAGGAGTAGAACATTGGCAGAAGAGAAGGGAAGAAGGAGTAGTTCTTGTAGGACTGCAGGCTCTGAGGAGCCTCTGCTGAGCATAGGGGCACATGGGACGGTGGCAGATGGGTCTCTGCTCTAATGCACCTGCTTCCCACCTGCTCCACTTGCACAGAGGCCCTCAGAGCCATGTTTCAAATGCAAAGCTGACCATATCTATAGCCACCAAGGGTTCCCTTGGCCTGCAGGTTTAAATCCAAGCTCCTTAGCCTATCATTCAAGGCCCTCCACAGTCAGCCCCTGACAGCCTCACAGGCCTCAGTCACAGTGGATGACTCATGTTCTGCCTCCTGCCAATGCCATACCTTTGTTCAAACTCTTCCTCTACCTGGAATGTCTTTGTTCCCCTCTCCCACACCCCATGCCTGCTAATAAAAGGCCTGCCTTCCTATAAAGACTGGCACAAATGCTGCTTTTCCCAAGAAACCATCTTAGATCACCCCAAGCTTAGTTAGTCTTTCCTTCCTCCTTGCTCTTTTGCATGGCTCTGTCAGAGCACTTAACAAACTGGGTGAGAGCTCTCTGTTTACTGGCTTACTGTTTACTCTCTTTCCTACATGCTAGATTGTGAGCTCCTTGGGGTCCCATCATGCAGATCTGGTTCATCTCTGACACCCCAGAACTCATGTCCTGATTCACAGAATAGACATGAGAAACTATTTATTGGATGAGTGAAGAAAATATTACATTACCTCTTTGCCTATTATCCCCTCTTTCCCCCTTTCCTTCCTTCCTCTCTGATTTTTCACCATTACAAATGAGAAAGTGTGGCCTAAAGAAGGCAATAAATCTAGATTCTCTGTCTTGATACAGAAAATTAATAACATTGGACTAGGTTTCAGGAGGCCCAGTCTAGTTATGTCCCCAGCTGACTCAATGTTTGCCCCTTGATGACTGATTTTACTCCCTGGGTCCCAATTTTTTTATCTTTCCAATGCAGTAATGTACAGAACACAGTAATTATGTATAGTAATACTATGGGCATTAAAAGTTTTGGAGTTTATGATAAAATTGAATAGTGGAAATATCACCAGCTTTGGAAGCAAACAGTCCTGGGTTTGAATTCCAGCTCTCCACTTATTAACTATGAGAGTTACTCCCTTGATTTCCTCATTTATAAATGGGAATGATGATTCCTACTTTTCAGGGTTGTTGTAAGGAGTAAATGAGCTGGTAGCCATAATATGAAGCTTTGTAAACATATTATATAGCTACAAACTATACCTTCTTTTACCTCTGAGCTACCTCCCAGAAAGGACATTATTTTGCCATTGGGATCTTCCCAACCTCTTCACCAGGGCTCCTGCTTTCAGTGTTTAATTTAGGCCAGTATCGACGAGAGGCAGTGAGCTACAAGAACTACGAATTCTTTCTCCCAGACAACATGGAGGCCCTACTTATCAGGAAGTGAGTACCTAATATTTTAAAGACCTGTGCTGCCCCCTGGCTGAGGGAGGCCTTTGTTCAAATGATGGGGGAGTAAGACAGAGCGACTTGGGTTAACAAAGAGTTCATCTAGACTCTCAAAGGGTGGTTAGGACAGCCCTTCTACTATCTTAACCGAAGCTTATTTCTGGTCATATCCATTCCCTGCTTAAGAACTTTTAACAGTTTCCTACTTCTGACAAGAGAGAGTGGAAACTTAGCCTAGAATTTAAAATAAGAGTCTCAGTAGCTTGGCCCACTCCAGTCTCATCCATTCAACCTCAAGTTGTCTCTCCTCTACAAGACTCTGGGCACTTCCAGAACAGAGCCTGGGTCTCATTTTTTGATCCATATCCTCTTAATAGAATTCAGCAAAGAGTAATCACTAAACAGATTTTTGCCAAAAGCATAAATACATTCCCACATTCTTACCTGTGCTTGCCCTGTTACATATGCCAGGAATGCCTTCTCCTTCACAGACCATATATTCAGGCTCTTCTTGGGTTCAAGAACCAATTCAGCTTGAGAGCTATTAGTTCAAGGTTTGGAGCCCTTAATATTATGGCTCTGTCATTAGTCAACTTTTCCTGGGTATGTTACTTTATACCTGCAGCTATGATGTCTACACAGAGCCATTTTCAACTGTGTGACCTCTCTGTGCTTGTCATAGTACCTACAATATAGGACACCCTTTGTAGATATTCAACAGATGAATAATTTAATGTAGGACATCTGAGAGATAGTGCAAAAGATAATGCAGAAAAATAGAGAGGAACCCATCTTGGGTATAATGGTTGTTTCTGTTCCTTTCTTCATCTTTTTCAGGCAATGTGCCCTAGCAGCCCTGAAAGATGTCCATAACTATCTCAGCTGTGAGGAAGGTCATGTTGCGGTAAAGAAATTTGCACTTTCTCTTAGGTTTCTGCTGGGATGGAGAAGAGCTAATATATATTGAGCATTTACTATGTTCTAAACATTGTTCTAAGCACTGTGCACATATTTATTTAATTCCACCCTCCCCCACGAGATAGGTATTGTTATTATACTCCGTTTTATAGCCCAGAAGAATGTCGTGCAGAGAGATTAAATAATTAAATATTTTACCAAGGCGGCAGGCCAGAACTGGAATACAGGTTGTATAGCTCCAGAATCTACACTCCTTTTTTCTTTCTTTTTTAAAAAAAAAATATTTATTTGTTTGTTTGTTTGTTTGTTTATTGGCTGTGTCAGGTCTTAGTTGCGGCACATGAGATCTTCGTTGAGGCATGCAGGATCTTTTGTTGCAGTACGCGGGATCTTTCATTGCGGTGCATGAACTATTCACTGCGGTGCACAGGCTTCTCTCTCATTGTGGCATGGGGGTTTTCTCTTCTCTAGTTGTGGCACACAGGCTCCAGGGTGCATGGGCTCTGTAGTTGTGGCACGCGGGTTCCAGAGAGTGTGGGCTCTGTAGTTTGTGACACGCAGTCTCTCTAGTTGAGGCACGCGAGCTCAGTAGTTGTGACACATGGGCTTAGTTGCCCCGCGGCATGTGGGATCTTAGTTCCCTGACCAGGGATCGAATCTTCATCCCCTGCATTGGAAGGCTGATTCTTTACCACTGGACCACCAGGGAAGTCCCCAGAATCTACACTCTTAACCAGTATACACTACCACTCCATCCCCAAGAATTCAGCAGGACTACACTAGAATTTGACTGCAATACAAACGTTTTTAAGTTCTAGAGATTTAGCTAAACATTTAATCAATTTAATCTCATAGACCTTTGGGATTTGCAAATTCTAAAAGGGCTTCAAAGAGCTCCAAAGTGATAGGGAAGGAGGAAGCTTCACCTAGGAGTTGAGAGAATCAGTTCCAGCTCTGCTTTGTCAGAGTTTGTGACAGTTTTTCTCTCTGTGACGTTGGTTAAGGCAAACCCTTCCTCTAAGCCTCAGCTACTTTACCTGTAAAATAACCCTAATAAAACCCCACCATTTTCCTCTTGCTTTATTATGTCTACAGAGTCTGCTACATTTCTGGGCAGGCAGTGAGGGCTCAATGAGTGCTTGAGAAATTGATATAAGCCATTTCCAAATCCTTCAAAACCCTGTTCAAGTTTTATCCCCTTCTGGAAGCCCTCCACTTAGCACAGGGATGGTCAAAGAGTAGGCATTCCATCAGAGCCAGATTCAGAGCAAACCAATCTCATCGTATGCCTCTAGGTTTTTGACGCCACCAACACTACCAGAGAACGACGGTCACTGATTCTGCAGTTTGCTAAAGAACATGGTTACAAGGTAGAGTAACTCTCCAACTCTTACCTAGAGCCTACTCATTTAACAAACACCAAAGAAAGGCAAACCAGGGGATGCAGAGATGTCAAATCAGCGATCATAGGGTCAGCATTTTAATTTAGTTGTAGGGCTTTCCAGATCACAGTTAGAAGCAGCAAAACAGAACAGAACAGGAAAGAAGAGGTGCCACATTAGGCAATGGAAGATAATTGCTGACAAGCTGATACTGTGGGGGTGGGTATGAGGAAGGAGGAGAGAGAACCACTACAATTCAGGGCCAATCTGCCTCATAAAACTCAGAATCCTGAAAGCACCACTGTATAAAATTATGTTGTCAGAGATACCTCTAAAGATGACTCAGAGCCATTGAGAAGGGGTCAAGCTATGTTTGACTCCTACCAAACATAATTCCTTGCTGGAAATCTTTCCTCTGTTTCTTTTATAGGTCTTTTTCATCGAGTCCATTTGTAATGACCCTGACGTCATTGCAGAGAACATCAGGGTAAGGAGCACCAGTCACCTTTCCTTCTTATTTTGTCTCAGATTTGGATCATACCTAGAAACACCTCTGTGCAGTTAAAGGAGGTATTCTTCCCTGAGCTTCTCCTCCCACTTCCTATAGGAAGTATTCCCTGACCACCCTGGCATACAATGATTCTGTGAAATTTCTTTAAGTATTGGAGAGGAAACTAAGGTTCCAAGAGGAGAGGTAAGTTGTCAAGGGTTCATACAGCCAGGAAGAGGTGGAACTGGGACTGGACCTCAAGCCTGGATGTCTGCCTTGAAAGCTCTTTTTCCTGCCCCACAATTCATATCAGAGCTATCACTGCTCTTTTCTACAGTTTCTAGGCATATGGTCTAGATTTAGATCACTCACTACATTTTATTGTTCCCTATTTCATTAAATTACTGTATCTTAGGGACAGAGGAGACCTTAAAGGTCACATCCTTCAACACTTCATCAGAAACTTGAAATCTTAGCTAATTGTTTGTGCAGATTTTCTCTTTGTACCTCCAGTGTGGAAGCTCATTCCCTTCATTAAGTGCAGTCCAATCAAGCTGAAATCTGCCTCCCTGTAATTTCCACTCATTGGTCCTAATTTTGCCTCTTGAGGCATAGAATATGTCCAAGTCCTCTCTTTCCTTTTCATCCATCCACCTATCCATCCATTTGTTGATTAAACATAAATTGAATACATACACCTGGGCTGAAACATTCTGGGTACTAGAGACAGAAATAGATAGAGAAGAGCCTGGCCCTTGAGCTCACAATCTAGTGAGGGAGACTGACAATTTTATAGACATAATTCTGTGAGATCAGTGCTGAGATGAAGAAACAAAGGAGGCTGTGGCAGCACAGTGTTGAGGACCTAACCTTGCATGGGAAGGCTTCTCAATGAAGGTAATAGCTGACCTGCATCTTGAAGAATGCATAGGAATTTGGCAAGTAAAGAATGGAAAATAGGGGAATAGCATATACTAATTATGGCATCTATGGGGAACTAGAAATAGCTTAGGTTGTCTAAAGCAAAGTGTGTGGAGGTCTAGAGGAGCAATGGGAGAGGAGGATGAAGAAATCATTTGGGGCCCAATCATAACAAGCCATGAGTCACCTGCTAAAATATTTCATACTTTGTCCTAAAAGATGTGAGGAAATGGTGAAGGGTTTCAAGCAGAGGAATTCCGTATTCAGATGTGCATGTTAGAAATATCCTTCTGGCTGCTAGTATGGGAAAGTAACTAGACTATACACAGAGTAACCAGTCACAAAGCTAGAGTGAGCATCCAGGAAAGAGAGAATGGAGGCCAGTTGGAGAGATATTTAGAAGATACAGTGGGGAAGATTTGGTACCTTCTAAGAGGTAGGGGATGATAGAAAGAGACACATCTAGGATGACTCCCAGATTCATTTTAGGCTCAGGTGACTTGAGTAGATGATAGTGACATTCACTGAGATGGGGAATGTGGGTGGAGAAGGTAGATATATTAAGGGATTAGGAGTTGCCAGCCCCTCAGAAATCTAAAGCCAATATATGCCATGTTATCCCAGTAAACACTCAATACATGTAAGCCATTATGACCCCCGGCCAAGATCCCCTGTTCCTCTTCTTCAACCATTTCTCACACCACAATTTGCAGGCCACTTATAAATGTTTCTCTTAAACAGTGTGTGAACTGAATATAATGTAACAGACCTTGTTTGAGCACACACGGATAAGGAATGAGGAGTTAACACAGTTCAGATTCTCTTCAAATGACTGATTTTGTAAACTTGGGCAAGACCCTTTCTCCAAGTCTCAACTTCCTCATCTTTATGATGAGGAATGTTGTACTCAGTGATCTCTAAGGGCTCTTCCCAAGGGCACTGTCAGAGTCTCTGTCTCCCGTGGTTCTTCTGTCTTTCTCCCTTCTTCCAGCAAGTGAAACTTGGCAGCCCTGATTACATAGACTGTGACCATGAAAAGGTTCTGGAAGACTTTCTAAAGAGAATCGAGTGCTATGAGGTCAACTACCAACCCTTGGATGATGAACTAGACAGGTAAGAACCCAGAACCCCAAAGTAAAGGTCAGGATCCTTAGCCCGGTTTTGATGTCCTGTAGGACCTGGAGGAATTCCTTCCTTCTCTGGGCCTCAACTTTATTTGTAACATCAGGAAACTGTACTTGATTTGTCTTCAAGGGCCCTCCCAGCTCTAATTATCCATGAGGTGGTGATTCCTTGATGTGTAAGCTGTTCATAAGAGGCTTGAAGTAGTGTTTTCCTGAACAATATGGACATATTAGGACCCTGATCTCAGGGGGGGAAATGCCTCTCTCCTGTGGTTGTTGCTATTATGTTTTCAAAAGTATTCTTCACACATGGATGACATTTCAGTTTCCAAACATGTTCACCTTTTTTGTTTCATTGAATCCCCTCAGCATCCCTGTTAAGGAGGCTGAAATAGGTTTTATGATCATAAATTTTCAAGAAGAGGAAATTGCATCTTAGAGAGCTGAAACCGCTTGCTCAAGCTTCCACCACAAGTCAGAGGGTAGAGCTAGGATTCTAACCACATATTCTGTCTCTTAATCATGTCTGTTTTCACAACATGCATGCACCTTCAATCAATAAGTATTTGGATTCTTTGGGCTATGGTGTACATTGGGGGTGTAAATAAGGGAAAGAGAGGTAGGTTCTATCCTCAGGTAGCTTCCATAGTGCTTTGACATATGGGAAGATACATGAAAAATATGAAACTTTCATTCATAATACCAACTAAAGATTGGAGAGGTGTTAGCTGGCAGTACAGGGAAGATGTGAGTTTTAGACGTAGGGTATACCCAGAACCTCACTTTCTTTCAAAATGGATTGTGATGAGAAGAGACCCTGGTCACTCAGACCCTTTGGGCTCCAAGTAACAAGTATAAGGAAGCTGCTAACAGTCATCACCACCCTAAGACGTTTAAAGAGCATCATTCCAACTTTGTCCAACCAAAGTCCCCAGAGGTGAGCATTGTTACTGCCTCACTTCTTAGATGGGGAAACAGACCCAGGGCAGGGCAAGGGCTTACCTGAGGCCACACAATGAGTGAGTAGCAGAATATATACTCAAATTCTTGTCTTCAAACTTCCATCATGGTTATCCTCCTCCCACATCCCTATATCATAAAAAGTGTCACATGAGGCTTAGACACTCAGGGCAAGGGGCAGGACCTTGTGTACAATTGTGAATATTGTTCACCGTGCCAGGTCATGGGTACACTTACTTTTCTCACCAAGACACGTGTACTGGAGTGGGGGAAACTTTTTCAAATTTCCACAAAGATACTGTATGAATAGTAGCATATGGTGGAAGAAGTTTGAAGGAGGGGAGCTAAAATGAAAGAACAACATTGAGAAAGCCCCTAGCCTTTGGCCTAGACTGCTGCAGGTACTCGGTGTTTGATGAATCAGTTTGGGTCTGAAGACAACTGATTCTGAAAGTTGGTTTTATCTAATCGTTTTTCCATCAACAGACATTTACAATCCATGCATCAAGGCCCACCCCTAAGCTGTGCCCTAGGAACCCAAAGAGGGAAGGGCTATCTATCTCTGTTCTGATAGAATGCCCACTTGGTTGAGGAAGACAATGAGTATGCAGTTGACCAGAATTGTGGGGATGGTAAAGCAAGTGGGGTGGGGGAACACAGAAGAGGGGACCGAGTCCAACTTGGAGGAAAAGGTCTGGAAGAGCATGTTTACCCAGTAGGTAGACTAGACATGCATTTAGGGCACCAGCAAGGTAGAGTCCACCAAAAATAAGAAAAAATATTCTTGAAAGCTTTTAATAGTTTGTATTTCAAAAACAGCATCAAGGTAGTCAAAACAGAAAAAAATATAACCAGAACTCAGTAGAACTTCTTCATGTTATAATATAGCTTATAATTTTTATTTTAAATTACACATGATGGGGGTAAGCATTAGCTACTATAATACTTTTGATGTGAAGTACATTTAAATGACTTCACATAATCCTGGGCTCAAAGAAAACTGTCTAAAGAGAGTGAATGTACTGGTTCTTGAAGGATGGATGCATAAGAGCTCAACTTTGGAAATCAGGCAAATAACATCTTTTCAAGGAAAGAGAACAGTACCTTGTAATGGCCTAGTTAAATCTGAATAAAAGTAGAGGAGTACAGAGAATATTTAAGCAAAAATATTAAGGCTAGGATGAATCAGAGAAGTTATGAGCATGGACATGGAACATTGAGGTGAGGCAAAGCAGGACTAGTGTGTGAAGGCACCTAGAATGTCAGACTAAGCTACGGAATTTGGAAGTTCTCCTAGAGCCACTCAGGACCTAGTGCCAGGAACAAGACAACAAGGCTACATCAGATACTTCCTACTTAGGTTCTGAGAGTCATAGATGAGATGGTTGGAGAGTTTGACATTAGGCAAATCAATTCCTCTCTCTGTGTTTCAGTTTCCTCACCTATCAGAGATAATAATCTCTGCTTCCTAGGATGGTTATGAGGATTTATGCACTTTGAAGCCCCCACCCCTGCCAGATGCACACACACACACAAAATGGTCAGCAAATGCAAGTGGCCTGTGAGATGTTGGAGACAGTCAGGGACACAAAGGATTACTGTTTCTCTCTGAGTATGTCAGCAGTGTGAACCACAAAAGAGGGAACCCTAGATGACTGAAGTGTGAGGAGTGAAAGTAAAAAGACAGTCTGGCTCAAACTGAGATTGAGGAAAGGAGACAAAAGGAGATGGTAGCAGGCAGTGAGCTCCTCAGAGTGGCCAGGAACCAAGTCTCTAGAACAGGTACCCAGAACAGGGCAAGGCATAGCACCTTGTTAGAGGAAATGTAGGTGAGAGCTGGGTTATGGAGGAGGCTTGAAGGCAGGGTGTGTGGTTGGGGCTTTCTCTTGGGATCAGCCTCTCCACCATCAGCCCCTGAGCTGCCCTTGCTCCTGCTTGGGCTGGCCCAGCCACCTGTCCTACATCAAGATCTTCGACGTGGGCACACGCTACATGGTGAACCGAGTGCAGGACCACATCCAGAGCCGCACAGTCTACTATCTCATGAACATCCACGTCACACCCCGCTCCATCTACCTATGCCGGCACGGTGAGAGTGAACTCAACCTCAGAGGCCGCATCGGAGGTGACTCTGGCCTATCAGCTCGGGGCAAGCAGGTAGGGATGGCCCCATGCACTCAGAGGTGTTGGCTGAGCTGGTCCAGGTGGGCTGTGGGTTGGCGGGGTGGCTGCTGCCTGGGTCCTGAGGATGGGGGTACTCAGTGGCAGGATAAAGGCAGGTTCTGGTCACTCTTGCTCTTCCACCCCATCAGCCACTCAGTTTTGACCCATTGAATAGCTCCCAAGTGCCAACAGCATCTGCAAGTCCGATGGCTTGGTCCTGGTGCTCCAGGCCTTTCCAGATCTGGCTGCTCCTCCAGCCCCATTACAATAAGCACCCTCTCTCTTGCCTGACTGGTCCCCTCATCTTTCTCACAACTCTGTGCTTTTGCTTGTGCAGATTCCCCACCGAGGCTGTCCTCCTCTGTCCCCTCTGTCAGCTGGTAACCATCATTTGCACAGATAGCTGCCTTAAAGTGCCCCACCTTTGAATCCGTCTTCTCCTCCATTACTCAGGGCTGATGCTACTCCCCCAATCCCCCACTACAGGTCATCACAGGGTCAGCACTTGTCCCCCACCAGTTACCGCTTCTTTTCTGCCCTCCCTCCTCCACCCCTTCCAGGACCCATCTCCTGCTCCATGAGCTGGTCCAGGAAGCCCTCCCCCTGTCCTTTCCTGCCCTCCTAGGCAGGTCACCTGGGCTCCATCCCCCCCCAGTTCTGGCCCATCTCTGACCCTCACGGTGGGAGTCTCTTCTTTGTAGCTGAGAATAGTGAGCTGCACATTATGGGTGCTGGCCAATTAAAGAGACACATTTTCCCATGTTTGGCCCTGTCCCTGGGCTTATTAACACAGTTATTGTTCTTGCTGGGAGGATGGCTTGGGGTGGAACAAGTGGGAAAATAAGGTGCAGGAGGGAAGGTGTGTCCTCTTTTATTGGACACCTCTGCACATTCATGGCACCATCTGCTTCCACATGTGTGGCCTCATTTAATCTTCACAACAGCTCTGTGGGGTGGCCATTACCGTCACTGATTTATGGATGAGGAGGCTGAGGCCCACACAGGAACAGAGAGTGGCCCCTGGTCACACAACCAGTAAAGGACAGAGCCAGGACTGAAAACCAGGCCTTCATGCTTGCTCCTCAGCCTCCCCCACTGCAGAGCTGGCAGTGTCACAGGCAAGGCATTGCACTGGAAGGCCTGGTCCTCCTGGATCATTTTTTCTTACCTTCAGACTGGTAGCCTCCCCTCGAGGTAGACTCTGACCTCTGACTCTCGCCTCTCTCGCAGAGTCAGAGACCACTGGAGGAGCCACCTTAGCCCGTGGCACCACCTACAGCCAGGGGTCTCTTGGTTAGGGCTGTCCATGGCTTTGCCTGCACAATTTAGCACCCAGTTTGGACACATGGCCATCTCCACCCAACATGCCTCCTTGAACACAAGTGTGCGCATGTACATGCACACGCCTGGCCCCAACCTTCATGATAAAGGGCACAGTGCACCATGCATTGTTTACAAAGCACTTTCCCATCAACTGTCACCCACCACCAATCACAGTAGCTCTCACTTACTATGTGCCAGGGAGCGCTCTGGGTTCTCCCCGTCCACTATCCAACGTGACACTCACAGAGACCAGGCTGAGTGAGCTAATGCTGTTTGCATTTTATAGGCAGGAGATATGAGGCCAGAGACGGCCAGGGACATGTCCCAGGCCACACAGGCATAACCCCCATTGCCTGTCTCCCAGTCAGCACTCCTTCCACCAGAGCACACTGACTGCTGACTCATAATCCATAATTAGAATGTGTGTACACAATGCCTATATTTGTACATAAAAATGTGTGCCTGTATCTGTACATTTGTGCAGATGTTCCTCACACACCATCTGTGATGAATAACATGCCTATATGCAGAAGAAAAGCGAACCACTTGCTCATCTGTGCTCCCACAAACCTAAAAGTGGTTCCTTTTGGTGCTGTCACTGTTTCCCTCACTGGACTGGCCATGTCTTAATAACAGGACACCCCAGTACCCAGCACATGGCCACACACACTCAGTAAATGTTTGAATGCCCTTAGAACCTGGGTACCAGGTCCCCTGCTCAAACAATGAGAATTCACAGGGTCAAAGAGAAATGTACCCCACATCCCACCCCCATACACTTCCAGACCACACTCAGAGTACCCAGAACACTAGAATTTCCTGCCCAGGGTCTGCTTCCATTACTTACACGGGCACATCCCAGAGTCTGTTCACCTGAGAAAAGGCCACGTCACAGAAGTGTTCATCCCTAGGCAAAGGGGTGGCCAAGGGGTTACTGTTTGTGTGTCATGGAGATTGGTGGAGATATGGTATGGACAGAACATGTTCCTGTGACTGGATTATCCATAAACGTGTACTCGAGGCACCTAGGAGTGCAGGATGGAGCAGAAATGGGAAAAGGAGGGAAGTAGACTATGAGTGGAGTGCTTCCATTTGTACTTTTGTCCCAGGCTCCACAAATGTTAGAGGTGGGTTGTTTGAATGAATGAACAATCAAGTAGGGGGTTCTGTGAGCACACACACACACACATATGCACATATACACACATAAATACACATAGTCTTCTCTATTCCCTTGGTCCTTAGTCACATGGACAAGAGTATGACTTTTTATAAATTGGGAATATTTAAACTCTACTTTTGCTTGTTCATCATCACTCCATTATTTGTGGCAGATCTGAAATTCTTCTCATGGTCACCCTGTCTTCTTTCATCTCTCTTTCTCCCCTGCTCTCCTCCTTTGCACCCCTACTCCCCAGTATGCCTATGCCCTGGCCAACTTCATTCAGTCCCAGGGCATCAGCTCCCTGAAGGTGTGGACCAGCCACATGAAGAGGACCATCCAGACAGCTGAAGCCCTGGGTGTTCCTTATGAGCAGTGGAAGGCCCTGAATGAGATTGATGCGGTGAGATGGAGGGGGATGGATTTCCTGGTGGGTGGTGAGGTTTGACTCTAGGCTTATCCCCTGGATTGCCTCTACTCTGGCTCATATGGGGAACCTAATTAATTCAACAAACATTTCTTACGCTAAACACTGTTCTGTGACTTGGGGATCCAGTGAAGGCCAGAACAGACAAGGTATTTACTCTCATGGAGCCCAAAGGCAGACTGTGAATAAGACATTGCATTGCATGTGACAAAAGTTTGTGAGAGGGGAAGTACAAGGGACTATAGAGTCTCAGAAGGTGAGGGTACTCTTGACAAGACAGTGGTGGAAGATTTAGAAGGAAAGCTTCCTAGAGGAAGCTGGAGATGAGACAAGAAGCAGGCAAAATGGGCTGGGGTGAGGGAATAATTTTAATTCGAGAAATAGGGAACAGTTCATGTGAAAACCCAGAGGTGAGAAGAGAGCATGACATGTTTAGGGAACTGAGGAAAAATAGCAGAGAGTCTGGGACAATGAGTGTGAGGTCTGGAGAGAAGGGAGATGAGGTTGGAAAGGAAGACAGCTTATAGGGCTTTATAGTCCATGTTGAGGGATTTGGGTGCTGCCCTAAAAATGGGAAGCCATTGATGTGGTCTAAGTCAAGGAAGAGTGGCCTGAATGTGATTCACATTTTCTTAAAAAAAAAGACCACTCTGGTCATGTGTGGAGACTAGGTGAGAAGAAGGCCAGAATGAGAATGCATACCAGTATGGAGATGGCTGCATTAGTCTAGGCAAGAGGTGAGGGTGTGATGGCCAATATGTATATTGGAGATGAAATGAAGAAGAAAAATTTGGTAAATATTTCACCTGACCCTCGTGACATGGCAGTCTCTCTTTAGAGTCAGGTTTTTCCATGAGCTTTTTGAGAAGGTGTTTCCTCTCCATTGTCTCACCTGCACTATAGGTACACTGATCTCAGGTTAGACACTAAAGTAAAAGCTTCACCACAGATGTAGATAACTTGTGTGTAGGTAGGTTAACCTGATTGCCTGCTAGATAAATACAGAGAAGTATGTTTGTGTATACATAATACATATATGCTTAACTGTAGATGTACAGAGACACACATATTTAGAAAAAGGATATACAACATTGTTATACATATCACATATATTTGTTATAAAATACATGCAAGCAACAGTTCATCATAATTGTTCAGTTATTGTTTGTTTCTGGCCCACATGTGGTGTAAACATTTATTGGATACCTACTCCATTTCAGGCTCTGGAGTAGTGCTGGAGACAGATATTGGTTCCTGTCTTCACTGGGTTTTCAGAAAAAAACAGGGTAGACAGAGGAATGCAAAATAGCGTGTGTGATACAGTCTCTGATGAGTTAGAATGTGGGCACACAGATGTTGGGGCAAGGCATCTGACCCAGCCATGATCTGCCTAGGGGAAGTGATGCCTAGCTAAAACCTAAGGGGTGAGTAACAGTGAGCCAGATAGAGAGGATCAGGGATAGTATGTCACGCAGAGAAAGCAACATAAGCAAAGAGGGAATTCTGGGTGTGTGTGTGTGTGTGTATAGAACTACTAAGGTCATAGCAGTGGAGATGGAGAGGGAAGAAAAAGGAATAGATCTGAGAGAAATTTAGGAGGTAGAATCTCAGAAATTAGCTATGAGGGGATGGGTAAGGAAGAAGGAAGAATTTAGAATGATGTCTAATTTTCTGGTTGCTTTTCCATTCAGTAATATATTAATAATTAGATATATTAATCTAATAATATTAGATTAAATTAATCTATTTAAATTGCTATATAGTCAAAATAATATTAATTAATATAATAATATATTCCATTGATTGAGTTTTCAAAATGTGCCTTGTACATTCTGTACTAGTCTCTTTTACATATATTGTCTCTAATATTCAAACTACTGTTGTGAGGTAGTTATAATTATCCTTATTTTGCAGATGAGGAAAATAAAATTCAGAGAAGTTAAGCAATTTTCCTTAAGTCAATAAAGAGTCAGTGGCCACTTCCACAGGCAACAGGCTCCCAGCATGCCTCAGAATAGAAAGTCAAAGCCAATCTGGAAGGACCTTGTGTATATACAGGGTGTACTTTCTCCTATGGACAGTGTCAGTTGCAGGTTTGACACTGCCTGTCTTCTTGTAGGTTGGGGCAGGGGTGAACCTAAACCCTAAGGGAAGCTTGGTTGACGGCTCAAAAGACAACAACCAGAGCACATTGCTCCCCTACAGGAAGGTCTACTTGGAATCTACACAACCAGAAGGAAATCTTACAAACCCAATATCACTTCCCACCTCTACCAGCAGCCACCTCACTTCTGTGGATTTCTCAGTGGGAACTCATTCTCTGAGCCCTTGATTCCTTCTTTGGGTGTGGAGAGTGTATCTCCCCAAGGACCACTCTGAAACTGTTAGGAATTTACTAATTCTTGCCTTCTGAGAAGTCTGTGGATACCTGTTTCTTTATCTGCCAGAGGTCCTGGAGCAGAGGTGTGGGCAGGAGGGATGGGAAATGCTATAACACAAGAAAGCACTGCTGTGGATGTGTGCACATACGTGCGCCTGCCTACACAGTCACAGACATCCACCATAGGTATGTTTACACTCACAGACCTGCACTTCACAGACACATGGACCCAGTAGTCAAACACAGGTTCCCTCTCAGATGCATCTACCAATCATATTTGCACCACTCATGCACACACATACACACTTACAGAGAGACACACCTAGAGATACATATCACACTCACCGTAGACACACATGTAGTCTTTGCATATATCTACATCACATAGACACAGAGGCATACCGGGGACATATAAACAGTACAGACACATAACCTCAATCATATTACCACAGATTCACGCAGACCTCAGACATAGGTACACAGATACTCACACATATAATCAGGGACATACACACTCACAGATACACATACCACAGACACACTGAGACCCACATGGAGAGACAGACCACAGAGACACCCATGCAGGCACATTCTTAGATGATCAGACAGTCTGTATACACACACACTCACACCAATACACTATACATATGCTGAGACAAATACACAACCAACAGCATAGGACCTTAAACATACCACAACTACACACCATAAGCATGCTGCACACACACAGATAAACACAGTCACAAATCCCCACAAATTTATAAAAATACACACTCATATATACAATGTACACCTATAAACCTATTGGGACAACCATAGAGAAACACCACAGATACCCACCATACACTCAGCCTGAACACACCTATACACATGCACTCATTCTCACATCCACACAGCTACACACCTTGTGCATACATACACACATACATTGACAACAGACGCAGACCTAGAGCTGTGTTCACAGAAACCCAGGTGCTTGTGTGCTAACGTTCCACAATCATTGGCTTCAGAACTATGGTAAAGGCTGTGGGGATTTCAACTTGTGAATACTTTTGTTCCCAAATAATTTTTCTCAGGGTGTCTGTGAGGAGATGACCTACGAAGAAATCCAAGAACACTACCCTGAAGAATTTGCACTACGAGACCAAGATAAATATCGCTACCGCTATCCCAAGGGAGAGGTAAGGTTTGGAGGGGTGGCCAGACTCTTAGGACTCCTCCCCAGTATCTCTATTCCAACTACCAGGATTCCATATTTTCCCAGACAGCTTTAAAAACAGGGTAAAGCAAATTTTGCAGCATCTTCCATCCCACAAGGCACATGATTATCTGGCCCTTGGCTGTCTCATTCTTAGCTATAGGCAACAGATTCCTCTTTTTTTAAAAGCTACACATTTGCCTGATTATTTTCCTGTCTTCTTTCAGGAGGGCTCACTTTGTCCTAGACTTTGTCTTTGATATCCTTACACTAAAGGTATTTGAAATAGTTCAATATACTCTAATTTCCTGAAAATTTTATTGCCAAGTTGCCTAAAGCTACAGCCTCTCTGGACTGTGGGTTGGAGTCCCAAGGGACAATGGCTAACGGTTTATCCAACTTCTTTGCCACCACATGAACCAGACTATCAATTCCCTATTCCCATGTGAGGTAAATCCTCGTTGTTTTCAACCCAGTCTCCATTTAGCCAGTTCCACATGTTAGAATATTTATTAGTCATACTCCATTTCTGATACAGATCCCAGGGAACAATTATCAGAAAGCAGGATATCAGAGAAGAAGAAACAATAGATATCCTGTGTTACAAAGCACTTTCACATTTGTATTTTCATCCTCAAAAATGACATTATGAAGTCAGTCTGACTTTGCCCTCATTTTCCTTTATATATTTTGAAGCTATGTTGTTAGAGGCATACAAATTTAAAGCAATTATATCTCCTTAGTGAATTGTATATTTTATTATTACATAGTGAGCAAGCCTCTTTCCCGCTAATAATGCTTTTTGCCTAAAAGTGTATTTTATATGATATTTATATAGCTATATAAGATTTCTTCTGGTCAGTATTTGCCTAGTTCATCTTTAGTCATTTACTTTCAACTTCTCTGTGTATTTTTGTTTTGTTTCTTATAGACAGCGTATAGTTGGCTTTTATTGGTTTTAATAAAAACTGAAAACGTATGTCTTTTGAATGGTAAATTTGGTACACTTACTTTTATTGTAATTACTGATTTATTTGAACTTCTTTCTATTCTCTTATTTTGAGCTCTCTAGGCTTAGTTTATCTTTTCTCTTTTCCTCCCTTCTTTAGAATTGATAGAGTTTTTACATCTATATTTGACTTACACAATCTCTTTCCATTCTTTTACAGTTACTCTTAACATTTTAATATGTGTGATTGACAAAATCTAAAAAGCAATATCTCCACCCACCCCCTAAAACGATATAAAAATGTTACAACTCTGGTCACTCCCTCTCTTAACTTACATGTTAATTGTTGTTTTGTATTTTACTTCAAACTTGTGTCTTATCCCCCAAATGAATTATTATTGTTATTAATAAATTTATTATTGTAAGCACAACTTACTAAGTAGATGTTGACTGAATTCATGCTTACTAAAGCACTTCAATTTACAACAATCTATCAGAATATATCACTATTTGTTCCTATAATATCAACATATTATATTTTTTTAAGTTAAATCAATATTACCAGAGTAGAATTATTATAAATGCTAGACAAAATAGAGCTACTTCCAAACGAGTAATAAACTTTGTACCCACATAGATGGATTTTTTTTCTTTTTTAAAAATTTTGTTGGATTATAGTTGATTTACAATGTTGTATTACTTTCAGGTATACAGCAAAGTGATTCAGTTATACATATACATATATTCATTCTTTTTCAGATTCTTTTCTCATAAAGGTTATCACATAATATTGAGTAGAGTTCCCTGTGTTATACAGTTGGTCCTTGTTGGTTATCTATCTTATATATAGTAGTGTGTGTCTGTTAATCCCAAGCTCCTGATTTATTCTCCCCCCCCCCCCAATTTTCCCCTTTGGTAACCATAAGTTTGTTTTTGATATCTGTAGGTCTGTTTCTGTTTTGTAAATAAGTTCATTTGTATCATTTTTTAAAAATGAGATTCCACATATGTGTGATATCATATGATATTTGTCTTTCTCTGACTTACTTCACTTAATATGGTAAGTGAAGTGAAGCATCCATGTTGCTGCAAATGACATTATTTCATTCTTTTTTATGGCTGAGTAATAGTTCATCATATATGTATACCACATCTTCTTTATCCATTCATCTGTTGATGGACATTTAGCTTGCTTCCATGTCTTGGCTATTATAAATAGTGCCGCAGTGAACATTAGGTGCATATATCTTTTAGAATTATGGTTTTCTCTGGATATATGCCTACGAGTGGGATTGCTGGATCATATGACTGTTCTATCTTTAGTTTTTAAGGAACCTCCATACTGTTCTAGATGGATTTTATATAGTGGAAAAGGGGTAAAATCACTTATCCAATTAAAATATAATTCTTATTAGCTAAAAAATAATATTGTATGCAGTCAGTGTTTATTTAGATTTAACCACATATTTACCAATTCCCTTGATCATTCTTTCTCCTTACAGCTCAAGTTTTCCTTCTGGGTTCAATGTCTATCTTCCTTTAGAAGTTTCTTTAGGAGGATCTGTTGGTAGTAGACTCACCTTTCTTTTTGTCTAAAAATGTCTTTGGGAGGGATGGTCCTTAATCCTAGATGGTATTTTGACAAGGTATAAAACTCTAGGATGACAGTTTTCTCTCGGCACTTTGGAGAAATTATCCCCACTGTCTTCTGGCTTCTAACATGGTTAAGAAGTCTCCTGCAAGTCTAATTGTCATTTCTTTTCTCTCTGGCTGCTTTTAGGGTCTTTGGGTCTCTATTGCTTTTAAGTTCCACTCTGATATGTCTAAATATTAATTTCTTTTCATTTATCTTGCTTGGGGTTAATTGGACTTCCTGAATCTGAGGACTAGGATTCTTCATTGATTCTAGAAAATTCCCAGACATTATATCTTTAACTATTCCTCGCTCATATTTTCTCTATTATCTCCTTGAAATGCAATTAGATGTGTGCTAGTCCTGTCTCTATCCTTTATGTCTCCTAACTTCTTCTTATTTTCAATCTCTTTGCTACATTCTGAGTAATTTCTTCAGCTCTATCTTCCAGAACAGTATTTCTTAAATTGTATCTAATCTGCTGTTTACTCTATGCATTGAGTTTTCCATTTTAATGACTATACCTTTCATTTATAGAAATTCTACTTAGTTCTTTTTCAAATCTAGATCATATATTCAATAGCAACTTATTTCTTCCTTACATTTTTGATTCAATCTTTTATTTCTTTCAAAATCTCAAGCATATTCATTTTATATTGTGGATCCTTTATCTTAAGTTGTTAGGGTTCTTGTTGTTTCTGCTTATTTTTACTCATGATAGCTTATTTTCCTTGCATGTTATGTGAGCTTCAGTTTGATGAAAATTTATCCGTGGGAATCTCATGCAGTCTGAGTTGAGAGAATCCAGAGAGAATTTCCATTTGCTTCTTCCAGACACTCTTGGCAGCTAATGACTTGAAATCACTTTTTATTAAACTCTCAGCTTAGCATTTTCTAAAACACATAGGTAGTATAATTCTGAACCACATATCTACCTGAGGATAGGCTTGTGGTTATACATTCTTACAGGAGGCTTTTCCTAATTTTTTCCACCAAGAGTCAGGCAGAGACAGATATATTTTCTTACTGTTTCCCTTTGCCTGTGGATATATTTTTTAGTTTATACTTTTGCTGAGGATGTAGTCCTTTGAAGGTCTCAGATTTTTGTGAGAATCTCAGTCCCAAATCCCCACCTAAGGCCTTGTCTCGTGTTTTAAAAGGTTTTAAAAGCTCAGAGCTCTTGGATACTGTGATTGGCAAATGCCCTCATGGGAGTTGTGGCTTCTATATCCATTTATCACTCTTTTTTCCAGTTTTTCTTCATTTTGGAACCATATATTCATAATGTTTCCTTCATTTTCTTGAAAGATCAGCAGTGCAGACATTTATTTTATCCAGATTTTCTAGGGAATTTCAGTGGAAATTTTATTATTGTTATTGTTATTTACTCCACTATATTGGTTGCCCCATTTAATAGATGAGAAACTAAGGCTCTGAGAAGGAAGTGAGTTGCCTAAGGTCATACTGCTGGACCAACAACTGAACTGGCACCACAACCAAGTTTTCCTGATTCCTAGTGTAGAGTTCTTCTCCTCTGGGCAAATGTGCCTCATCTCCTCTTCTTATCCAAGTGTTTCTCTCCCTTTTAGTCCTATGAGGATCTGGTCCAGCGTCTGGAGCCAGTTATAATGGAGCTAGAACGGCAGGAAAATGTATTGGTGATCTGCCACCAGGCTGTCATGCGGTGCCTCCTGGCCTACTTCCTGGACAAGAGCTCAGGTACCACTGTTCTCTCTGTTCCTGGCACGGGAGCTGCATGTGAGTTGAGACCTTAACACCAGAAATTGGTGGTTTATATCTTAATAGTTAAGAGCACAGGATCTAGAACGAGGGTGCATGTGTTCAAGTTCTTGCTCTGTCACATAATACCTTTGGCAAATTACTTTAACCTCTCTGTTCTCAGTTTCCTTATCTGTAAAATGGGGAGAATAATGATGAAGTTTAAATAAATGAACATATGTAACATAAATAGCTTAGAACAGTTCATGACACAAAGTATGGGCCATATAAGTGTTAGCTGCTATTATTAATATCAGTGTTATTCTGAGATAACATTTTCAAAGACAACCTTAACAGTCTGCCTCAACCTGAAAAAGCTGAGCCAGTATTTGTCTGCGGCATGCTGTTCTCAGGTGGAATGGGACCTCTTGTGGCCGCTTGATTTTGATTATAGGTTTCTGTCTTTGCTATAGGGATGATTTCCCCAAGATATTGATGTTTTCATTTACAATTTTTAAATGATAATTTCTTTTTATAAAAAACATCTAGGTATTTTAATTTACCGAGTATCTACACTGACTACAAATACTGAAATGCAAACTAAGGCAGCTGGCCTGGCAAGGGACTGTTGTGTCACCTTCAGGTGGGAGAAAAACATCTAGGTATTTTAATTTACCGAGTATCTACACTGACTACAAATACTGAAATGCAAACTAAGGCAGCTGGCCTGGCAAGGGACTGTTGTGTCACCTTCAGGTGGGAGAGTCCATTTCTGACATGGATGCTGAAGCATTGACATCTCCAGGATACTGGAGGGAGGGAGTGTGAGGACAATGCAAAGTCATATTTGAAGTGTACAATATCCTGCAGACTTGGATCTTCTCTATGACGCTAGCTTCCAAACAAAGGGCACTTGTAATATGGAGTCATCTAGAATTGGAACACTTGGGACTTGAAAACTTGACATTGGACAAGTAATTTCCTCTGCTTGGTCCTCAATCTCTTCAATGGAAAAAAGATGACAGGGGTTGGGGTGGTGCTGCTAGATTTCTGATACTGTCCACATCTCTACTGCTCAGTACTAGTTTTGAGACTGTGAGGCCAGCCCTGTAACCCCAACTGTGCAGAAGAGGAAATGGAAGCTCTGAGGGATGGAGGAATTGCCCAAGATCACAGGGCTCAGTGGGGGCAGGGAGAGGTACCAATCTCAGGTGCATTCCAGAGGCCCCTCACTTCAGACACATGTGAGGTGCATGGGAAACACATGCATCTCTCGTTTGCACACTGCTTTACCCACTTACTACCCAGTTTCATGCACAGGTCATGCCAGCTTCTCACAGCTGTCCTAAGAGCTGGGCCAGGCAGGGCTGGGCACATGCTCTTGCCCCTATCACTCAGGTGAGGAAACTGAGACCCAGAGAGATGGTGTGACTGAGAACTCAGACCCATAAGACCTCAGAGCTGGGTCCAATCCTGTGCTATGAAAGATAGGAACTTCGGGGACCAGAAAGAGAAAAGACAAGGCTGAGGTCACTTGTCCAGGCAGTGGCAGAGCTGGGTCAGAGACCTCAGGCAAGTCGCTTCCCTTCTCTGAGTCTATTTTGTCATGTGTGCAGTGAGGAACAGTAACTCCCGCAGAGTATCAGTGAGGGTGGAATGAGATAGTGCACCAAAAGCACTGGGCCCAGCACCTGAAGATGATGGTGACAAAAGCAAGGAGGAGGAGCAGACTGGTTGCCCAGGAAATTGCCAAATCTTATGTGTCAGGAGGCTGAGTGGGCAGTGGCAGGCCTTAAAAGCCTAGGGTGAACCTCAGGGGCAGGGAGGCCGTGAGGGGTGGGGTTCTGGCTCAATGAAGGGAGATGGGGAGCTGTATAGGTTGCCTGAGTGGTCAGGAGGGTGGGTGTCTGCAGAGAGGAGTGAGGTGGGGGTGTCACCCCACAACACTGTGAGCCCCTCGAAGGCAGTGGCAGCAGACTGCAGTGGGCAGAGCACACATTTGGCCTCAAAACATCCTGGGCTCGAGTCCCAGCACTGCCACTTCCTGGCTGTGGGACGTGGGGCAAGTGTCCTCCCTCTCAGAGCCTCAGTGTCCTCATCCATGGAATGGGCCTGATCATCACCTCCCATCAGGGCTGTCTGGTGAATGTCATCAAGGCCATACGAGTAGTGGCATGCGAATATTCAGAACGACTTTATACATAATCCTCAGTAACTGGAAACAAGTGAATTGGTGAATGCTTGTCCATCGACAAGTGTCCCAGGAGTCAAAGGGCACAGGCCTGGGCTGGGGAGAAAGCTGTGGGAGTTGCCAAGGTGCACGCACACCTCAGCCAAGGCCCCGGCGCATAGTAGGGCCTCAGAAAACACTTGCTGAGACCTGTTGTGGGCCTTTGTGGTGGGGGAGCCCGTGGAAGGGCTGAGGTTGGGGCCGGGAGGGAGGCCTGCCTTGGTCTTATGTTTGCCCTGTGGGTGAGGAGGTCGGCCACCTCCGAGGTGACCATCCTCAGCTTCTGGGGGACCCAGGGTCTGTCCGCGATCCCCAGGGCCCTCTTTCCTCCCTGCTCCTGAGGCCGCCTCTCTGCTCTCTTCCTCCCTCCCCACCCTGCTCTCAGCACTGTCTCTGCAGAGTGTGGGGGAGTAGGGCCCAGGTGAAGAAAACCATGGGGAAGGGGGTGGAAGGGGAGAGTGCTGCAAGCCTGGAGGCCTGGGGAGGTGGTGCCTTCCCCAGCACCCTGTCTCTGAGGGCTGCTCTCTCCTCCTTTCTAGATGAGCTGCCGTATCTCAGGTGCCCTCTGCACACAGTGCTCAAACTTACACCTGTGGCTTACGGTGAGTGCCCCACCTTCATCTGGGGAAAAGCACATAGACACCATGAGCATGCCTGCAGTGCCTAGCATTTGCCCAGCAGAGTCCTGAGAGAGATTTCCTGGGTGGGTAGTTGGATGTCTTGGTAGAGGCAGGACTGGTGGTAGCAAGATGAGAATGGGGAAGGACTGAGGTGGCCTCTAAATCTGGGACCTGGCCCCAGCTTTCTCTGTCTCTACCAGAGGGCCAATCATACAGCACAAAACTGTAGAAGAGGGGGTCCCCAAAATGGACCAGATGAATAAGCGTACGTTGGGGCCAGAACTGAAGAAAGGGTTCAAAGATCAGCCCGGGCAGTTGAGACTCTCTTTGGGGGCATTAATCAGCTCTGGAATGTTCATGAGCAGTGAAGGGAAAGAATTAAATCTCTTCTGGGGTATGAACAGGGCAGATGGTGTACTGAAGCCTGGATTAGGGTTCAATCCACAGGGATGGAGCTAAGGGGGCTTCCATAGGCATTGGGCCTCCTCTGCCAGCTCCAGGCCCCAATGATACCACCCTCCTCTTTCTTCAGGCTCCCTAGAACTCCCTTGTGACCTTCCACACCTCTGATGTTGCCATAACCGCATAGCTCTAGAAATAAACTTTACCTGGGACTGGTCACCGCAAGGCAGAGGCCCCAGGACTCTTCCACCACTTTAGCACCTAACACAGCTGGGAGGATGCACGGAGCTCCATTGTTATTATTAGGTTTCTGTCTCACAGACAAGAGCTGAGGAGGGGTGCAGAAATCATCTCTTGCCATCTCTCATTCCCACTGACAACTGGGCAAGGGAGGCTCAGAGAAATCTGAGACTATTAGGGGCAGAGCTGGGGGGATGCCCCGTTCCTGTCTCTTAGGCCTAGTGTCTTCCCCTGACATCACACACGTGGTCTAAATTCCCCTCCCTAAAGGGCAGTCACAGTCTGCACACAGCGTGGAGCTGGGGGTGTGGGTGGTGACGGGTGGGGGAGGGAATGACACCTCAGGGAAGACCTGTGCTTACCCGGGTGACTTATGGATGAACGGGTTGTTCTTTTCTGAGGCTGCAAAGTGGAGTCCATCTACCTGAACGTGGAGGCTGTAAACACACATCGGGAGAAGCCTGAGGTAGGTGAGGGACTCTGTGGCCTAAGCTGGCACGTGGTGAAAGCACCCTCCCCTGCAGAAAGGCAGCCCCAGTCCCACAGAGCTTGGGTGTTTCCACCAACAGGTAGAATAACCAGCACCCAGAAATGCAGGAACCGCAGCCCAGACCCGAGGCACCATAGACACGCACAGCTAGAGCAACCCTGCCTAAAAGGCCTCTGGCTGAGGTTCCCCCAGGCTTGCCTGAGAAGAGGGTCAGAATCCAGGCCTAGCTGAAAGAGGGGAGCCTGACAGTGAGGACAAGAGGCAGGGAGGGGCGGGGGCTCCACACTGATGGCTGCTTCCTGCTAATACTGGGTTCTCTCCTCTCAGAATGTGGACGTCAGCCGGGAACCTGAGGAAGCCCTGGACACTGTCCCTGCCCACTACTGAGCCCTTTCTAAGACATAAAACTGCCTCTGTCCTCGCTATCTTTCACGTTTAGGAGCTACTATTGTTGCTTTTCTCTTACACTGAGAACACTCTGGAGTTGGCCTCACTGGAAGAGACCTGCTTCCAGTGAAGAAACCCTCATCAGCTCCAAAACAGGTCTTGATTTCTAGCTACAACCAAGGAGCTATCTAGGTCAGGATGAAACTTTTTCCTTCTTAATTCCTATTCCCTGATCAATAAAGACTTCTCTTACTGCCTACAAAAGGGGAAAGGAGGTCATTGTGAGGATTTTCGCACAAGATCCTCTTAAGATCCTGACCCTATGAAATGGCTCTGGTGCTGTCGGGGTATGGACTGGGTGAGAACTTCCTAGAGAGAAGCGCTTTGGAGTAGTACCTCCAAATGTGAGGGTGGAGATAGGTCCATGTGAGTGCTTATGGCCTTGTTCCTTCGTGGGCAACATGGCTGGGAACATGACACCTTCATCCCTACATTCAAAGAAGAATCTGCACTCAGACCACAGTTCTCCTTCCTTCTCCAACTCTTGTTCCCATCCTGAGTGATTTCACTGTCCATATAAATGATTCAGACAATACCCTGGTCTCCTAGTGCCCTGCCCCCTCAACTTCAGTGATCATCTTCCCTTCAGCCACTCACTCCTTGGTTGGCATCATCTAGACTTCTCTCCAGTCTGACTTCTTAAATACAAGCATCCCACTATCTGACCGCTGGCCCCCCAGTCCTCACAACTCTCTGTGTCATCCACAGGATCCCTAGCAGCATGCCTCCCACACAGCAGGCATGTATGTAGTATATCTTGAATGAACAATATTTGTTCTTGTACTGCATCAAGAGTATAGTTCTTTGATTCCTCCATTATCTCCCAATCCACCAGTCCTCTTCCTCTTCAATGTTCTTCCATACCTGGCCAGCTTGGATCCTACATTCTATCTCTTCAGCCAATCTCCATGCAGCTACTGTGGGCAGATAGCAGCAACCCAGTTGTGAAGAGACAGACTCATACACCCCCTGCCTTTGTTTGTCCTTCCATCACAACCGCCAGCAAGACCCAAACCTTGTATAATCCATATCGCCTTTTTTATTGGGATCACTGCTTGAAGCAAATCTACATTTATCTCCTTCTAGAGCCACCCTTAAATCCTGTTCAAAGTCAAGGTCACCCTCTATTCTCTGGTATTCTATCCATCCCACCTCCCCAAGGATGGGTTGATTCAGTCAGTTCCTGACTATTCCATATCTATATCCTGTCCTTCTCTATTGGCTTTTGCCCCCACAGTCTATGCAACATGTCCAGGTCTCTCTCCTATCCCAAGAAAATCCTCCCTTGTTCCCATGTCCACCTTTAGTTACGTCCCTCTATATCCCTCGCATTCTTACACAAATATCTCAAAATGAATCTATACTTACTCTCCAGAACCCTCTCCCTTTGCCTTCTGTTCCAGGCTTTCCCCTTCTAGATCCTGACTTAAGGTATTATCCCCTTGCCTGCTCTGCTTTCCCCACGTCTCTACCCCACTGAAGTCATACTTGCCTTTTAGCCTAAAGCTGGAGCCCACCTTCCCCAAAGAGCTATGCTGATCTCTAGCTATTCTATGAACCCAAAATGTCACTCACAACAACTTAGGCACATTAAAAGACAGAACAAACTGCAATTCATTTTTCAAATTTAATGTAACTCATATCAAATATGACAGGACACAGAAAGCAAACAACAAAGCAGGATTGGCAAACAGATTTTTTTCATAGCGTGTCACCCTCAGCTGATTGGTATATCTGCTTAGATTGCTGTGTGGACAAAGATTCCAAGGATGTACCTTGGCTCCATGGGAAGGACTGCTGCAATTCATTAGCGGTATCTGTAAACATGCGAAATAAATCTGAAAACAAAACACCAAACAGAAACACATTTTAGCACCAAGTATACTATTTTCTCATACTTCCTTCATTGTACTCATCTCCCCACCCTGCCCTCCCACCTGGGGGTTTCTTATAACATCTCCCAGCTCTTATACCCATCCCCATCGGCCTTGGCTGTGGAAGTGTTGTAATTACCTGAAACCTCACTAGCCATAGGAGAAGCTACAGGCACCAAGGCTGGTGGCTCCACCACCAAAGCCAGCAGCATTGCTCGGTCCACCGCTATAGCCAACACTACTGCTTGGTCCACCGTTGAAGTCAGCATCGGTGCTCAGTCCACTGCCAAAGCCAACAATAGAAGTGGGTCCACCAATAAAGCTGGTGCTGGTGCGGGGTTCACCAGTAAAGCCAGTGCTGGTGTTGGAACCACTGCCAAAGCCAATGATGGTGCTCAGTCTTCCGTCGAAGCTGGTATTAGGCCCACCGCCAAAGCCATCACTGATGCTGAGGCCACTACTAAAGTCAGCACTGGTGCCAAGTGTGCTGCCAAAACCAGCATTGGTGCCCAGCCCACCACCAAAGATATCACTGGAGATCAGTCCACCACCAAAGCCAGAGTTGGTGCTCAGTCCACCACCAAATCCAGGGCTGGTGCTTAACCCATCACAAAAGCTGAAACCAGCACTGGTGCTGAGTCCATCACCAAAACTGGCACTGGTAGGACCACTAAAGCAGGTGCTGGTACTAGGAGGGCCACCAAAGCATAGGTTGGTGTTAGACACACTGCCAAAGCAGAAGCTGGTGCTGGGGGCTCCACCAAAGCCAATGCTGGTGCTGGGAGCACTGCCAAGGTCAGTAGTGGTTTTAGGTGCCCCACTGAAGTCAGTACTGGTGCTGAACACACTGCCAAAGCCAGAGTTGGTGCTGGGTGCACTGCTGAAGCCAGTGCTAATGCTGACAGCACTGCTAAAACCAGCACTGGTGTTGAGTGCACCACCTAAGCCAAGACTGGTGCTGAGTGTACCACCAAAGCTGGCACTAGTGCTGGGAGAATCACCAAAGCAGAAGCTTGTGCTTAGTGTACCACCAAAGTCAGTGCTATTGCTGAAAGAGCTACCAAAGGAGACACTGGTACTGAGTACACCATCAAAACCAGTGCTGGTGCTAGGAAAGCCACCAAAGCAGATACTGGTACTGAGTGTGCCACCAAAGCTGGCACTGGAACTGGGAGAGCCACCAAAGTAGACACTAGTGCTGAGTGTGCCACCAAAGCCAGGGCTGGTGCTAAGTGCACCACTAAAGACTGCACTGGTGCCGAGTGTACTGCCAAAGCTGGTGCTCATACTGAGTGCATCACTGAAGCCAGCAGGGGTACTGAGCATGCCTCCAAAACCAGAGCTGGCTCCACCACTGAAACTTGTACTGGTGTTGAGTGGGCCACTGAAACTAGAGCTGACCCCACCACTGAAGTTGGTACTGGTGCAAGGTGTGCCACCAAAGCTAATGCTGGCTTCACTGCTGAAACTAGAGCTGGTGCTGGCTGCACCACCAAAGCTAATGCTGGCTCCACCACTGAAAGTGGAGCAAGTGCTGGGTGTGCCACCAAAGCAAACGCTGGCTACGCTGCTGAAGCTGGCACTGGTGCTGCATGTGCCACCAAAGCCATTACTGGGGCTGGGTACACCACTGAAGCTAATACTAGCACCATCGCTATAGCTAGCCCTGGTGCTAGCTCCTCTGCTGAAGTCAATGTTGGTGCTGGCATTTGCATTTTCTTGGGCTCTGGCCTCAATTTCAAGTGAAAATCTGCCCCAGGCCTGAGCATCATCGCCTAGCTCTTCCCTTGTTAGGCAGTCGATATCCATGTCATCCCAATTCCAGGGCCCAGCCACAGCTTCCTCTCCAATCCCCATTTGGGCTCTTGCCTCAGCCCTGGCCTCAGCCTCAGCTACAGCCACAGCTGCAGCTTGGACTTCCATCTCCACTGCCTCCCGATACTGCACGGCCCAGTCCTTGGGGTCTTTCTTCTGCACCTGAAATGAGAATTACAATCATTATACGAAAAATAACATTTGTAATTATGTATTAAATATCTACCATGGGCTTTGTATAAAACTAATAGTAGCATTAAAAAAAAAGTCTTAGCTGTTGGGACTCTATCATGGGTCAGTCCTGAGATCCAATTTCAGTTCGATAACTTAGGTGCTGTGTGACCTTGGACAAGCTACTTAATCTCACTGAGCCTAAGTGTCTTCATCTGTAATATGGGAAACGATAAGAGAGTATGTTGTGGATTGAATGTTTGTGTCCCCCAAAATTCATATTTTGAAGTACCAACCTCGAATGTGACCATATTTGGAGGTAGGCCTTTATGGAAGTGAAGTTTAATGAGGTCATAATGGTGGGTCCTTGATCCAATAGGATTAGTGTCCTTATAAGAAGAGACCCTCTCTCCACCATGAACACAGCAAGAAGGTATTCATCTGCAAGCCAGGAGGAGAGGCTTCACTAGAAACTAACCCTGCTGGACCTTGATCCAGGACTTCCAGCCTTCAGGACTATGATAAAATAAATTTCTGTTGTTTAAGCCACCCAGTCTATAGTATTTTGTTATGGTAATTGAGGAGACTAATACGAAGTATGAACAATGAATGAAACAATGTAAACTTTATGCCAAGCAGCATTCGGGGACATAAATGAAGTTCCATATGCTTATATATGAACTGCAGACTGCCCTATACCTGCCCATCCCTGTACACTGCCTACCCCAGCCAGGGACATCCTGTACCCTTAATATGCCAAGTCAGGGCAGCTCTCCTATTACCTTGCATGCAAACTTGAGAACTTTCATCTTGCTAGTCTCATGGTAGGAGCGCAAGCCCCAGAAGAACTCATATTCAGGTGGTCTGCTGTTGGGGACCCTCTTGTATTCCAGGTACCTTGAAGAAAGGAAATGAAACTTGCTTCTAACCAAGCAAACCTGTTGTCTAACCACTTGGGACCAGGTGGCAACGTCCTCCAAAGAAAAACTAAACTCAGCTCCTGGAGAAGGATTTCCAAGGCCCTCCTTCCCTAGACTCACTCCAAAACACAGTTCATGGTCTTGACCTCCAATACTGAGCCATTTCCCATTGGCCCTGTGCAAAGTAGTCACTTGGTGTTGCAGGGGACGCATGTATAGGGCATGGTGTCACAGGGAGGCCAAAGTATCCTGCCACCTGTGAGGAGTAAACCCAAGTTTCTATCGGGTGTGTTGTAAACAGAGGAGCCATTCTTTGGGCATTCTGCTCTGAGCACACCCCATAGCAAGGGCCTTGTGTTTGGTCTGGCCCAGCCCTGGTATGGTCCACCATGGACTCAGTTCTAGGGAACAGGATGCCCATACCTCTAAAGGTAGTGTAAGAAAAGGGCAATCGAGCACTTTCTGGACCAGACCGGCACGCTCAGAACACTTCATGGCCTGACAAAGCCCCAAAACACCACTTACTTCTGCTTCACAAACTCGTCTGTGATGAGCTTCCTCACTTCCCCAAAGAGCGAATGCCTTACCCTGACAATGGGAAAAATAACCCATGAACCAAGATCAGAACTTCCCACATGAGGGCAGAGGCATTTCCCAACATGGAAGAGACCTCTCTAGCACATGAGGCCATCTCAATGAACTCAGGAAAGTAATGAACACATGGTCACTAGAAGCAGGCAGTTGAGGCTAGATGGTTCTTTATCAGGGGTGCCCTGAAGGTCTATCTTATATATCAGCTTAGAACAGAAAAAGGACATAGGAGAAAGGGGAAGCAGAGGGTTCAGGACCATTTCCCCATCCACTCAGGTCAGAACACTGGACCCTCTACCCAGTCCAGCAACCCCGCCCACTCCACCAGACCACCAGGCTGATGCAATCCTGGGACCATCCTCTCTTCCCAAAGGACAACACAGACAGCAAGTGCTGACAGAGCCCAATCATACCCAGGGTGCAGCCCCAACTTGCGCAGCACCTCCCAGATGACAGCTGCAAGGGGAGGCAAAAGGAAACAGGGATAGAAAATGAACATGTGGAATTCCGACCATGACCCCCCATTCAGCTGCCAGCCCAGCAACTCACCCTCATTGGCCTTGTTGCCATTCATAAAAATGACACTCAGAATAACCATGAGAAGACCTAGTTTGGGTGTGTCCTTGGTCCTAGGGGAATAATGGGACAGAGAGAAGGTTTACATCCAGCAGCCATCTGCAAAAAAATACACACCAGCCAGCCTACTAGGCTAGCTTCTCCCAGATTCTTCAGATATGAGAGAATTCTGCCCAGTCTATGCTTCAAGCTCTATGTGACCCTGGGCAAGGCACTTAGACTCTCCTATTCATAAAATGGGAAAATCACATTCTCCTCTCCCCAGGTTGCTGAGAGGATAGAATTGTACTTGTATTTGTCAACCCAGTACAACCCGGACACCCAGCCAATGTGAGTCCCTTCTTTCTCTTCCAGACCCCTCAGCTCCAAAAGAATTCTAGGCACGGCCCCACTGATGTTCCTGCCCTTCAACCCTCATGATTCACCCATACCAGGAAGCCCTCCCTTGAGAACCACTCTACCAAGGTCAATAGGAAGAGACAAGCAACAACAGGGAAGCTTCTGGAGATACAGAAAACTTGACAGTAGGAATGACCTGCCTCAGGCTTCTACAACCTCCAGTCAATCATAATCAGGCACCACTACTATGTGTAGGGCTCCAACTACGTGTGGGATATGGAAAAGGGGTTTTTAGGCTCTGTCTTTCCTGACTTCCTAGGGGATGTGGGGAGAGGACAGGGATGGAGTAGTACCATGGACAAAAGTAGAAGCCTCCCTCCCATCCCAGCCCTTTCCCAGCTTACGTTCCCAGGATGCCTGCAGAGGATTCCTGAATGCTGATGAGAATATACAAGCTACTTTGTTTATCAATTTCCTTCAGATTGACTCGAAACATCTGCCAAGTAAAAGAATAGCCTGTGAGGTCACAAAATTCAGCCTAGGCAGTGAAATAATGCATGTAAAGCACTTAACTAACACAGCAAACAGGTAACAAATGTACTATTGTTATCAAAATAGTCTTTATGCTTAGTGAGACTCTAGGGAGACAGAGAATGGGGGATGGAAGGGAGAGGTGAGCATCTGAAATATACTACAGGACATATCCAGCAGTAGACAGAAGCCAGGACTAAGCTGGGTGGCTTGGGTCCTAGTTGTACTTGCTGTGTGACCCGAGGCTAGTCTACGTCCCTCCCTAGGCCATCATCTGCTCATATGCACAGTGATAGGGCTGGATTAGGGAGTCTCTGTGGTCCCCCCAAAGGGACGTGTACACCTTTGTTCCATTCAAGACTTCCCCATCCCACAGAGGATGTCCCTTCACCTTCTCCAGAGCATAGCTTGCTCGTTCAATGATCTCTGGGAAGTATTCATCATATTCTTGGATGACATCCTTCAGCATGTCTGCAGGAAGGGAGAGGTGGGAGCAGCTGGGCTGAGAAGGGGCCACAGAGCTGCAGCCCTTTTGCCAGCCCTATGGGGTTAGTGTGGTCTGAGTCCTGAACTGTGTTAATGGGAGATGCCAGCCATGACAGAGTGTGAAAAGGGCAGGGGAGGATAGATGAGAGAATGAAGAGGCCATAAAGCTAAATGGTTACCCCCAGGGCAGGGAGGAGAGGGGAGTAGAAAGGAGAGCTCAGGGAGGAGGGTTGGTATGACTCTACCTGAGCGCTTGATGGGGATCTTTGTCTGGTCCTTAACCAACAGGTATTTCACCAACTTATTTGCCTGGGAGAAGAGGAATACATGGGGACATCTCAATATGTTTTCATAAAACTTGGAAGAATGACAGAGAAGAGGGCAGGTGAAGAAGAGAAGAGACTGGGCAGCATTGGATTCTTACCCTTTCTTGCAAAATGGCCACATCTCGGGATAGCGGAGGCCTCTGGCCCCATGGAATCCACCTATAATTACCACCACCTCTCTCATCCCCGTTCAGATGCTTGGACTGCATCATCAGAAAGAAGGAAGGTCCAAAATCACCAGGTGAAAGAGATGGCTCTGTCTCCTCACGCTGACTGTTCCTGAAAGTCCCCTAAACCCTCCCTGTAGGGGTCCTTACCTTACCATTAGCCACACTGAGTTCTAGATTTGTCTTTCACTGCCTTCCGGGCAGGAGTTTCATTTCCCTGCCAAGACAGGAGCAACCCAAGGGCAGGGTCTGGTTCTTCTTCTTCTTTTGGCCACCACTGGCTCTACTAGCTGTACCCCTTCAACAAGTCACTTCACCTCTCTGGGACTTGGTTTTCTTATCTGTAACACTGGGACCTAGCTGGTAAGAGTTACCTTAAAACATAAAAGCATAACCTGTGTGACTATACCCAACACAAAGCCTGGTGCATGTTAACTACTATGTATTGATAAATACAAGTTGATTTATATCCAGTTTGTAGCTAAGTGTATGGATGTCTTATTTCCCCACCAATCTGTGAACTGCCAAGCAGCAGGAACTATATCACATTCTTCTCAGCATCTCTCACAGACAATGTGAATGCGGGGACTGGCTCAGTAAACTTAAAAGAACAAGTGAACAAACCAGGAGGATAGGAATGGAAAAGAAGTACAGAGTTAAGGATGGTGATGTCAGAGATCTCACCTTTCGGTTCCTCTTGTCCCGGGTCCTGGTTGTGGGCTCCAGACTCAACTGAGCCAGGTAGTCATCTGCCAGGGCCTGGACAGCAGCAACAACCTGAGTCTCAAGGACACTTATGTTGATCTGAGGGGTAGACATCTTGGCCTGGGCCCCTTCGTCAATTTGAGTCTGGCTTTCAGTTGTCCGGGCTTTAGTGTCAACCTTCCAAGCCCTGTACCCTCTCTTGACCCGGACAGTGGCTGCTAGGGCTTGTTTTGTGACCATTTGACTGGCAGGTGGGGCCTCAGATATCTCACAGGCAGAATTTGGGCCCTTATAGGCAGCCTTCTTGCCCTTGGATTTTTTGGGCCAGATAGCTGCTGCTGAGGCCTCAATCTGCCTGGTAGCTGTCTCAGTGGCATCTGGGGCCTCTAGGAGTTCAGTGTCAGTATTTGTGCGCTTAACAGTTGCTTTCTTGGCTTTGGAGGCTTTCTTAGTTCGGATGGAGGTAATTTGGCCTTGGGTGGTAGCTGTGTAGGTGGTGGATGGAGCCAGTGAGATCTCAGTGGCACTAGCTATGGCCTTATTGTTAGCCTTCTTAGCCTTGGGAGCTTTCTTAGGCTTGATGGAGGCTAACAAGGCTTGAGAATTGGCTGACTCAGTGGCAACTGGAGCCTGGATAGTCTGTGGGATGACTGGCACGTTTAGGGCCTGCAAGGGTAACTTGATCTGTGTAGTAACACTCTCACTGCCAGTTGGAAATTGGGAGCCTTGGGCTGCCTTAGCAGTAACTCTCTTTGTCTTGTTGGCTTTCTTAGGCTGAGCGGTGAATGAAGAAGCCTGAGTATTGGCTGCCTCAGTGGTAGCTGAAGCCTGGTTGATCTGGGGGATGATTGGAAGGTTTAAAGCCGGAAAAGTTATTTTAGGCTTGTTGGTGGTAATCACATTGGCAGATGGAACTGGAGGGGCAGCGCGTACTGTCTTAGTGATAGCCTTAATAGGGGCCTTCTTGGTCTTGCTTTTCTTAGGCCGGTTGGCAACTGGTGGGTCCATAGCCAGGGGGTCCTTGGTTGATGACAAGAGGGTATGCATCAGCAAGACACTGTCTTCTTCTGTTGTCTCAGCCTGTACATCTGGAGGGAAGTGAAGCCCCAGGCTCCCAGGGGGAGGCAGAGGGCCCTACACACTTAAGATTATAACATGCTGAGCCATCTGGCCTCCCTACAACCCACCCTTTCTATAAAACCTCCCCCTCCTCTGAATGGTGACTGATTGAAGGGGACGGTGAAGGAAGAGGAAGGGAGCAAGAAATAGGCAGGTTTTCTTCACCTCCTCCTCCACCATGCAGGGGAGGACTGAAACAGGTTAGGCAGGAAATTATGTGACTACAGAGTGGTAAGGGCTCAACAGCCTTAAATGAACTCAGAATAGGGCAGATGGCCTGCCAAGAATGCAGAGGGGCCTCACCTGGAACGGGGTCATCTTATAATCGGAGTCATTTCTCCTATCCATTTTTCTGGAAGGCCGAGAAACAGCTGAGACTGATGGGAAGGGGCCTGAGTCAGGAAAGAATAAGAGGGAGGTGGACATTCATCAGGTCTCCTGCCAATCCTGAAGGAGGGGGTTCTGATCAATCCTTGGGCCCCAAACCCTTCAACTACTGGGTTCTCATACCTAGAAGCCCAGACCATCTGGCTTCCAAATCCTAGCTCCTTTTACCTCCAAGAAACCGCAAGTCAGCTCTCGACCCCACCCCTTTACCCTACAAACACCCTTACCGCAACTCGCAACTCGGTAGTGTGCATGCACATCAACCAGAGGCGTGAGGGCAACCGCAGGCGCTCAGCGCGCATGTGCTTTGGTGGACTGGACAGCCTGGCCACCTCAATCTCACATAAGCCCTATGCCCTCAGAGCAGCAGAACATCTTGACGCCACCCCTGACCCACTCTTTCTAACTGCATCTCGTCTCATTCCAACCCTTCCCCCAACACCGGTCCCTCTCCGTCCGCTCTGCAGCACCTCTTCGTTCCGCCCCTTCCCCAACACCATACACCTCTCCTCTGCAGTACAGCCACGCAGCGCACCGCCCCTTCCCGAAACACCCCCTCCCTCCGCTCTGCAGTACTTCTCCGCACCTCCTCTTCCCTTTATATGCCCCCTCCCTCCGCTCTGCAGTAAGTGCCTGCACCGCCCCTTCCGCAACACCGCACCCCTACTTCCATGTCTGCAAGTGACCATCCCGCCCTTACTGCAACATGGTTACCCCACCCACAAATCCTATGGTATTAGGCTTTTGTGTAATCCTTCACAAACGCTACCAGGTTCTGTCCTTTTCTTTTCAAACCGGTATCAACCGGGTCCTAGCCCCTCTTTTCTCCCCTCTGAGCCAGGTCATTTCAGATGTATAATAAGGATTCTGCCCCTTACTTTTTCTAGCTCCCAATCTCTACTTTCTGTGGCCCAAACCAGGTCCTGCGACCTCTCTCCAGTTTAAACGAAGCCTCCTATCGCCTATCACCCTGCCTAATTGGATGGTGTTCCATTCTTCCTACGGCCTGAACTATTTCTCCATCTCTCTTTTCTGTAGTCCCAACCGGGTCTGCATCCCTCCTTTCTGCAGCCCGAACAGAGTCCAGATCTCTCTTTCCGTTGCCCAAAGGGGATTCTGCCCCCTCCTTTCTCCCTTGCAAACCGAGTCCAGGCACCTCTAAATCCGACCACTTCTATGCGGTTAGCTCCTGAACCTCTAGCAGGTTTCCTTCAAACCCTAGGGGTGTGTGGAGTCAAGCACGTCAAAGCCCCAGCCTGGAGTCCCCCACAAGGTCTTCAGTAAAGCAGGGCACTTTAGCTCACCTCTCCTGTCCAGAAGGCGTCCGCTCTCTCCAAGCCTCTCCTTAGGTCTGAGCCTATCTGCTCCCCCTCCCCAGCCGGAAGTGATCCTGCCTCTTTCCGCCTCCAGAGGGGTCTCCTTCCCTGCCTGTCAGCCTCCTCCCTCACTCCCTACGTCCAGCTTTCCTTTCTCCCCAATGTGATCTCTTTTCTGCTTACTACCTCTTATTCAGCAATCATTCTTTTCTATTCTCCATTTGATTTCTCTATCCCCCACCCTGTATCCCCATTCCTATTTGATTCCTCTGTTCCCCGTAGGAGGACTGTGTTTCTCTGGGCTCCCACACCAATGCTTCCTACAGACCCCTCTATGCCAACCTTAGTTACGTAGTGTGTTGTGTGTCTGGGTCTCTCTCCCCAGGAGCTGCTCTGGGGTAGGGGACTAAATCATATTAATTTCTATTGCTTAAGTAGGACCAAATTAAGACATTTAGTCTCTAAACTCTAAAAGTTAGGGTGCCTCCTGCATCATATGTAATTCAGAATAAAATCAGTAAATGTAAGAAAGTCTACCAAAAGTTCTTATTTATCCCCCAATGACTATATTGATGCTTTTAACGTATATCAACTTAGCTGAAAATTTTTACTGGGACTGTGTTCCTCCTTTACTGGTACACTGGTACACAGGTGCTTAGCCTCTCTCTCTTGTGGAATGGAGCACTGCTCCGCAGTGTGGAAAACAGTTCTTCTTGGGCAGTCACTTACTCACTCAGTCAGTAATTATTTGTTGAGCACACAGTTGTGCCAAGGCCTTTGTTGGATGTTGGATCCCTGCCCTCAAAGAACTCACATCTATTTTTTTTTAACTTTATTGGAGTATAATTGCTTTACAATGTTGTGTTAGTTTCTGCTGTAAAACAAAGTGAATCAGCTATAAGTATACATATATCCCCATATCCCCTCCCTCTTGCATCTCCTTCTCACCCTCCCTATCCCACCCCTCTAGGTGGTCACAAAGCACAGAGCTGATCCCCCTGTGCTATGCGGCGGCTTCCCACTAGCTATCTATTTTATATTTGGTAGTGTATATATGTCAATGCCACTCTCTCACTTCGTCCCAGCTTACCCTTCCCCCTCCCCGTGTCCTCAAGTCCATTCTATACGTCTGCGTCTTTATTCCTGTCCTGCCCCTAGGTTCTTCAGAACCTTTTTTTGTTTGTTTTTTAGATTCCATATATATGTGTTAGCATACGGTATTTGTTTTTCTCTTTCTGACTTACTTCACTCTGTATGACAGACTCTATTCTTAAGTTCTAAAACACCCATGTAGGAAGGACTAGTATTATCATCATTCCACAGTTGATGAAATTAATGCCCAAGAGGTGACGTGTCTTGTCTAAAGGCACATGGTCACTAAGTGATGGAACCAGAATATGAACCCACATCTGGTAGATTCCAAAGCCTGACACTCACTGTGGCAGGTCTGATACTTGGTGCTACTGATGGGAAGAAGAAAGAACCCACATTGGCCCTGTACTCTCCTCCACGCTCTTCCTCTTATTTCCCTTGACCATACCAACACCCTATCTCTCTGCCCCCTTCCTTCCCTCTCTCCAGGTATTCTCCTCCCCTTCTCCCATTTCTTCTTTCTCTTCATGTACTTTCTCTTTCTCTAATTCACTGGTGAAGAGTTCCCCAGTGGTTTTCCATGTGCCAAAACCCATACTATGTATGCACTGGAGATGCAAAACTGGATGAGATTCACAATGTGTCCTTGAAGATTTCTCCATCTGGCTGGGATGCATAAGAATACAACATGTCACTGAAGAATCCCAGAGCAGGGTACTGAGGGGCCTCACAGAGGAAATCACCTTCTAGAAGGCAGTGAAAGCTTCCAGATAGGGTGTATTTGAGCTGGGTGTGTCCTGTGGGAGGAGTAGAACATTGGCAGAAGAGAAGGGAAGAAGGAGTAGTTCTTGTAGGACTGCAGGCTCTGAGGAGCCTCTGCTGAGCATAGGGGCACATGGGACGGTGGCAGATGGGTCTCTGCTCTAATGCACCTGCTTCCCACCTGCTCCACTTGCACAGAGGCCCTCAGAGCCATGTTTCAAATGCAAAGCTGACCATATCTATAGCCACCAAGGGTTCCCTTGGCCTGCAGGTTTAAATCCAAGCTCCTTAGCCTATCATTCAAGGCCCTCCACAGTCAGCCCCTGACAGCCTCACAGGCCTCAGTCACAGTGGATGACTCATGTTCTGCCTCCTGCCAATGCCATACCTTTGTTCAAACTCTTCCTCTGCCTGGAATGTCTTTGTTCCCCTCTTCCACACCCCATGCCTGCCAATAAAAGGCCTGCCTTCCTATAAAGACTGGTACAAATGCTGCTTTTCCCAAGAAACCATCTTAGATCACCCCAAGCTTAGTTAGTCTTTCCTTCCTCCTTGCTCTTTCGCATGGCTCTGTCAGAGCACTTAACAAACTGGGTGAGAGCTCTCTGTTTACTGGCTTACTGTTTACTCTCTTTCCTACATGCTAGATTGTGAGCTCCTTGGGGCCCCATCATGCAGATCTGGTTCATCTCTGACACCCCAGAACTCATATCCTGATTCCCAGAATAGACATCTGAATGAAATATTACATTACCTCTTCTTTTTTAAAAAAAAATCTTCTTGGAGTATAGTTGCTTTACAATGTTGTGTTAGTTTCTACTATATAGCAAAGTGAATAAGCTATACATATACATATATCCCCTCTTTTCTGGATTTCCTTCCCATTTAGGTCACCACTGAGAATTGAGTAGAGTTCCCTGTGCCATACAGTAGGTTCTCATTAGTTATCTATTTTATACATAGTATCAAAAGTGTATATATGTCAATCCCAATCTCCCAGTTCATCCCCCCCGTTCCCCTTGGTATCCATGTTTGTTCTCTACGTCCGTGTCTCTATTTCTGCTTTACAAATAAGATCATCTGTACCATTTTTCTAGATTCCACATATATGCATTAATATACAATATTTGTTTTTCTCTTTCTGACTTACTTCACTCTGTATGACAGTCTCTAGGTCCATGCACATCTCTACAAATGACCCAATTTCGTTCCTTTTTATGGCTGAGTAATATTCCATCATATATATATGTACCACATCTTCTTTACCCATTCCTCTGTTGATGGACATTTAGGTTGATTCCATATCCTCGCTACTTTAAATAGTGCTGCTATGAACATTGGGGTGCATGTATCTTTTTGAATTAGAGGTTTCCCCAAATATATGCACAGGAGTGGGATTGCTGGATCATATGGTAACTCTATTTTTAGTTTTTTAAGGAACATCCATCCCAATCCATTACCACCAACAGTGCAAGAGGGTTCCCTTTTCTCCACAACCTCTCCAGCATTTATTGTTTGTAGAATTTTTGATGATGGTCATTCTGACCGGTGTGAGGTGATACTCCATTGTAGTTTTGATTTGCATTTCTCTAATAATTACTGACACTGAGCATCTTTTCATGTGTTTGTTTCCCATCTGTATGTCTTCTTTGGAGAAATGTCTATTTAGGTCTTCTGCCCATTTTTTTGATTGGGTTGTTTGATTTTTGATATTGAGCTTCATGAGCTGTTTGTATATTTTGTAGATTAATCCTTTGTCAGTTGCTTCGTTTGCAAATATTTTCTCCCATTATGAGGGTTGTTTTTTCATCTTGTGTATGATATCCTTTGCTGTGCAAAAGCTTTCAAGTTTAATTAGGTCCCACTTGTTTATTTTTGTTTTTAATCTAGGAGGTGGATGAAAAAAAGGTCTTGCTACAACTCATGTGAAAGTGTGTTCTGCCTATGTTTTCCTCCAAGAGTTTTATAGTATCCAGTCTTACATTTAGATCTTTCATCCATTTTGGGTTTATTTTTCAGTATGGTGTTAAAGAATGTTCTAATTTCAGTTTTTTATATGTAGCTGTCCAGTTTTCCCAGCACCATTTACTGAAGAGACTTCCTTTACTCGATTGTACAGTCTTGCCTCCTTTGTCATAGATCGACTGTATCTGCATGGGTTTATTTCTGGGCTTTCTATCCTGTTCCATTTATCTATATTTATGATTTTGTGCCAGTCCCATACTGTTTTGATGACAGTAGCTCTGTAGTAATGTCTGAAGTCAGGGAGCCTGATTCCTCCAGCTCCACTTTTCTTTGTCAAGATTGCTTTGGCTATTCGGGGTCTTTTGTGTCTCCATACAAATTTTAAGATTTTTTTTGTTCTAATTCTGTGAAAGATGCCATTGGTAATTTGCTAGCGATTGCACTGAATCTGTAGATTGCCTTGTGTAGTAGAGTCATTTTCACAATATTGATTCTTCCAATCTAAGAGCAAGGTATGTCTTTCCATCTGTTTGTGTCAAGTTTGATTTCTTTCATGAACATCTTATAGTTTTAGGAGTACAGGTCTTTTGTCTCCTTAGTTAAGTTTATTCCTAGGTATTTTATTCTTTTTGATGCAATGGTAAATGTGATTGTTTCTTTAATTTCTCTTTCTGATCTTTCATTGTTAGTCTATAGAAATGCAAAGGTTTCTGTATATTAATTTTGTAACCTGCAACTTTATTGAATTCATCGATGAGCTCTAGTAGTTTTCTGGTAAGGTCTTTAGGATTTTCTGTGTAGCATCATGTCATCTGCAAACAGTGATAGTTTAATTTCTTTTCCTATTTGGATTCCTCTTATTTCTTTTTCTTCTCTGATTGTCATGGCTAGGACTTCCAAAACTATGTTGAATAAAAGTGGTGAGAGTGGGCATCTTTGTCTTGTTCCTGATCTTAGAGGGAATGCTTTCAGCTTTTCAACCTTGAGTGTGATGTTACCGGTAGCTTTGTCACATATTGCCCTTATTTTGGTGAGGATTGTTCCCTCTATGTCCACTTTCTGGAGAGTTTTTTTTTTATCACAAATGGTAGTGAATTTTGTCAAAAGTATTTTCTGTATCTACTGAGATGATCATATGGTTTTTATTCAATTGGTTGATGTGGTGTATCACACAGATTGATTTGTGGATATTGAAAAATCCTTGCATCCTGGGATAAATCCCACTTGATCATGTTGTCTGATCCTTTTAATGTATTGTTGGATTCACACTGCTAGTATTTTGTTGAGGATTTTTACATCTATGTTCATCAGTGATATTGGCCTGTAATTTTTTTTGTGTGGTATCTTTGTCTGGTTTTGGTATCTGGGTGATGGTGGCCTTGTAGAATGAGCTTGGGAGTGTTCCTTCCGCTGCAATTTTTTGGGAAGAGTTTCAGAAGAATAGGTTTTAACTCTTCTCTAAACGTCTGACAGACTTCAACTGTGAAGCCATCTGGTCCTGGATTTTTGTTTGTTGGAAGATTTTTAATCACAGTTTCAATTTCATTACTTGTGATTGGGCTGTTCATATTTTCTATTTCTTCCTGATTCAGGCTTGGAAGGTTGTACCTTTCTAAGAACTTGTCCATTTCTTCCAGGTTGTCCATTTTGGGGCATATAGTTGCTTGTAGTACTTTCTTATGATCCTCTATTTCTGTGGTGTCAGTTGTAACTTCTTTTTCATTTCTAATTTTATACCCCAAACACAGTAAGATAAGCAAAATGAGAAGATAGAAAAACACACAGCAAATGAAGGAGCAAGGTAAAACACATCAGACCTAACAAATGAAGAGGAAATAGGCAGTCTACCTGAAAAAGAATTCAGAATAATGATAGTAAAGATTATCCAAAATCTTGGAAATAGAATAGACAAAATGCAAGAAACATTTAACAAGGATCTAGAACAACTAAAGAGGAACCAAGCAACGATGAAAAACACAATAAATGAAATTAAAAATATTCTAGAAGGGATCAATAGCAGAATAACTGAGGCAGAAGAACGGATAAGTGACCTGGAAGATAAAATAGTGGAAATAACTACTGCAGAGCAGAATAAAGAAAAAAGAATGAAAAGAACTGAGGACAGTCTCAGAGACCTCTGGGACAACATTAAACACACCAACATTCGAATTATAGGGGTCCCAGAAGAAGAAGAGAAAAAGAAAGGGACTGAGAAAATATTTGAAGAGATTATAGTTGAAAACTTCCCTAAAATGGGAAAGGAAATAGTTAATCAAGTCCTGGAAGCACAGAGAGTCCCATACAGGATAAATCCAAGGAGAAACACGCCAAGACACATATTAATCAAACTATCAAAAATTAAATATAAAGAAAACATATTAAAAGCAGCAAGGGAAAAACAACAAATAACACACAAGGTTTGAGTGTGTGATTTGAGTCCTCTCCCTTTTTTCCTGATGAATCTGGCTAAAGGTTTATGAATTTTATCTTCTCAAAGAACCAGCTTTTAGTTTTATTAGTCTTTGCTATTGTTTCTTCATTTCTATTTCATTTATTTCTGCTCTGATCTTTATGATTTCTTTCTTTCTACTAACTTTGGGTTTCATTCTTTCTCCTTTCTCTAGTTGCTTTAGGTTGCTTTCTCTAGTTGCTTTAAGCTGTTTATCTGAGATTTTTCTTGTTTCTTGAGGTAGGATTGTATTGCTATAAACTTCTCTCTTAGAACTGCTTTTGCTTAATCCCATAGGTTTTGTATCTTCGCGTTTTGATTGGCATTTGTTTCTAGGTATTTTTTGATTTACTCCTTCATTTCTTCAGTGATCTCTTGGTTATTTAGTAGCATATTGTTTAGCCTCCATGTGTTTGTGTTTTTATAGGTTTTTTTTCCTGTAATTGATTTGTAATCTCATAACATTGTGGTCAGAAAAGATGCTTGATACGATTTCAACTTTCTTAAATTTACTGAGGCTTGATTTGTGACCAAAGATGTGATCTATTCTGGAGAATATTCTGTGTGCACTTGAGAAGAAAGTGTATTCTGCTGCTTTCTGATGGGATGCCCTATAAATATCAATTGTCTATCTGGACTAATGTGTCATTTAAGGCTTGTGTTTCCTTATTAATTTTCTGTCTGGATGATCTATCCATTGCTGTAAGTGGAGTGTTAAAATCCCCCACTATTACTGTGTTACTGTCAATTTTCCCTTTTATGGCTGTTAGCATTTGCCTTATATATTGAGGTGCTCCTATATTGGGTGTATAAATATTTACAATTGTTATATCTTCTTAGATTGATCCCTTGATCATTATGTAGTGTCTTTCCTTGTCTCTTGTAACATTGTTTATGTTAAAGTCTATTTTATCTGATATGAGTATTGCTACTCCAGCTTTCTTTTGATTTCCATTTGCATGCAATATCTTTTTCCATCCCCTCACTTTCACTGTGTATGTGTCCATAGGTCTGAAGTAGGTCTCTTGTAGATAGCATATATACAGGCATTTTTTTTTGTTTCCATTCAACGAGTCTATGTCTTCCGGTTGGAGCATTTAATCCATTACATTTAAGGTAATTATCAATTGGTATGTTCCTATTACCATTATCTTAATTGTTTTGTGTTTGTTTTTGTAGGTCTCTTTCTTCTCTTGTGTTTCCTGCCTAGAGAATTTCCTTTAGCATTTTTTGTAAAACTGGTTTGGTGGTGCTGAATTCTCTTAGGTTTTGCTTGTTGGTAAGTCTTTTGATTTCTCCTCTGAATCTGAATGAGATCCTTGTTAGGTAGAGTAATCATGTCTTTATGCTTTTCACTTTCATCACTTTAAATATGTCCTGCCACTCCCTTCGGGCCTGCAGAGTTTCTGCTGAAAAAATCAGCTGATAACCTTTTGGGGATTCTTTGTATGTTATTTGTTGCTTTCCCCTTGTTGCTTTTAATATTTTTTCTTTGTATTTTATTTTTGTTTGTTTGATTAACATGTGTCTTTGTGTGTTTCTCCTTGGGTTTATCCTGTATGTGACTGTCTGTACTTCCTGGACTTGGGTCACTATTTCCTGTCCCATGTTAGGGAAGTTTTTGACTATAATCTATTGAAATATTTTCTCAGACACTTTCTCTTTCCCTTCTTCTTCTGGGACTCCTATAATTCAAATGTTGGTGCATTTAATGTTGTCCCAGAGTCTCTGATACTGTCCTCATTTCTTTTCATTCTTTTTTCTTTTTTCTGCTCCATGGCGGTTATTGGCACCATTCTATCTTCCAGCTCACTTATCCTTTCTTCTGCCTCAGTTATTCTGCTATTGATTCCTTCTAGTGTATTTTTCATTTCAGTTATTATGTTGTTCATCACTGATTGTTTGTTATTTAGTTCTTCTAGGTCCTTGTTAAACATTTCTTGCATCTTCTCAATCCATGCCCCCATTCTATTTCCAAGATCTAGATCATCTTTTTTTTTTTAACATCTTTATTGGAGTATAATTGCTTTACACTGGTGTGTTAGTTTCTGCTTTATAACAAAGTGAATCAGTTATACATATACATATATCCCCATATCACTTCCCTCTTGTGTCTGCCTCCCTCTGACCCTCCCTATCCCACCCCTCTAGGTGGTCACAAAACACTGAGCTGATCTCCCTGATCAGCTGATATCTCATGTGCTATGCGGTTTCTTCCCGTTAGCTATCTATTTTACATTTAGTAGTGTATATATGTCCATGCCACTTTCTCACTTTGTCACAGCTTACCCTTCGCCCTCCCCATATCCTCAAGTCCATTCTCTAGTAGGTCTGTGTCTTTATTCCCGTCTTTCCCCTATGTTCTTCATGACCCTTTTTTTCCCTTAGATTCCATATATATGTGTTAGCATACGGTATTTGTTTTTCTCTTTCTGATTTACTTCACTCTGTATGACAGACTCTAGGTCCATCCACCTCACTACAAATAACTCAATTTCGTTTCTTTTATGGCTGAGTAATATTCCATTGTATATATGTGCCACATCTTCTTTATCCATTCATCTGTTGATGGACTCTTGGTTGCTTCCATGTCGTGGCTATTGTAAATAGAGCTGCAATGAACATTTTGGTACATGACTCTTTTTGAATTATGGTTTTCTCAGGGTATATGCCCAGTAGTGGGATTGCTGAGTCATATGGTAGTTCTATTTGTAGTTTTTTGAGGAACCTCCATACTGTTCTCCACAGTGGCTGCATCAATTTACATTCCCACCAACAGTGCAAGAGTGTGCCCTTTTCTCCACACCCTCTCCAGCATTTATTGTTTCTAGATTTTTTGAAGATAACCATTCTGACCGGTGTGAGATTATATCTCATTGTAGATTTGATTTGCATTTCTCTAATGATTAATGATGTTGAGCATTCTTTCATGTGTCTGTTGGCAATCTGTATATCTTCTTTGGAGAAATGTCTATTTAGGTCTTCTGCCCATTTTTGGATTGGGTTCTTTGTTTTTTTGTTATTGAGCTGCATGAGCTGCTTGTAAATTTTGGAGACTAATCCTTTGTCAGTTGCTTCATTTGCAAAAATTTTCTCCCATCCTGAGGGTTGTCTTTTGGTCTTGTTTATGGTTTCCTTTGCTGTGCAAAAGCTTTTAAGTTTCATTAGGTCCCATTTGTTTATTTTTGTTTTTCTTTCCATTCCTCTAGTAGGTGGGTCAAAAAGGACCTTGCTGTGATTTATGTCATAGAGTGTTCTGCCTATGTTTTCCTCTAAGAGTTTTATAGTGTCTGGCCTTATATATAGGTCTTTAATCCATTTTGAGCTTACTTTTGTGTATGGTGTTAAGGAGTGTTCTAATTTTATACTTTTACATGTACCTGTCCAGTTTTCCCAGCACCACTTATTGAAGAGGCTGTCTTTTCTCCACTGTATAGTCTTGCCTCCTTTATGAAACATAAGGTGACCATATGTGCATGGGTTTATCTCTGGGCTTTCTATCCTGTTCCATTGATCTATATTTTTGTTTTTGTGCCAGAACCATACTGTCTTGATTACTGTAGCTTTGTAGTTTACTCTGAAGTCAGCAAGCCTGATTTTTCCAGCTCCATTTTTCGCTCTCAAGATTACTTTGGCTATTCGGGGTCTTTTGTGCTTCCATACAAAGTGTGAAATGTTTTGTTCTAGTTCTGTGAAAAATGCCAGTGGCAATTTGAGCAGGGATTTCATTGAATGTGTAGATTGCTTTGGGTAGTAGAGTCATTTTCACAATGTTGATTCTTCCAATCCAAGAACATGGCATATCTCTCCATCTATTTGTATCATCTTTAATTTCTTTCATCAGTGTCTTATAATTTTCTGCCTACAGGACTTTTGTCTCCTTAGGTACGTTTATTCCTAGATATTTTATTCTTTTTGTTGCAATGGTAAATGGGAGTGTTTTCTTAATTTCACTTTCAGATTTTTCATCATTAGTATATAGGTATGCCAGAGATTTCTGTGCATTAATTTTGTATCCTGCTATTTTACCAAATTCATTGATTAGCTCTAGTAGTTTTCTGGTAGCATCTTTAGGATTCTCTATGTAGAGTATCATGTCACCTGCAAACAGTGACAGCTTTACTTCTTCTTTTCCTATTTGGATTCTTATTATTTCTTTTTCTTCTCTGATTGCTGTGTCTAAAACTTCCAAAACTATGTTGAATAATAGTGGTGAGAGTGGGCAACCTTGTCTTGTTTCTGATCTTAGTGGAAATGCTTTCAGTTTTTCACCATTGAGGATGATGTTGGCTGTGGGTTTGTCATATATGGCCTTTATTATGTTGAGGAAAGTTCCCTCTATGCCTACTTTCTGCAGGGTTTTTATCATAAATGGTGTTGAATTTTGTTGAAAGCTTTCTCTGCATCGATTGAGATGATCATATGGTTTCTCTCCTTCAGTTTGTTAATATGGTGTATCACATTGATTGGTTTGCGTATATTGAAGAATCCTTGCATTCTTGGGATAAACCCCACTTGATCATGGTGTATGATCCTTTTAATGTGCTGTTGGATTCTGTTTGCTAGTATTCTGTTGAGGATTTTTGCATCTATGCTCATCAGTGATATTGGCCTGTAGTTTTCTTTCTTTGTGACATCTTTGTCTGGTTTTGGTATCAGGGTCATGGTTGCCTCGTAGAATGAGTTTGGGAGAGTTCCTCCCTCTGCTATATTTCAGAAGAGTTTGTCAAGGATAGGTGTTAGCTCTTCTCTAAATGTTTGATAGAATTCGCCTGTGATGCCATCTGGTCCTGGGCTTTTGTTTATTGGAAGATTCTTAATCACAGTTTCAATTTCAGTGCTTGTGATTGGTCTGTTCATATTTTCTGTTTCTTCTTGGTTCAGTCTCGGAAGGTTGTGCATTTCTAAGAATTTGTCCATTTTTTCCAGGTTGTTCATTTTATTGGCATATATTTGATTGTAGTAATCTCTCATGATCCTTTGTATTTCTCCAGTGCCATTTGTTACTTCTCCTTTTTCATTTGTAATTGTATTGATTTGACTCTTCTCCCTCTTTTTCTTGATGAGTCTGGCTAATGGTTTATCAATTTTGTTTATCTTCTCAAAGAACCAGCTTTTATTTTTACTGATCTTTGCTATTGCTTCCTTCATTTCTTTTTCATTTCTTTCTGATCTGATCTTTATGATTTCTTTCCTTCTGCTAACTTTAGGGTTTTTTTGTTCTTCTTCCTCTATTTGCTTTAGGTGTAAGGTTAGGTTGTTTATTTGAGGTGTTCCTTGTTTCTTAAGGTAGGATTGTATTCCTAAAATCTTCCCTCTTATAACGTCTTTTGCTGCATCCCATAGGTTTTGTGTCATCATGTTCTTATTGTCATTTGTTTCTAGGTATTTTTTCATTACCCCTTTGATTTCTTCAGTGATCTCTTGGTTATTAAGGAGTGTATTTTTTGGCCTCCATGTGTTTGTATTTTTTACAGATTTTTTCCAGTAATTGATATTGAGTCTCACAGTGCTGTTCTCAGAAAAGATACTTGATATGATTTCAATTTTCCTAAAATTACCAAGGCTTGATTAGTGACACAAGATATGATCTATCCTGGAGAATGTTCCATGAGCACTTGAGAAGAAAGTGTATTCTGTTGTTTTTGGATGGAATTTCTTATAAATATCAATTAAGTCCATCTTGTTTAATGTATCACTTAAAGCTTGTGTTTCCTTAATGATTTTCAGTTTGGATGATGTGTCCATTGGTGAATGTGGGGTGTTAAAGTCCCCTACTATGATTGTGTTACTCTCAATTTCACCTTTGATCGCTCTTAGCATTTGCTTTATGTATTGAGGTGCTCCTATGTTGGGTGCATATATATTTACAATTGTTATATCTTCTTCTTGGATTGATCCCTTGATCATTATGTAGTGTCATTCTTTGTCTCTTGTAATAGTCTTTGTTTTAAAGTTTATTTTTCTGATATGAGAATTGCTACTCCAGCTTTCTTTTGATTTCCATTTGCATGGAATATTTTTTTCCATCCCCTCACTTTCAGTCTGTATGTGTCCCTAGGTCTGAAGTGGGTCTCTTGTAGACAGCATATATACGGGTCTTGTTTTGGTATCCACTCAGCCAGTCTACATCTTTTTGTTGGAGCATTTAATCCATTTACATTTAAGGTAATTATCAATATGTATATTCCTATTACCATCTTCTTAATTGGGTTTGTTATAGTAGGTCTTTTCCTTCTCTTGTGCTTCCTGCCTAGAGAAGTTCCTTTAGCATTTGTTGTAAAGCTGGTTTGGTGGTGTTGAATTCTCTTACATTTTGCTTAACTGTAAATGTTTTAATTTCTCTGTCAAATCTGAATGAGATCCTTGCTGGGTAGAGTAATCTTGGTTGTAGGTTTTTCCACTTCATCACTTTAAATATGTCCTGCCACTCCCTTCTGGCTTGCAGAGTTTCTGCTGAAAGATCAGCTGCTAACCTTATGGAAATTCCCTTGTGAGTTATTTGTTGTTTTTCCCTTGTTGCTTTTATTATTTTTTCTTTGTATTTAATTTTTGATAGTTTGATTAATATGTGTCTTGGTGTGTTTCTCCTTGGATTCATCCTCTATGGAACTTTCTGTGCTTCCTGGACTTGATTAACTATTTCTTTTCCCGTATTATGGAAGTTTTCAACTATAATATCTTCAAATATTTTCTCAGACACTTTCTCTCTCTCTTCTTCTTCTGGGACCCCTATAATTCGAATGTTGGTGCATTTAATGTTGTTCCAGAGGTCTCTGAGTCTGTCCTCTATTCTTTTCATTCTTTTTTCTTTATTCTGCTCTGCAGTAGTTATTTCCACTCTTTTATCTTCCAGGTCACTTATCCGTTCTTCTGCCTCAGTTTTTCTGCTCTTGATCCCTTCTAGAGAATTTTTAATTTCATTTATTGTGTTGTTCATCACTGTTTGTTTGCTCTTTAGTTCTTTTAGGTCCTTTTTAAACGTTTCTTGAATATTCTCCATTCTATTTCCAAGATTTTGTATCATCTTTACTATCATAATTCTGAATTCTTTTTCAGGTAGAGTGCCTATTTCCTCTTCACTTGTTTGGTCTGGTGTGTTTTTACCTTGTTCCTTCATTTGCTGTGTGTTTCTCTGTCTTCTCCTTTTGCTTAACTTACTGTGTTTGGGGTCTCCTTTTCACAGGCTGCAGGTTGGCATTTCCCGTTTTTTTTTGGTGTCTGCCCCCAGTGGCTAAGGTTGGTTCAGTGAGTTTTGTAGGCTTTCTGGTGAAGGGGACTAGTGCCTGTGTTCTGGTGGATGAGGCTGGATCTTGTCTTTCTGGTAGGCAGGTCCACGTCTGGTGGTGTGTTTTGGTGTGTCTGTGGCCTTATTATGATCTTAGGCCTCTCTGCTATGGGTGTACCTCTGTTCCTGTCTTGCTAGTTGTTTGGCATAGGGTGTCCAGCATTGGAGCTTGCTGGTCATTGAGTAGATCTGGGTCTTGGCGTTGAGATGGAGATCTCTGGGAGATTTTCACCATTTGATATGACGTGCAGCTGGGAGGAATCTTGTGCACCAATGTCCTGAACTTGGCTCTCTCACCTCAGAGGCACAGCGCTGACTCCTGGCTGGAGCACCAAGAGCCTGTCATCCACACGGCTCAGAATAAAAGTTAGAAAAAAAAAGGAAAGAAAGAAGGAAGAAGATAAAATAAAATAAAATAAAGTAAAATAATAATTATTTAAAATAAAATAAAGTTATTAAAATGAAATTAATAAAGAATTATTTTAAAAAATTTAAAAATAAAAGAAAGAAAGAAGACCGCAACCAAACCAAAATACCATTACACCAATGATAACAAGTGCTAAAAACTATACCAAAAAAACCCACTAAAAAAGCGGACAGACAGAACCCTAGGACAAATGGTAAAATCAAAGCTATACAGACAATATCACACACAGAAGCATACACACACACACTCAGAAAAAAGCGGGAAAAAAAAAAATATACCTTTGCTCCCAAAGTCCACCTACTCAATTTGGTATGATTCGTTGTCTATTCAGGTATTCCACAGATGCAGGGTACATCATGTTGATTGTGGAGATTTACTCCACTGCTCCTGAGGCTGCTGGGAGAAATTTCCCTTTCTCTTCTTTGTTCACACAGCTCCCGGGGTTCAGCTTTGGATTTGGACCCACCTCTGTGTGTAGGTCGCCTGAGGGCGTCTGTTCTTTGCTCAGACAGGACGGGGTTAACGGAGCAGCTGATTTGGGGGCTCTGCTCACTCAGGCCGGGGGGAGGGAAGGGTACGGATACAGGGCGAGCCTGCGGCAGCAGAGGCCACCATGACGTAGCACCAGCCTGAGGCACGTCATGCATTCTCCTGGGGAAGTTGTCCCTGGATCACGGGACACTGGCAGTGGCGGGCTGCACAGGGTCCTGGGAGGGCAGGTGTGGATAGTGACCTGTGCTTGCTCACAGGCTTCTTGGTGGCTGCAGCAGCAGCCTTAGCGTCTCATGCCCACCTGTGGGGTCCGCGCTGATAGCTGCACTTCGCGCCCATCTCTGGAGCTCCTTTAAGTGGTGCTCTTAATCCCCTATCCTCGTGCACCAGGAAACAAAGAGGCAAGAAAAAGTCTCTTGCCTCTTCGGCAGCTCCAGACTTTTTCCCGGACTCCCTCCCAGCTAGCCGTGATGCACTAGCCCCCTTCAGGCTGTGTTCACGCAGCAAACCCCAGTCCTCTCCCTGGGATCCAACTGAAGCCCGAGCCTCAGCTCCCAGCAGCTGTCTGCCCCAGTGAGTTTGCAGACAAGCCTCTTGGGCTGGTGAGTGCTGGTCGGCACCGATCCTCTGTGCCAGAATCTCTCTGCTTTGCCCTTTGCACCCGTGTTGCTGCACTTTCCTTTGTGGCTCTGATCATTCTCCTGCAACCACCCACTGCCCCCACCAGTGAAGCGGCTCCCTAGTGTTTGGAAACTTCTTCTCCTTCACAGCTCCCTCCCAGAGGTGTGGGTCACATCCCTATTCTTTTGACCCTGTTTTTTCTTTTGCCCTACCCAGGTATGTGGGGATTTTCTTGCCTTTGGGAAGTCTGAGGACTTCTGCCAGGGTTCAGTAGGTATTCTGTAGGAGTTGTTCCACATGTAGATATATTTTTGATGTATTTATGGGGAGTAAGGTGATCTTCACATCTTACTCCTCCACTGTCTTGAAGGTCTCTTCCTATCTGGTTTTCTTCTCATTTAGTTTGCCTTTTTTTTCTTCCTTCATAAGATTAAATCATAGATAATTAATATGAGATCTTTTTAATCTTCTTATATAAAAGCATTTATGGTACAAATTTCCCTTGATGCACTGGTTTAGGTGAATTCCATAAGTTTTGATATATATGCTTTTTAAATTCAATTCAAAATGTATTTATATTTCTTTGTGATTTCCTCTTTCAAATATGGGTGTTGTTTAATTATCAAATATTTGGCTGTTTTTCAGATACTTTTCAGTCATTGTTTTCCAGCTCAATTCCATTATACTATAGGACACACTTTACATGCTGCCAACTGGTTTAGATTTGTTAAGTTTATTTTATGGCTCAGAATATGGTTTATCCTGGTGCACATTCCCTGTGCACTTGAAGAAAAGCATATATTCTGCTGGTGCAGGTTAGAGTGTTCTAAAAATGTCAATTAGATCCAGTTAGTTGATAGTGTTATTCAGTACTTCTCTATTCTTATTGATTTTCTCTTTATTTGTTCTATAAATTGAGAGAGCAGTGTTGAGGTCTCCAACTATAATTGTGGATTTGTCTACTTCTTATAGTTCTATCAATTTTGTTTCATGTATTTGGAAGTTCTTTTGTTAAGGGCATATACATTTAGTATTGTTAGGTCTTCTTGTAGAATTGATCTCTTCATCATTATATAATGTGTCTCTTTATCTCTGAGAATATTTCTAGTGTTGATGTTGATACAGACTGAATGTTTGTGTCTTCCCCATCCCCTGCCAAATTTGTATGTTGAAATCTAATCCCCAACATGATAGTATTTGGAGGTGGGGACCTTTAGGAAGTGATTAAATCATGAAGGAAGAAACCATATGAATGGAATTAGTGCCCTTATTAAAGGGACCCCAGAGAGATCTTTCACCCCTTCTACTATGAAAGGATACAGAGAGAAGGTGGCTATCTATAAAACAGGAAGCAGACCCTCACCACACAGTAAATCTGCCAGCACCTTGATCCTGGACTTTTCAGCCTCCAGGACTGTGAGAAATTATGGTTTGTCGTTTAAGCCACATAGTCTATGGTATTTTTGTTATGGCAGCCAGAATAGATTAAGACAGAAACTAATATTGAGAATTGGGGTGCTATCGTAACATATACCTACAAATGTGGAAGCTTCTTTGCAGCTGTGTACTGGGTAGAGGATGAAAGAGTTTTGAGGCGCATGCTAGAAAAAGCCTACATTTTCGTGAAGGGAACTTTCAAGGCATTCTGGTGAGGGTTCAGAAAAAAACAGGAGAGCTCTAGAAAAAGCCTCAGTCTTCTTAGAGAATACCAAAGTAGTCTTAAACAGAATGTTAGTAGAAATATGGATGGTAAAGACCATTCTGATGAAGTCTCAGTTGTAAATGAGGAACATGTTACTGGACAATGGAGGAAAGGTAATCATTGTTATAAAGTGGCAAAGCACTTGGCTAAACTGCGTTTGTGTTCTAGTGTTTTTTGGAAGATACAACTCATAGGAAATAAAATTGGATATTTAGCTGAGACAATTTCTAAGCAAAGTGCTGAAAGAGTGGCTTGGCTCCTTCTGGCTATAATAAAATGTGAGAAGAGAAACATGCCTTAAAGACAGAATTGTTACTGACACCACAGGAATACAAAGGATCATAAGAGACTACTACAATCAACTATATGACAATAAAATGGCCAACGTATAAGAAATGAACAAATTCTTAGAAAAGTACAACTTTCCAAGACTGAACCAAGAAGAAATAGAAAATATGAACAGACTAATCACAAATACCGAAACGGAAACTCTGATTAAAAGATATCCAACAAACAAAAGTCCAGCAACATATGACTTCACAGGTGAATTCTATCAAACATTTAGAGAAGAGTTAACACCCATACTTCTGAAAGTCTCCCAAAAATTGCAGAAAGTGGAATACTCCCAAGCTCATTCTACAAGGCCACCATCACCATGATACCAAAATGAGACAAAGATATCATAAAAAAAGCAAATTACAGGCCAATATCACTGATGAACATAGATGAAAATATCCTCAACAAAATATTAGCAAACCAAGTCCAACAACACATTAAAAGGATCATACACACTGATCACGTGGGATTTATCCCAGGGATGCAAGGATTCCTCAATATATGCAAATCAATCAATGTGCAACACCACACTAACAAACTGAAGAATAAAAACTGTATGATCATCTCAATATATGCAGAAATATCTTTTGACAAAATTAAACCCCATTTAAGATAAAAATTCTCCAGAAAGTGGGCATAGAAGGAACATACCTCAACATACTAAAGGCCATATATGACAAACCCACAGAAGATATCATTCTCAAAGGTGAAACACTGAAAGCATTTCCTCTAAGATCAGAAACAAGACAAGGATGCCCATTCTCTCCACTTTTACTCAACATAGATTTAGAAGTCCTAGCCATGGCTATCAGAGAAGAAAAAGAAAGAAAAGAATCCAAATTGGAAAAGAAGTAAAATTGTCACTGTTTGCACATGACATGATACTATACATAGAAAATCCTAAATATGCTACCATAAAACTCTTAGAGCTCATCAATGAATTTGGTAAAGTTTCAGGATACAAAATTAATGCACAGAAATCTCTTGCATTCCTATACACTAACAATGAAAGATCAGAAAGAGAAATCAAGGAACCAATCCCATTTACCATTGCATCAAAAAGAATAAAATACGTAGGAACAAACCTACCTAAGGAGGCAAAAGACCTGTACTAAGAAAAGTATAAGATACTGATGAAAGAAATCAAAGATGGAGGACCTTCAAGATGGCAGAGGTGTAAGAAGTGGAGATCACCTTCCTCCCCACAAATACATCAAAAATACATCTACATGTGTAACAACTCCTACAGAACAGCTACTGAACACTGGCAGAAGACCTCAGACTTCCCAAAGGGCAGGAAACTCCCCATGTACCTGGCCGTGTGGCTGTCAGGGTCTTGGTGCTCTTCCCGGGTGTCAGGCCTGAGCCTCTAAGGTGGGAGAGCAGAGTTCAGGACACTGGACCACCAGAGACCTCCTGGCCCCATGAAATATCAATTGGCCAGAGATCTCCATCAGCTAAGGCCCAGCTCCACTCAATGATCAGCAAAATCCAGTGCTGTACACCCCATGCCAAACAACTAGCTAGACAGGAACATAATGCTACACATTAGCAGTGGCTGCCTAAAATCATAATTAGGTCACAGACACCCTAAAACACACTACCAGATGTGGTCCTGACCTCCAGAAAGAAAAGACCAGCCTCATCCACCAGAAAACAGGCACTAGTCCTCTCAAAAAGGAAGACTATACAACCCACTGCACCAACTTAACCCACTTGGGGCAGACACCAAAAACAATGAGAACTACGAACCTGCAGCCTGCGAAAAAGGAACCCCAAACACAGTAAGTTAAGCAAAATGAGAAGACAGAGAAATACACAACAGATGAAGGAGAAGGTTAAAAACCCACCAGACTAAACAAATGAAGACAAAATAGACAGTATACCTAAAAAGAATTCAGAGTAAATAATAAAGATGATCCCAAATCCTGGAAATAGAATGGAGAAAATACAAGAAACGTTTAAGAAGGATTTAGACGAACTAAAGAGCAAACAAATAATGATGAACAATGCTATAAATGAAAATAAAAATTCTCTAGAAGGAATCAATAGCAGAATAACTGAGGCAGAGGAACAGACAAATGACCTGGAAGATAGAAGAGTGGAAATAACTACCGCAGATCAGAATAAAGAAAAAAGAATAAAAAGAAATGAGGACAGTCTCAGAGAATTCTGGGACAACATTAAATGCACCAACATTCGAATTATAGGGGTCCCAGAAGAAGAAGAGAAAAAGAAAGGGACTGAGAAAATACTTGAAGAGATTATAGTTGAAAACTTTCCTAATATGGGAAAAGAAATAGTCAGTCAAGTCCAGGAAGAACAGAGAGAGCCATAGAGGATAAATCCAAGGTGAAACACACCAAGATATATATAATCAAACTATCAAAAATTAAATACAATAACAAATATTAAAAGGAACAAGGGAAGAGCAACAAATGACGTACAAGGGAATCCCCATAAAGTTAACAGTTGATCTGTCAGCAGAAATTCTGCAAGCCAGAAGGGAGTGGCAGGATATATTTAAAGTGATGAAAGGGAAAAACCTACAACCAAGATTACTCTACCCAGCAAGGATCTCATTCAGCTTCGATGGAGAATTTAAAAATTTTACAGACAAGCAAAAGCTAAGAGAATGAAGCACCAGCAAACCAGCTTTACAACAAATGCTAAAGGAACTTTTCTAGGCAGGTAACACAAGAGAAGGAAAAAACCTACAAAAACAAACCCAAAACAATTAACAAAATGGTAACAGGAACATACATATCGATAATTACCTTAAATGTAAAAGGATTAGATGCTCCAACCAAAAGACACAGACTGGCTTAATGGATACTAAAACAAGACCCATATATATGCTGTCTACAAGAGACCCACTTCAGACCTAGGGACACAAACAGACTGAAAGTGAGGGGATGGAAAAAGATATTGCAAGAAAATGGAAATCGAAATAAAGCTGGAGTAGCAATTCTAATATAAGACAAAAGAGACTTTAAAATAAAGAATATTACAAGAGACAAAGAAGAACACTTCATAATGATCAAATGATCAATCCAAGAAGAAGATGTAACAATTGTAAATATTTATGCACTGAACATTGGAGCGCCTCAATACATAAGGCAAATGCTAACAGCCACAAAAGGGGAAAGCAACAGTATCACAATAATAGTAACGGATTTTAACACCCCAGTTTCACAAATGGACAGATCATCCAAAATGAAAATAAATAAGGAAACAGAAGCATTAATGGACACATTAAACAAGATGGACTTAATTGATATTTATAGGACATTCCATCCATAAACAACAGAATACACTTTCTTCTCAAATCCTCATGGAATATTCTTCAGGATATCTCATATCCTGGGTCACAAATCAAGCCTTGGTAAATTAAAGAAAATTGAAATTGTATCAAGTATCTTTTCCGACCACAGCAATATGAGAGTAGATATCAATTACAGGGAAAAAAATGTAAAAAATACAAACACGTCATGGCTGAACAATATGCTACTAAGTAACAAAGAGGTCACTGAAGAAATAAAAAAGTACCTAGAAATAAATGACAATGAAAACACAACTACCCCAAAACTATGGGATGCAGCAAAAGCTGTTATAAGAGGGAAGTTTATATCAATACAATCCTACCCCAAGAAACAAGAAAAGTCTCAAATAAACAGCCTAACCTTAAACCTAAAGCAATTAGAGAAATAAGAACAAAAAACCCCCAAAATTAGCAGAAGGAAAGAAATCATAAAAATCAGAGGAGAAAAAATGAAAAACAAATGAAGGAAACAATAGCAAAGATCAATAAAATTAAAGCTGGTTCTTGGAGAAGGTAGACAAAATTGATAAACCATTAGCAAGACTCATCAAGAAAAAAAGGGAAAAGAATCAAATCAACAGAATTAGAAATGAAAAAGAAGTAAAAGCTGACACTGCCGAAATACAAAAGATCATGAGAGATTACTATAAGCAACTATATGCCAATAATAAGGACATTCTGGAAGAAATGGACAAATTCTTAGAAAAGCACAACCTTCTGTGACTGAACCAGGAAGAAATAGAAAATATAAACAGACCAAACACAAGTGCTGAAATTGAGACTGTGATTAAAAATCTTTCAACACTCAAAAGCCCAGGACCAGATGGCTGCTCAGGCGAATTGTATCAAACATTTAGAGAAGAGCTAAAATCTATCCTTCTCAAACTCTTCCAAAATATAGCAGAGTGAGGAACACCCCCAAACTCATTCTAAAAGTCCACCATAACCCTGATACCAAAAGCAGAAAAAGATGTCACAAAAAAAGAAAACTACAGGCCAATATCATTGATGAACATAGATGTCAAAATCCTCAACATAATACTAGTAAACAGCATCCAACAGCACATTTAAAGGATCAAACACCATGATCAAGGGGGTTTTATCCCAGGAATGCAAGGATTCTTCAAAATGCGCAAATCAATCAATGTGATACACCATATTAACAAATTGAAGGATAAAAATCATATGATAATCTCAATAGATGCAGAAAAAGCTTTTGACAAAATTCAACGCCCATTTATGATAAAAACCCTCCAGAAAGTAGGCATAGAGGGAACTTGCCTCAACATAATAAAGGCCATATATGACAAACCCACAGCCAACATTGTTCTCAATGGTGAAAAACTGAAAACATTTCCTCTAAGACAGGAACAAGACAAGGTTGTCCACTCGCAGCAGTATTATTCAACATAGTTTTGGAAGTTTTAGCCACAGCAATCAGAGAAGAAATAGAAATAAAAGGAATACAAATTTGAAAAGAAGAAGTAAAACTGTCCCTGTTTGCAGATGATATGATACTACACATAGAGAATCCTAAAATGCTACCAGAAAACTACTAGAGCTAATCAATGAATTTGGTAAAGTAGCAGGATACAAAATTAATGCACAGAAATCTCTTGCATTCCTATACACTAATGATGAAAAATCTGAAAGAGAAATTAAGGAAACACTCCCATTTACCATTGCAACAAAAAGAATAAAATTCCTAGGAATAAACCAACTTAAGGAGACAAAAAACCTCTATGCAGAAAACTATAAGACACTGATGAGGAGGAGATGGAAGATGGCAGAAGAGTAAGATGCGGAGATCACCTTCCTCCCCACAGATACATCAGAAATACCTCTACACGTGGAACTGCTCCTATAGAACACCCACTGAACGCTGGCAGAAGACCTCAGACATCCCAAAAGGCAAGAAACTCCCCAGGTACCTGGGTAGGGCAAAAGAAAAAAGAAACAACAGGGACAAAAGAATAGGGACAGGACCTGCACCAGTGGGAGGGAGCTGTGAAGGAGGAAAGGTTTCCACACAATGGAAGCCCCTTCCCAGGCAGAGACTGCGGGTGGAGGAGGGGGGAAGCTTCGGAGCCACGGAGGACAGCGCAGCAACAGGGGTGCGGAGGGCAAAGCGGAGAGATTCCCGCATAAAGGATCAGTGCCGACCAGCACTCACCAGCCAGAGAGGCTTGTCTGCTCACCCGCCGGGAGGTGTGGGGGCTGGGAGCTGAGGCTCGGGCTTCGGTCGGATCGCAGGGAGAGGACTGGGGTTGGCGGCGTGTACACAGCCTGAAGGGGGCTAGTGCGCCACGGCTAGCTGGGAGGGAGTCCGAGAAAAAGTCTCGAGCTGCCGAAGAGGCAAGAGACTTTTTCTTGCCTATTTGTTTCCTGGTGCGCGAGGAGAGGGGATTCAGAGCGCTGCTTAAAGGAGCTACAGAGACAGGCGCGAGCCGCGGCTACCAGCGCGGACCACAGAGACGGGCATAGGACGCTAAGGCTGCTGCTGCAGCCACCAAGAATACTGTGTGCAAGCACAGGTCACTATCCACACCTCCCCTCCCGGGAGCCTGAGCAGCATGCCACTGCCAGGGTCCCGTGATCCAGGGACAATGTCCCCGGGAGAACGCACGGCGCGTATCAGGCTGCTGCAACATCACGCCGGCCTCTGGCACCGCAGGTTCGCCCCGCATCACTACCCCTCCCTCCCCCCGGCCTGAGAGAGCCAGAGTCCCCGAATCAGCTGCTCCTTTAACCCCGTCCTGTCTGAGCAAAGAACAGACGCCCTCAGGCCACCTACAAGCAGAGGCGGGTCCAATCCAAAGCTGAATCCCAGGAACTGTGCAAACAAAGAAGCGAAAGGTAATTCTCTCCCAGCAGCCTCAGGAGCAGCAGATTAAATCTCCACAATCAATCTGATGTACCCTGCATCTGTGGAATACCTGAATAGACAACGAATCAACCCAAATTGAGGAGGTGGAATTTGGGAGCAAGATATATTAATTTTTCCCCTTTTCCTCTTTTTGTGAGTGTGTTATGTGTATGCTTCTGTGTCATATTTTGTCCGTAAAGCTTTGCTTTCACCATTTGTCCTAGGGTTCTGTGCATCTGTTTTCTTTTTCTTTTTTTTTTTTTGGTTTTTACTTTTAAAAATTTTTTCTTAATAATTATTTTTACTTTTTATTATAACTTTATTTTATTTTATCTTACTTTATATTATTTTATCTTCTTTCTTTGTTTCTTTTTTTTCTCTCTTTCTTTCCCTTTCTTTCTTTCTTTCATTTTTTCTCCATTTTATTCTGAGGCATGTGGATGAAAGGCTCTTGGTGCTCCAGCCAGGAGTCAGTGCTGTGCCTCTGAGGTGGGAGAGCCAACTTCAGGACACTGGTCCACAAGACACCTCTTAGCTTCATGTAATATCAAATGGCGAAAATCTCCCAGAGATCTCCATCTCAACACCAAGACCCAGCTTCATTCAACGACCAGCAAGCTACAGTGCTGGACACATTATGCCAAACAACTAGCAAGACAGGAACAGAGCCCCATCCATTAGCAGAGAGGCTGCCTAAAATATTAATAAGGCCACAGACACCCCAAAACACACCACAAGATGTAGACTTGCCCACCAAAAAGACAAGATCCAGCTGCATCCACCAGAACACAGGCACCAGTCCCCTCCACCAGGAAGCCTACACAACCCACTGAACCAACCTTAGCCACTGGGGACAGACACCAAAAACAATGGGAACTACGAACCTGCAGCCTGCGAAAAGGAGACCCCAAACACAGTAAGATAAGCAAAATGAGAAGACAGAAAAACACACAGCAGATGAAGGAGCAAGGGAAAAACCCAGCAGACCTAACAAATGAAGAGGAAATAGGCAGTTTACCTGAAAAATAATTCAGAATAATGAGAGTAAAGATGATCCAAAATCTTGGAAATAGAATAGAGAAAATGCAAGAAACATTTAACAAGGACCTAGAAGAACTAAAGAGGAAACAAGCAATGATGAACAACACAATAAATGAAATTTAAAATACTCTAGAAGGGATCAATAGCAGAATAACTGAGGCAGAAGAACGGATAAGTGACCTGGAAGATAAAATAGTGGAAATAACCACTGCAGAGCAGAATAAAGAAAAAAGAATGAAAAGAACTGAGGACAGTTTCAGAGACCTCTGGGACAACATTAAATGCACCAACATTCGAATTATAGGGGTCTCAGAAGAAGAAGAGAAAAAGAAAGGGACTGAGAAAATATTTGAAGAGATTATTGATGAAAACTTCCCTAATATGGGAAAGGAAATAGTTAATAAAGTCCAGGAAGCACAGAGAGTCCCATACAGGATAAATCCAAGGAGAAACACAACAAGACACATATTAATCAGACTATCAAAAATTAAACACAAAGAAAACGTATTAAAAGCAGCAAGGGAAAAACAAAAAATAAAACACAAGGAAACCCCATAAGGTTAACAGCTGATCTTTCAGCAGAAACTCTGCAAGCCAGAAGGGAGTGGCAGTACATATTTAAAGTGATGAAGGACAAAAACATACAACCAAGATTACTCTACCCAGCAAGGATCTCATTCAAATTTGATGGAGAAATTAAAACCTTTACAAACAAGCAAAAGCTGAGAGAGTTCAGCACCACCACACCAGCTTTACAACAAATGCTAAAAGAACTTCTCTAGGCAAGAAACACAAGAGAAGGAAAAGACCTACAATAACAAACCCAAAACATTTAAGAAAACGGGAATAGGAAAATACATATCAATAATTACCTTAAATGTAAATGGATTAAATACTCCCACCAAAAGACACAGACTGGCTGAATGGATACAAAAACTAGACCCATATATATGCTGTCTACAAGAGACCCACTTCAGACCTAGGGACACATACAGACTGGAAGTGAGGGGATGGAAAAAGATATTCCATGCAAATGGAAATCAAAAGAAAGCTGGAGTAGCAATTCTCATATCAGACAAAATAGACTTTAAAATAAAGACTATTACAAGAGACAAAGAAGGACACTACATAATGACCAAGGGATCAATCCAAGAAGAATATATAACAATTGTAAATATTTATGCACCCAACATAGGAGCACCTCAATACATAAGGCAAATAGTAACAGCCAAAAAAGGGGAAATCGACAGCAACATAATCATAGTAGGGGACTTTAACACCCCACTTTCACCAATGGACAGATCATCCAAAATAAAAATCATTAAGGAAACACAAGCTTTAAGTGATACATTAAACAAGATGGACTTAATTGATATTTATCGGACATTCCACCCAAAAACAACAGAATACACATTTTTCTCAAGTGCTCATGGAACATTCTCCAGGATAGGTCATATCTTGGGTCACAAATCAAGCCTTGGTAAATTTAAGAAAATTGAAATCGTATCAAGTATCTTTTCCGACCACAACGCTATGAGACTAGATATCAATTAGAGGAAAAGATCTGTAAAAAATAGAAACACATGGAGGCTACACAATACACTGCTTAATAACCAAGTGATCACTGAAGAAATCAAAGGGGAAATCAAAAAATACCTAGAAACAAATGACAATGGAGACACAATGACCCAAAACCTATGGGATGCAGCAAAAGCAGTTCTAAGAGGAAAGTTTATAGCAATACAAGCCTACCTCAAGAAACAGGAAACATCTCAAATAAACAACCTAACCTTGCAACTAAAGCAATTAGAGAAAGAAGAAAAAAAATCACAAAGTTAGCAGAAGGAAAGAAATCATAAATATCAGATCAGAAATAAATGAAAAAGAAATGAAGGAAACGATAGCAAAGATCAATAAAACTAAAAGCTGGTTCTTTGAGAATATAAACAAAATTGATAAACCATTAGCCAGACTCATCAAGAGAAAAAGGGAGAAGACTCAAATTAATAGAATTAGAAATGAAAAAGGAGAAGTAACAACTAACACTGCAGAAACACAAAGGATCATGAGAGATTACTATAAAGAACTCTATGCCAATAAAATGGACAACCTGGAAGAAATGGACAAATTCTTAGAAAAGCACAACCTTTCAAGACTGAACCCGGAAGAAATAGAAAATATGAACAGACCAATCACAAGCACTGAAATTGAAACTGTGATTAAGAATCTTCCAGCAAACAAAAGCCAAGGACCAGATGGCTTCACAGGCGAATTCTGTGAAACATTTAGAGAAGAGCTAACGGCTATCCTTCTCAAACTCTTCCAAAATATAGCAGACGGAAGAACACTCCCAAACTCATTCTATGAGGCTACAATCACCCTGATACCAAAACCAGACAAAGATGTCACAAAGAAAGAAAACTACAGGCCAATATCACGGATGAAAATAGATGCAAAAATCCTCAACAAAATACTAGCAAACAGAACCCAACAGCACATTAAAAGGATCATACACCATGATAAAGTGGGGTTTATCCCATGAATGCAAGGATTCTTCAATATATGCAAAACAATCAACGTGATACACCATATTAACAAATTGAAGGAGAAGAACCATATTATCATATCAATAGATGCAGAAAAAGCTCTTGACAAAATTCAACACCCAGTTATGATAAAATCCCTGCAGAAAGTAGGCATACAGGGAACTTTCCTCAACATAATAAAGGCCATATAGGATAAACGCACAGCCAACATCGTCCACAATGGTGAAAAACTGAAAACATTTCCACTAAGATCAGGAACAAGAAAAGGTTGCCCACTCTCCCCACTATTATTCAACATACTTTTGGAGGTTTTAGCCACAGCAGTCAGAGAAGAAAAAGAAATAAAAGGAATCCAAATCGGAAAAGAAGAAGTAAAGATGTCACTGTTTGCAGATGAAATGACACTATACATAGAGAATCCTAAAGATGCTACCAGAAAACTACTAGAGCTAATCAATGAATTTGGTAAAGTAGCAGGATACAAAATTAATGCACAGAAATCTCTGGCATTACTATACACTAATGATGAAAAATCTGAAAGTGAAATTAAGAAAACACTCCCATTTACCATTGCAACAAAGAGAATAAAATATCTAGGAATAAACCTACCTAATGACACAAAAGACCTGTGTACAGAAAATTATAACACACTGATGAAGGAGATTAAAGATGATACAAATAGATGGAGAGATATACCATGTTCTTGGATTGGAAGAATCAACATTGTGAAAATGACTCTACTACCCAAAGCAATATACAGATTCAAAGCAATACCTATCAAACTACCAGTGGCATTTTTCACAGAACTAGAACCAAAAATTTCACACTTTTTATGGAAACACAAAAGACCCCGAATAGCCAAAGCAATCTTGAGAACGAAAAATGGAGCTGGAGGAATCAGGCTCCCTGACTTCAGACTATACTACAAAGCTACAGTAATCAAGACAATATGGTACTTGCACAAAAACAGAAATATAGATCAATGCAACAGGATAGAAAGACCAGAAATAAACCCACGCACATATGGTCACCTTATCTTTGATAAAGGAGGCACGCATATACAGTGGAGAAATGACAGCCTCTTCAATAAGTGGTGCTGGGAAAACTGGACAGGTACATGTAAAAGTATGAAATTAGAACACTCCTTAACACCATACACAAAAATAAGCTCAAAATGGATTAAAGACCTAAATGTAAGGCCAGACACTATCAAACTCTTAGAGGAAAACATAGGCAGAACACTCTATGACATAGATCACAGCAAGATCCTTTTTGACCCCATTCCTAGAGAAATGGAAATAAAAACAAAAATAAACAAATGGGACCTAATGAAACTTAAAAGCTTTTGCACAGCAAAGGAAACCATAAACAAGACCAAAAGACAACCCTCAGAATGGGAGAAAATATTTGCAAATGAAGCAACTCACAAAGGATTAATCTCCAAGATTTACAAGCAACTCATGCAGCTCAATAACAAAAAAAACAAAAAACCCAATCCAAAAATGGGCAGAAGACCTAAATAGACATTTCTCCAAAGAAGATATACAGATTCCCCAAAAAAAATATGTAAGAATGCTCAACATCATTAATCATTAGAGAAAGGCAAATCAAAACTGCAATGAGATATCATCTCACACCAGTCAGAATGGCCATCATCAAAAAATCTAGAAACAATAAATCCTGGAGAGGGTGTGGAGAAAAGGGAACCATCTTGCACTGTTGGTGGGAATGTAAATTGGTACAGCCACTATGGAGAACAGTATGGAAGTTTCTTAAAAAACTAAAAATAGAACTACGATACGACCCATCTATCCCACTGCTGGGCATATACCCTGCGAAAACCATAATTCAAAAAGAGTCATGTACCAAAATGTTCACTGCAGCTCTATTTACAATATCCAGGACATGGAAGCAACCTAAGTGTCCATCAACAGATGAATGGATAAAGAAGATGTGGCACATATATAAAATGGAATATTACTCAGCCATAAAAAGGAATGAAACTGAGTTATTTGTAGTGAGGTGGATGGACCTATGGACTGTTATACAGAATGAAGTATGTCAGAAAGAGAAAAACAAATACCGTATGCTAACACATATATATGGATTCTAAGAAAAAAAAAAAGAAGAAAAAATGATCAGAAGAACCTAGGGGCAAGACAGGAATAAAGATGCAGACCTACTAGAGAATGAACTTGAGGATATGGGGAAGGGGAAGCTGTGACAAAGTGAGAGAGTGGCATGGACATATATACACTACCAAACTCAAAATAGATAGCTAGTGGGAAGGAGCCGCATAGCACAGGGAGATCAGCCCGGTGGTTTGTGACCACCTAGAGGCGTGAGATAGGGAAGTTGGGAGGGAGGGAGACGCAAGAGGGAAGACTTATGGGAACATATGTATATGTATAACTGATTCACTTTGTTATTAAGCAGAAACTAACACACCATTGTAAAGAAATTATACTCCAATAAAGATGGTAAAAAAAAAAGACACTGATGAAAGATATTAAAGATGATACAAACTGATGGAGAGATATACTGTGTTACTGGATTGGAAGAATCAACATTGTGAAAATGACTATACTATCCAAAGCAATACACAGATTCAATGCAATCCCTATCAAAGTACCAATGGCATTTTTCACAGAAGTAGAAAAAAATTTCAGAATTTATATGGAAACACAAAAGACTCTGAATAACCAAAACAATCTTGAGAAAGGAAATCGGAGCTGGAGGAATCAGGCTCCCTGACTTCAAACTATACCACAAAGCTACATTAATCCCGACAGTATGGCACTGGCAAAAAACGGAAATATAGATCAATGGAACAGGATAGAAAGCCCAGAGATAAACCCACGCACATATGGTCACCTTATTTTTGATAAAGGAGGCAAGAATATACAATGGAGAAAAGACAGCCTCTTCAATAAGTGGTGCTTGGGAAACTGGACAGCTACATATAAAATAATGAAATTACAGCAGTCTGTAACACCATACACAAAAATAACCTCAAAATGGATTAAAGACCTAAATGTAAGGCCAGACACTATACAACTCTTATTGGAAAACATAGGCAGAACACTGTATGACATACATCACAGCAAGATCCTTTTTGACCCACCTCCTAGAGAAATGGAAATAAAAACGAAAATAAACAAGTGGGACCTAATGAACCTTAAAAGCTTAAAAGCTTTTGCACAGCAAAGGAAACCATAAACAAGACAAAGAGACAACCCTCAGAATCGGAGAAAATTGTTGCAAAGGAAGCAACTGACCAAGGATTAATCTCCAAAATATACAGGCAGCTCATGCACCTCAATATCAAAAAAACAAACCCAATCCAAAAATGCGCAGAAGACCTAAATAAACATTTCTCCAAAGAAGATATACAGATGGCCAACAAACACATGAAAGGATGCTCAGCATCACTAATCATTAGAGAAATGGAAATCAAAACTACAATGATGTATCACCTCACACCTGTCAGAATGGCCATCATCAAAATTTCTACAAACAGTAAATGCTGGAGAGGGTGTGGAGAAAAGGGAACCATCTTGCACTGTTGGTGGGAATATAAACTGATATAGTCACTATGGAGAACAGTATGGAGGTTCCTTAAAAAACTTAAAATAGAACTACCATACAACCCAGCAATCACACTACTGGACATATACCGTGAGAAAACCATAATTCAAAAAGAGTCATGTACCAAAATGTTCATTGCAGCTGCATCTACAATAGCCAGGACATGGAAGCAACCTAAGTGTCCACTGACAGATGAATGTATAAAGAAGATGTGGCACTTATATACAATGGAATATTACTCAGTCCTAAAAAGAAACGAAATTGAGTTATTTGTAGTGAGGTGGATGGATGTAGAATCTGTCATATGAGTGAAATAAATCAGAAAGAGAAAAACAAATACCATATGCTAACACATATATATGGAATCTAAAAAAAAAAGGGTTCTGAAGAACCTAGGGGCAGGACAGGAATAAAGACACAGACATAGAGAATGGACTTGAAGACACAGGGAGGGGCAAGGGTAAGCTGAGACGAAGTGAGAGAGTGGCATGAACATATATACACTACCAAATGTAAAATAGATAGCTAGTGGGAAGCACCTGCATTGCATTGGGAGATCAGCTCGGTGCTGTGTGACCACCTAGAAGGGTGGGATATGTAGGGTGGGAGGGAGTCGCAAGAGGGAGGGGATATGTGGATATATGTATACGTATAGCTGACTCACTTTGTTATTCAGCAGCAACAAACACAACAATGTAAAGCAATTATACTCCAATAAAGATGTTTAAAAAAATACATCTGTAACAAAAACCATCTCAGATACAAAAATGATTATTGAAAGGGAGAAAAAAAATCACATTTTTTCCTTAGAACCAATAAATGCTTTTCAATTAATCATTAAAAAAAAGTGGAAATAGCCTAAATATCCATCAGTTGATGAATGGATAAACAGAATGTCGTATATCATTATATTATTCAGCCATAATGAAGAATGAAGTACTAATACATGGCACAACATGGGTGAACCTTGAAAACATTATGCAAAGTGAAAGAAGCCAGGCACAAAGGACTACATATTTTATGATTCCATTTATATGAAATGGCCAAAATAAACAAATCCTTAGAGACAGAAGATAGATTAGTGATTGCCAGGACCTGGGAGGAGGGGAGAAGGGGAAATAACTGTTAATGGGTACTGGGTTTCTTTAGAGGTGGATGAAAATATTCTACAATTAGGTAGTAGTGATGGTAGTACAACTTTGTGAATATACTAAAAAAAAAACCCACTAAATTGTACAGTTTTTAAAAATCCTATAATTCCCTTTAGGGGCACATTTTCTAGTTACCTCTTGTGATGAGTGAAGTATATCTTTTAACTTTTGAAGCCTTCCTGAATGTATATGCTTCTGGACACCTGTACAAAATGGACCTTCTTCGTGTTTCTTGTCTTTGTCCCATGTTCTTCTGCAGACACAGCTTCAATGTTTCCTATCTTGGTATCTTAGTCCATTAATTATGACTGCCAAATGGTGATGGAGGCCCAAATAGAGGAGTTGAGAATGTATCATGGGCCACTTTGTATAATAACTTATTTGAGGTCATATTGTAATGACTACAAAATACCCTAAATTTAGGAATTATGTTTTCTTCTTTCCTTCTCTTCTGCTTTCCTCTATGGACTGAGAAAATGTAATTGTCATAGCCTCTGGTTAGTTTTAATCACGTGAAGTAAACCCAGAAGGCCCAAAATTGAATTCCTAATGCCCTTTAGCTCTCTCTGCTTCACCATCTACAAATATGTAGCTTGTGTTTGATTTCTCTCAAGCAAGGCTTCCCAAAAGTGTCTGATCTACCAATCTCCAATAAATGGGTTGACTTGAAGATGGTAAGAGCTTCATGTTTTACCTTTCTCACTGCCGCTAACATTTTACCAAAGGTCTACTGTTAATATATGTTCTAAACCAGCCATCCTCAACCCTAGATACACATTCAAATAACCTGGGAAATAATTTTTGAATATTGATGCCTGAACCCCAGACCCAATTAATTGGTATAGGTTGGGGCCTGAAAATTGATATTTTTTAAAAGTTCCCCTGGGCAACTCCAGTGGGCAGTCAGGGTTGATGAAAACTGCACTAAGAAAGACTTCAGTATTTCTTAAATTTAGATTTACTAATTATATTTTTAACAAGCAATATAAAGTTCTAAAAGACAAATGGTACTTACTACAAAGCTTTTTAAGAAAGCAATTTCTTGCTCTACCCCTTCCCATCCCTGATCCCCATTCCCCAGAGGCAACCACATTCAACTCTTCTTTTAAAAAATAAATTTATTTATTTATTTATTTTTGGCTGCATTGGGTCTTTGTTGCTGCACACGGGCTTTCTCTAGTTGAGGCGAGCCGGGGCTGCTCTTCATTGCGGTGCGCGGGCTTCTCATTGTGGTGGCTTCTCTTGTTGTGGAGCATGGGTTCTAGGCACGTGGTCCTCAGTAGTTGTGGCACACAGGCTCAGGAGTTGTTGGGCACGGGTTTAGTTGCTCCACAGCATGTGGGATCTTCCCGGACCAGGGCTTGAACCTGTGTCCCCTGCATTGGCAGGCAGATTCTTAACTACTGTGCCACCGTGGATGCCCCATATTCAACCCTTTTAACTATTCCCTTAAATTATTTACATCTTTTATCATTATACTGATATTTCTTATTTATTTTCAATTTTATTTATTGTGAGTTGACTTCCTACTACAGAAGACGATGATCTACCTCTCCTCTTCCAGCATTCTGCACACAAAAGTTTCCCTTCCACCTTCCCAGCATAGTTATAACATGGTTTGGGGTTAAAGCAATATTCAGTGTTGACATATTTATGACTATGTAAATATAATAAAATGGCAGACTTAAGCCCTAACCTATCAGTAATTACCTTAAATATAGACAGTTTAAGTTCACCAATTGAAAGACAGAGATTAGCAAAGTGGATTAAAAAATTTAATCAAACCATATCCTGTCTACAAGAAACTCACTTCGAATACAACCACAGAAAAGTAAAAGAATGGAAAAATATGTACAACACATTATGTCTTTTTAAAAAGCAGAACTGACTATATTAACATTAGACTCCAGAGCAAAGAAAATTACTAGAAACAAAGAGGGACATTATATAATGATAAAAGGATCAGTTCACCAAGAAGAGATATTGAGGCAGAAAAAGCATCTGCAAAATCCAACATTCATTCATGATTTAAAAAAAAAAAAAAACCTCAGAAAACTAGAAATAGAAGGAAATTTCCTCAACTTGGTAAACAGTACTTACAAAAACTTACAGTTAATATTGTATTTAATTGTGAAAGACTGAATGCTTCCCCTCTAAGATCGGGAACAAGGCAAGGATGTATGCATCTCACCACTCTCATTCAACATTCTACTGGAAGTTCTAGCCAGTGAAATAAGACCCAAAAAACAGAATAAATAAGAGATACATATTTTTTAAAAGAAAAAATAAAACTGTCCCTATTTGCAGATGTCTATACTGTATGAAATCCCAAGGAATCTAAAACAAAACAAAACCCTCCTAGAACTTATGAGTTCAGCAAGGTTTCAGAATACAAGATTAACACTTAAAAATCAATCACATTTCTATATGTTAACAACATACTTGTGGAAAGAAAAATTAAAAACACAATACCAGGGACTTCCCTGGTGGCACAGTGGTTAAGAATCTGCCTGCCAATGCAGGGGACATGGGTTCAATCCCTGGTCCGGGAAGATCCCACATGCCGTGGAGCAACTAAGCCCGCATGCCACAACTACTGAAGGCCGCGTGCCTAGAGCCCGAGCTCCGCAACAAGAGAAGCCACCACAATGGGAAGCCCGTGCACCACAACGAAGAGTATCCCCTGATCGCCTCAATTAGAGAAAGCCTGTGGGCAGCAACGAAGACCCAATGCAGCCATAAATAAATAAATTTATATATATATTAAAAAATATACCATTTATGGTGTGTGCTAAAGAAAATTAAATAGATATAAACCTAAAAGCATGTACAGGATCTGTATGCTGAAAATTACAAAACGCTGATGAGAGAAATCAAAGACCTAAATAAATGGAGAAACATATGTTCATAGATTGGAAGACTGAGAATATTGTAGATGTCAATTCTCTCCAAATAGATCTATAGGTTTAATGCAATTCCTACTGAAGTTTTTTTGGAGACACAAACAAGCTTATTCTAAAATGTATATGGAAAGGTACAAGCCCTAGAATAGCAATATTAAAATAAAATTTTAAATAAGACATACCTAATTTTTAATTTTTAAAATATTAAACTAAAATAATCTTTAAAAAGAAGAGTAAATTGGGAGGGATCTTACCTGATGGCTTACTATATAGCTGCAGTAATCAAGGTTATTATTGTCTTAGCAGGGAGATGGGCATAGATCAATGGAACAAAATCAAAATCTCATATAGACTCACACAAATACAGCCAGCTGAGTTTTGACAAAGATGCAAAAGCAATCCAATGGAGGAAGGATAGCCTTTTCAACAAATGGTGCTGGAGCAATTGGATATTCATAAGCAAAAAAATGAACCTTGACCTAAACCTCAAACCTTACAAAAATCAACTCAAAATGGATCAAGGAGTGAATGTAAAATGTAAAACTCTAAAACTTTTAGAAACAAAATATAGGAAAAACTCTTTGGGACCTAGGACTAGGTGAAGAGTTCTTAGACTTGACATGAAAAGCACAGTCCTTAAAAGGAAAAATTGATGAATTGGACTTTATCAAAATTAAAGACATTTGTTTCATTGAAAGACTGTTAAGAAGATGAAATGACAAGTTACAGACTGTGAGAAAATATTTGCCAGCCACATACCCAGTGAAGGCCTTATATCTAGAATATATAAAGAACTCTCAGAACTCAACAATAAAAAAAAGAGGAAACAATCCAACTAGAAACTTGGCAAAAGACATGAACATTCATTTCACCAAAGAGGAGATACGGATGGCAAATAAGTGTCTGAAAAGATATTCAACACCACTAGCCATTAGGGAAATGTAAATTAAGACTGCAATGAGATATCAGTTGAAATAAAAAATAGTGATAAATAACACATGCTGGTGAGGACACAGACAAATTGGATCTCTATACATTGCTAGTGGGAATGTAAAATGGTGCAGCCAGTCTGGAGAAGAGTTGGGGGTAGAGTGAATATGTACAAAGAGGTAATATTAGGGGGTTCTTTTGTGGTGATGGGAACCACTTCTGTATCTTGCTTGTGGTAGTGGCATAGAACCACACACACACACACAGGGTTTTTTTAATGGTGAAAACTGAATGTGGTCCGTAGTCTAATTAAGAGTAATGTACCAATGTCAGTTTCCTAATTTTGATATTACTCTACAGCTGTGATATTGGAGGAAGCTGGGTGAAGGATGAACTTGTACTATTTTTGCAATTTCCTCTAAGTATATAATTATTTCAAAATAACTTTTTTTAACTTTAAGAAATACATCCCCGGGGGAGGAGAGAAGATGGCGGAAGAGTAAGACGCGGAGATCACCTTCCTTCCCACAGATACAGTAGAAATACATCTACACGTGGAACTGCTCCTACAGAACACCCACTGAACGCTGGCAGAAAACGTCAGACCTCCCAAAAGGCAAGAAACTCCCCCCGTACTTGGGTAGGGCAAAAGAAAAAAGAAATAACAGAGACAAAAGAATAGGGACGGCACCTGCACCAGTGGGAGGGAGCTGTGAAGGAGGAAAGATTTCCACGCACTAGGAGCCCCTTCGCGGGCAGAGACTGCGGGTGGCAGAGGGGGGAAGCTTCGGAGCCACGGAGGAGAGCGCAGCCACAGAGGTGCGGAGGGCAAAGCGGAGAGATTCCCGCACTTCCCGCACGGAGGCTCGGCGCCGAGCAGCACTCACCAGCCCGAGAGGCTTGTCTGCTCCCCCGCCGGGGCGGGCGGGGCTGGGAGCGGAGGCTCGGGCTTCAGTCGGATCGCAGGGAGAGGACTGGGGTTGGCGGCGTGAACACAGCCTGAAGGGGTTAGTGCACCACAGCTAGCCGGGAAGGAGTCCGGGAAAAAGTCTGCAGCTGCCGAAGAGGCAAGAGACTTTTTCTTCCCTGTTTCCTGGTGCGCGAGGAGAGGGGATTCAGAGCGCCGCCTAAACGAACTCCAGAGACGGGTGCGAGCCGCAGCTAACAGCGCGGATCCCATAGCAACAGGGGCGCAGAGGGAAAAACGGAGAGACTCCCGCACAGAGGCTCGGCGCCGAGCAGCGCTCACCAGCCCGAGAGGCTTGTCTGCTCCCCCGCCGGGGCGGGCGGGGCTGGGAGCGGAGGCTCGGGCTTCGGTCGGATCGCAGGGAGAGGACTGGGGTAGGCGGCGTGAACACAGCCTGAAGGGGTTAGCGCACCACAGCTGGCTGGGAGGGAGACCGGGAAAAAGTCTGCAGCTGCCGAAGAGGCAAGAGACTTTTTCTTCCCTGTTTCCTGGTGCGCGAGGAGAGGGGATTCAGAGCGCCGCCTAAACGAACTTCAGAGACGGGCGCGAGCCGCGGCTATCAGCGCGGACCCCAGAGACGGGCGTGAGACGCTGGGGCTGCTGCTGCCGCCTCCAAGAAGCCTGTGTGCGAGCACAGGTCACTCTCCACACCGCCCCTCCCAGGAGCCCGTGCAGCCCACCACTGCCAGGGTCCCGTGATCCAGGGACAACATCCCCCGGGAGAACGCACTGTGCGCCTCAGGCTGCTGCAACGTCACGCCAGCCTCTGACGCCTCAGGCTCGCCCCGCCTCCTCTGTACCCCTCCCTCCCCGTGGCCTGGGTGAGCCAGAGTCCCCGAAGCAGCTGCTCCTTTAACCCCGTCCTGTCTGGGCGGGGAACAGACGCCCTCAGGCGACCTACACGCAGAGGCGGGTCCAAATCCAAAGCTGATCCCCAGGAGCTGTGCGAACAGAGAAGAGGAGGGGAAATCTGTCCCAGTAGCCTCAGAAGAAGCGGATTAAAACTCCACAAACAACTTGATGTGCCTGCATCTGTTGAATACCTGAATAGACAACGAATCATCCCAAATTCAGGAGGTGGACTTTGGGAGCAGGATATATTAATTTTTCCCCTTTTCCTTTTTTTTTTGTGAGTGTATATGTATATGCTTCTGGGGGAGATTTTGTCTGTATAGCTTTGCTTTACAATAGCTTTATTTTACTTCACTATATTATAGCTTCTTTCTTTCTTTTCTTTCTTTCTTTCTTTCTTTCCTTCCTTCCTTCCTTCCTTCCTTCCTCCTTCCTCCTTCCTTCCTTCCTTCCTTCCTTCCTTCCTTCCTTCCTTCCTTCCTTTCTTTCTTTCTTTCTATTTTTTCTCCCTTTTACTCTGAGCCGTGTGGACGAAAGGCTCTTGGTGCTTCAGCCAGGCATCAGGGCCGTACCTCGGAGGTGGGAGAGCCAACTTCAGGACACTGGTCCACAAGAGACCTCCCAGCTCCACGTAATACCAAACGGCAAAAATCTCTCAGAGATCTCCATCTCAACATCAAGACCCAGCATCACTCAATGACCAGCAAGCTACAGTGCTGAACACCCTATGCCAAACAACTAGCAAGACAGGAACACAGCCTCATCCATTAGCAGAGAGGCTGCCTAAAATCATAATAAGGCCACAGACACCCCAAAATACACCACCAGACGTGGACCTGCCCACCAGAAAGACAAGATCCAGCCTCATCCACCAGAGCTCAGGCACTAGTTCCCTCCACCAGGAAGCCTACACAACCCACTGAACCAACCTTAGCCACTGGGGACAGATACCAAAAACAACGGGAACTACAAACCTGCAACCTGTGATAAGGAGACCCCAAACACAGTAAGATAAGCAAAATGAGACGACAGAAAAACACACAGCAGATGAAGGAGCAGGGTCAAAACACACTAGACTTAACAAATGAAGAGGAAATAGGTAGTCTACCTGAAAAAGAATTCAGAATAATGATAGTAAGGATGATCCAAAATCTTGGAAATAGAATAGACAAAATGCAAGAAGCATTTAACAAGGACGTAGAAGAACTAAAGAGGAATCAAGCAATGATGAAAAACACAATAAATGAAATTAAAAATACTCTAGATGGGATCAATAGCAGAATAACTGAGGCAGAAGAAAGGATAAGTGACCTGGAAGATAAAATGGTGGAAATAACTACTGCAGAGCAGGATAAAGAAAAAAGAATGAAAAGAACTGAGGACAGTCTCAGAGACCTCTGGGACAGCATTAAACGCACCAACATTCGAATTATAGGGGTCCCAGAAGAAGAAGAGAAAAAGAAAGGGACTGAGAAAATATTTGAAGAGATTATAGTTGAAAACTTCCCTAATATGGGAAAGGAAATAGTTAATCAAGTCCAGGAAGCACAGAGAGTCCCATACAGGATAAACCCAAGGAGAAACACGCCAAGACACATATTAATCAAACTGTCAAAAATTAAATATAAGGAAAACATATTAAAGGCAGCAAGGGAAAAAAAACAAATAACACACAAGGGAATCCCCATAAGGTTAACATCTGATCTTTCAGCAGAAACTCTGCAAGCCAGAAGGGAGTGGCAGGATATACTTAAAGTGATGAAGGAGAAGAACCTACAACCAAGATTACTCTACCCAGCAAGGATCTCATTCAAATGTGATGGAGAAATTAAAACCTTTACAGACAAGCAAAAGCTGAGAGAGTTCAGCACTACCAAACCAGCTTTACAACAAATGCTAAAGGAACTTCTCTAGGCAAGAAACACAAGAGAAGGAAAACACCTACAATAACAAACCCAAAACATTTAAGAAAATGGGAATAGGAACATACATATCGATAATTACCTTGAATGTAAATGGATTAAATGCTCCCACCAAAAGACACAGGCTGGCTGAATGGATACAAAAACAAGACCCATATATATGCTGTCTACAAGAGACCCACTTCAGACCTAGAGACACATACAGACTGAAAGTGAGGGGATGGAAAAAGATATTCCATGCGAATGGAAATCAAAAGAAAGCTGGAGTAGCAATTCTCATATCAGACAAAATAGACTTTAAAATAAAGACTATCACAAGAGACAAAGAAGGACACTATATAATGATCAAGGGATCGATCCAAGAGGAAGGTATAACAATTGTAAATATTTATGCACCCAACATAGGAGCACCTCAATACATAAGGCAAGTACTAACAGCCATAAAAGGGGAAATCGACAGCAACACAATCATAGTAGGGGACTTTAACACCCCACTTTCACCAATGGACAGATCATCCAAAATGAAAATAAATAAGGAAACACAAGCTTTAAATGATACATTAAACAAGATGGACTTAATTGATATTTATAGGACATTCCACCCAAAAACAACAGAATACACATTTTTATCAAGTGCTCATGGAACATTCTCCAGGATAGATCATATCTTGGGTCACAAATCAAACCTTGGTAAATTTAAGAAAATTGAAATCGTATCAAGTATCTTTTCCGACCACAACGCTATGAGACTAGATATCAATTACAGGAAAAGATCTGTAAAAAATACAAACACATGGAGGCTACACAATACATTACTTAATAATGAAGTGATTACTGAAGAAATCAAAGGGGAAATCAAAAAATACCTAGAAATAAATGACAATGGAGATACGACGACCCAAAACCTATGGGACGCAGCAAAAGCAGTGCTAAGAGGGAAGTTTATAGCAATACAAGCCTACCTCAAGAAACAGGAAACATCTCGAATAAACAACCTAACCTTGCACCTAAAGCAATTAGAGAAAGAAGAACAAAAAAACCCCAAAGCCAGCAGAAGGAAAGAAATTATAAAGATCAGGTCAGAAATAAATGAAAAAGAAATGAAGGAAACAATAGCAAAAATCAATGAAACTAAAAGCTGGTTCTTTGAGAAGATAAACAAAATTGATAAACCATTAGCCAGACTCATCAAGAGAAAAAGGGAGAAGACTCAGATCAATAGAATTAGAAATGAAAAAGGAGAAATAACCACTGACACTGCAGAAATACAAAAGATCATGAGAGATTACTACAAGCAACTCTATGCCAATAAAATGGACAACCTGGAAGAAATGGACAGATTCTTAGAAATGCACAAACTGCCGAGACTGAACCAGGAAGAAATAGAAAATATGAACAGACCAATCACAAGCACTGAAATTGAAACTGTGATTAAAAACCTTCCAACAAACAAAAGCCCAGGACCAGATGGCTTCACAGGTGAATTCTATCAAACATTTAGAGAAGAGCTAACACCTATCCTTCTCAAACTCTTCCACAATATTGCAGAGGGAGGAACACTCCCAAACTCATTCTACGAGGCCACCATCACCCTGATACCAAAACCAGACAAAGATGTCACAAAGAAAGAAAACTACAGGCCAATATCACTGATGAACATAGATGCAAAAATCCTCAACAAAATACTCGCAAACAGAATCCAACAGCACATTAAAAGGATCATACACCATGATCAAGTGGGGTTTATCCCAGGAATGCAAGGATTCTTCAATATACGCAAATCAATCAATGTGATACACCATATTAACAAAGTGAAGGAGAAAAAACATATGATCATCTCAATAGATGCAGAGAAAGCTTTCGACAAAATTCAACACCCATTTATGATAAAAGCCCTGCAGAAAGTAGGCATAGAGGGAACTTTCCTCAACATAATAAAGGCCATATATGACAAACCCACAGCCAACATTGTCCTCAATGGTGAAAAACTGAAACCATTTCCACTAAGATCAGGAACAAGACAAGGTTGCCCACTCTCACCACTATTATTCAACATAGTTTTGGAAGTGTTAGCCACAGCAATCAGAGAAGACAAAGAAATAAAAGGAATCCAAATCGGAAAAGAAGAAGTAAAGCTGTCACTATTTGCAGATGACATGATACTATACATAGAGAATCCTAAAGAGGCTACCAGAAAACTCCTAGAGCTAATCAATGAATTTGGTAAAGTAGCAGGATACAAAATTAATGCACAGAAATCTCTTGCATTTCTATACACTAATGACGAAAAATCTGAAAGTGAAATTAAGAAAACACTCCCGTTTACCATTGCAACAAAAAGAATAAGATATCTAGGAATAAACCTACCTAAGGAGACAAAAGACCTGTATGCAGAAAATTATAAGACACTGATGAAAGAAATTAAAGATGATACAAATAGATGGAGAGATATACCATGTTCCTGGATTGGAAGAATCAACATTGTGAAAATGACTCTACTACCCAAAGCAATCTACAGATTCAATGCAATCCCTATCAAACTACCACTGGCATTTTTCACAGAACTAGAACAAAAAATTTCACAATTTGTATGGAAACACAAAAGACCCCGAATAGCCAAAGCAATCTTGAGAACGAAAAATGGAGCTGGGGGAATCAGGCTCCCTGACTTCAGACTATATTACAAAGCTTCAGTAATCAAGACAGTTTGGTACTGGCACAAAAACAGAAATATAGATCAATGGAACAGGATAGAAAGCCCAGAGATAAACCCACACACATATGGTCACCTTATCTTTGATAAAGGAGGCAAGCATATACAGTGGAGAAAAGACAGCCTCTTCAATAAGTGGTGCTGGGAAAATTGGACAGGTACATGTAAAAGTATGAAATTAGAACACTCCCTGACACCATGCACAAAAATAAACTCAAAATGGATTAAAGACCTAAGTGTAAGGCCAGACACTATCAAACTCTTAGAGGAAAACATAGGCAGAACACTCTATGACATACATCACAGCAAGATTCTTTTTGACCCAGCTCCCAGAGAAATGGAAATAAGAACACAAATAAACAAATGGGACCTAATGAAACTTAAAAGCTTTTGCACAGCAAAGGAAACCATAAACAAGACCAAAAGACAACCCTTAGAATGGGAGAAAATATTTGCAAATGAAGCAACTGACAAAGGATTAATCTCCAAGATTTACAAGCAGCTCATGCAGCTCAATAACAAAAAAACGAACAACCCAATCCAAAAATGGGCAGAAGACCTAAATAGACATTTCTCCAAAGAAGATATACAGATGGCCTACAGACACATGAAAGAATGCTCAACATCATTAATCATTAGAGAAATGCAAATCAAAACTACAATGAGATATCATCTCACACCGGTCAGAATGGCCATCATCAAAAAATCTAGAAACAATAAATGCTGGAGAGGGTGTGGAGGAAAGGGAACACTCTTGCACTGTTGGTGGGAATGTAAATTGATACAGCCACTATGGAGAACAGTATGGAGGTTCCTTAAAAAACTACAAATAGAACTACCATACGACCCAGCAATCCCACTACTGGGCATATACCCTGAGAAAACCATAGGTCAAAAAGTGTCATGTACCACAATGTTCATTGCAGCTCTATTTACAATAGCCAGGACATGGAAGCAACCTAAATGTCCATCGACAGATGAATGGATAAAGAAGATGTGGCACATATATACAATGGAATATTACTCAGCCGTAAAAAGAAATGAAATGGAGGTATTTGTAATGAGGTGGATGGAGTTAGAGTCTGTCATACAGAGTGAAGTAAGTCAGAAAGAGAAAAACAAATACAGTATGCTAACACATATATACGGAATCTAAGGAAAAAAAAAAAAAAAGGCCATGAAGAACCTAGTGGCAAGACGGCAATAAAGACACAGACCTACTAGAGAATGGACTTGAGGATATGGGGAGGGGGTGGGGGGAGATGTGACAGGGTAAGAGAGTGTCATGGACATATATACACTACCAAATGTAAAATAGATAGCTAGTGGGAAGCAGCCGCATAGCACAGGGAGATCAGCTCGGTGCTTTGTGACCACCTAGAGGGGTGGGATGGGGAGGGTGGGAGGGAGGGAGATGCAAGAGGGAAGAGAAATGGGAACATATTGTATATGTATAACTGATTCACTTTGTTATAAAGCAGAAGCTAACACACTATTGTAAGGCAATTATACTTCAATAAAGATGTTTAAAAAAAAAAAAAAAAAAAAAAAAAGAAATACATCCCCAAAAAAGTCTTTTTGGTCTTGTAAATATCCCTCAGTGGGGAAAATCCTTAAGCAATTGCTTTCCAGCTATAGCTTTATCCAGCTCATTTTGTTAGGTCATTTCCTGCCCTGAGGGCATGTTGGATTGTATCAGGGGTGCTTCAGGAGACAGAAGGAGGGAGTCCCAGGAAAATGGGGGAGGACCTCACAAGGAGGGGTGCATGTACCAACCACCACCTTCTCTTCAAATGCTTGTCCAACATTAGCCAGCCCTGTCTCAATATCTCTGCTGAGGTCCATTGGCCTAATCCACACACAGAGGTGGCAAGACAGAAGTTAGCCTGCAATTCACAAAGTTTGCTCTGTTCCCACATCTGCCTGATGCTTGCTGGGTGCCTAAATTTCTCCTATGAAGAACAAGAGTCATGCCATTGTGCTGTAGTAGCTGGGAATAAATGGACTAAAGAAGAATTCAAAAGTATCATAATTGTAATGATGCCAAAAGGGGAAATCTTCTCACTGTGTGTGTCCCCCCATCCTATCCTTCCCCAGATTCAGTTCCTAGGAGACCCTCACAATTTTAACAAGTGCTTTACATAGTTATGAATACCTGAATTGTAACTATATCAAAACATTATATGAAATGCTTTATGCATAATATAACATTCCTTATTCACAGTTGGAAGGAGGTATGGTAGTTGGCATATGGAGGTTTGAAACACAGCTCATTTTCATTGCCAGAATTTATTTTTGTTATACTATCCCATGAAGTCTAAAAATAAAGATATGATTGTAAAATTATAATAACCTAGAATAAAGAGGATAAAATACTATTTGTGAGTCTGTGCCTTGTAAATATTTATCAGTGCTTAATTTGTACAATACATCCACAAAAACAAAAAAAATAATAAAAAGTATCATAATTGCAAGCTTGGATGATTAGAGCAGCTTGGGATTGCTGAAGGATTTAGGGTCTGAGCTTTTTTTTTTTTAATTTTATTGAAGTATAGTTGATTTACAATGCTGTGTTAATTTCTCCTGTACAGCAAAGTGATTCAGTTATACATATATATATATATTCTTTTTCATATTCTTTTCCATTATGGTTTATCACAGGATATTGAATATCATTCCCTGTGCTATACAACAGGACCTTGTTGTTTATCCATTCTATGTATAATAGTTTGCATCTGCTAATCCCAAACTCCCACTCCATCTCTCCGCCCTCCCCCATCCCCCTTGGCAACCACAAGTCTCTTCTCTATGTCTGTGAGTCTGTTTCTGTTTCATGGACAAGTTCGTGTCATATTTTAGATTCCACATAAAAGTGATATCATATGGTATTTGTATTTCTCTTTCTGACTTACTTCACTTAGTGTGATAATCTCTACTTGCATCCATGTTGCTGCAAATGGCATTATTTCATTCTTTTTTATGGCTGAGTGATATTCCATTGTGTATATGTGTATGTACGTGTATGTGTGTGTACACACACACACACACACACACACACACAGGGTCTGAGCTTTTCACAGAAAGGCACCTGAATCGGAGACAGGAGTCTCCAAATTCTTTAGCACTCAGCAGGCTCCTCCTGTCAGTCTAGACTTTTGCTTCTAAGACACCAGGCTTTAAGAGTCACTGAGAAGCTGTTCCCCTGCCGAACAGACAGAAACACATAGCAAACATCATCCCATTTTTCTTGAGGGGTACTTGTGAATGTCCCAACATCAAGGCAGGAGAAACCCCACCGTTCAGAAGGATTCTGGTTCCGACAACAGCAGGCCATTAATTTGGAGACAGAGATCACTGTTACAACTGAATGCCAGAGGCGGGGAAAATGTCTGTCTAACTGCTGACACAGTCTCAGCTACTGGTGGCTAAAACCAGGCCACACAGAGTTTGAGGAGGGAACAAGAGTTTGTCTGGGGAGACTAAGGGTGAGGGGCTGAGGAAAGGGAAATATGTGCATTGTGACCAGCAAGAACTTTCTGGTGAGCAGTATTTCTTACACTCAAATTGCTGTTTTATAGAGCCTGGCCATGAATGGAGCTGGTACATGAAAAAGCAGAGAAGCACCTGTGAAATAAAGCAAGAAGCTCTTTGACAGAAGGTGTTAAAGGAGCCTGGGGAGACATACTCGCTGACAGCTTGATGGATGCATAGGTGTGATGGTCCCTTCCTTCAACACTAATTGCAAAGTCATGGGCATTAAGGAACGCACACAAGATGGGTAATTATCACAAACATGATTTTCAAAGACTAGGAAGGATACGATCAGAGGAAAACCCTGAAGTGATCACAGCCACTGAGGATCATTATTCGTTTGCTGAAGCTAATGACAGGTTGGCTCTTAGAAACTAGTGGGGACGGGGCTTCTGGTGGGAAGAGAAGAGAGTATTCAGTTTCTTGTTAAGCAAAACCTGTCCCCCAGAAACAGCTAAAACGTCCTACTGCAGCTGAATTTAAGCTACAATACACAAATGTTTTATGATACGGTCCTTTTTCATGATACTACTGACTTGGAATGCGCTTGTGTTGGTTTAGAGTTTCATTTCTGCCCTTAGGTTGGCATACAGATTGTGCTTTTCAGTAAAATGGCAGCATTTGTCAAGGCGTGATTGTGAATTCTGTCCAGATGTGTTAAGCACAACTGTCCTTGGAGAGCCTACTCTGCGGGGTCAAGGGGACAAAGCCACCTTGCCCGAGGAGAGAGGAGACTTCTGAGGAAAGCGCTGTGGATAGCTATTCGAGTGGAAAGGCACTCAGGAGAGAGGAAGCAGATCAACAGGGAAGGAAAGACCCCCACACATGCTCGGCTGCTCGGAGATGAGTGCCAGAACCTAGCGTCCATTGGCATGCAGACATGGCAATCCTCAGGCTGGCCCTTGGCCTAGGGTCATGCTGTAGAGCAGGCTGGGAGTATCTCCCTGGCTCTTGATACTCCTCTCTGCCCTATTTTGAGACTCTCCCATTTTAGGCTTTCTGACTTGCTCTCCAAAGTGTTCTATGACCTGGGTCAAGAGGAGCACAAGGGGAACATTTGGAACAAACTCTTTCACACGGAGATGTGACCCAGCATGATTCCTTACCCCCACTCCTGCCCCCACTCTTACCTTTAAATTCTCACTGAAGTGAGCAAAAATGTGTTGGGGATCTAGGCAAATATGCAATACAGCCCCTTTATTCACCTGATCCCTAAAATGGATATCTGACTGTGATTGTTCTAGCTCAGACTCTCTTTGCCCTGCTCTGGTAAGAGAACCCCTTTATCTTGCAGAGAACCTATCATCCTTGCAGTTTGGTTGGAGCTGAAACCATCTGCCCCTCCTGACCACAGGGCTGGGCCTCCTGTGACCTAAACTGGCCAGTCAGCATCCACCTCCCTCTTAGGCATAGTGCTTGAACGAAGGGAGGGCACAACAGAGAGCAAGACTTCAGGTACTAAACTAGCTATGGAAGCCAAAACTTGACCCCATGGGTAATCAGATTGGGAAGAGACGTTAGGATATACTGGAAAGAGACAAACACAGAGTTCTAATCTGAGAGCATCCAGGGGAGAAGACATATCGTCATGGTAGATATCCAGGCTGAAGAAATGAGACAAAAGTCTAGTTCTGTGAAATGGACTAGAAAGATCCAGAACCAATTTAGAAGCCAGCAGAGCCCAACGCTGAGCCCAGAATGTTAAAGCGGGGCTCCAGAAGTTTTCACTGCGAAGAGACAGTGTTTGTTATAGAGAATGAGGCAAGATTTAGCCTTGAGGTGGGAATTGAGGGGTCCTTTTAGGAGAAAATGATAATAGTGACTAGAAAGCCAGCTGGAAATGTCACTGCTACAATCCTGACACCTCCTTCAGATCTATGTATGCCACTATTAGAACTGGATTTTGTTTTTAGTAAAGGGCTATTTCATTCCTTATAAGAAAATTTCCTATTAGTATATGGGCCATCATTTAAATGGTTATCAGCCATTTATACCTTAGTATGAATTTGCTTACATATTTCCTTCTTGAGAGTGGATTTTGATGGAGGCTGGAAGAAATTATTCATATAGCAGAGTCTTACTGAGAGGCTAAGGGCCAGGCACTGTGCTACACCCTAGGGATACAAATATGAAGCAAAGCACATGTGCTTCATCCCTGAAGAATTTTATAGCCCTCTAGATTGAAGGTTGAAAGGAAGCCACTAAAAAGAAAAAGATGTGCAACAGGGAACCTGGATATAGTATAGAGAAAGGTTTTATTTTCTAGTGTTTCCAAAGGACTCATTTCTCCATGGAAATCCCACAGATGATCCTCGCCATCTTCCCACAGCCGTTAGCCTCAACTCTTCAAGTAGCATCAGGGCTTCTTTTTCCATGCTTACTGACAGGAGTAGAGATGCTGGGAAGATCATTTTGTCCAATAGCCTTTGACTTATTAACAAGGAAAACCAGGACCAAAGAGATAAAGCAACTGGAAGAAATTATGATGGGAGTTCATGACAAAAGTTCATGGGTTTCTCCAAACTTCTTGTCAACACCTTTTCACTGAACCTGCTGTATAAAAATAAATAAATAAATAAAATTTAAAAAAAAAGGGTGGTGATGGTGGGATGAATTGGGAGATTACGATTGACATATATACACTGATATGTATAGAGTAGATAACTGATAAGAACCTGTTGTATAAAATAAATAAATAAATAAAATTTAAGATTGGAACCAATATGGTGGAGTAGAAGGACGTGCTCTCACTTCCTCTTGTGAGAACACCAGAATCACAACTAGCTGCTGGACAGTCATCGACAGGAAGACACTGGAACTCACCAAAAAAGATACCCACATCAAAAGACAAAGGAGAAGTCAAAATGAGATGGTAGGAGGGGCGCAATCACAGTAGAATCAAATGCCATAACTGCTGGGTAGGTGACTCACAGGCTGGAGAACACTTATACCACAGAAGTCCACCCACTGGAGTTAAGGTTCTGAGCCCCATGTCAGGCTTCCCAACCTGGGGGTCCGGCAAGGGGAGGAAAAATTCCTAGAGAATCAGACTTTGAAGGCTACTGGGATTTTATTGCAGGACTTTGACAGAACTGGAGGAAACAGAGACTCCACTCTTGCATGGCACACACAAAGTAGTGTGCACATTAAGACCCAGGGGAAAGAGCAGTGACCACAGGGGAGATTGAACCAGGGAGACCTACCTGCTAGTGTTGGGGGGGTTCCTGCAGAGGCGGGGTGTGGCTATCGCTCACCATGGGGACAAGGACACTGACAGCAGAAGTTCTGGGAAGTACTCCTTGGCGTGTGCCCTCCCAGAGTCCGCCATTAGCCCCAACAAAGAGCCCAGGTAGGCTCCAGTGTTGGGTTGCCTCAGGCCCAACAAACAACAGGGAGGGAACCCAGCCCCACCCATCAGCAGTCAATCGGATTAAAGCATTACTGAGCTCTGCCCACCAGAGCAACAGTCAGCTTTACCCCCCACCAGACCTTCCCATCAGGAAACTTGCATAAGCCTCTTAGATAGCCTCATCCACCAGAGGGCAGACAGCAGAAGGAAGAAGAACTACAATCCTGCAGCCTGTGGAACAAAAACCACATTCACAGAAAGAGAGACAAGATGAAAAGACAGAGGGCTATGTACCAGATGAAGGAATAAGATAAAACCCCAGAAAGGCAACTAAATGAAGTGGAGATAGGCAACCTTCCAGAAAAAGAATTCAGAATAATGATAGTGAAGATGATCCAGGAACTCGGAAAAAGAATGCAGGCAAAGATCGAGAAGATGCAAGAAATGTTTAACAAAGACTGAGAAGGATTAAAGAACAAACAAACAGAGATGAACAATACAATAACTGAAACGAAAACTACACTACAAGGAATCAATAACAGAATAACTGAGGCAGAAGAATGGATAAGTGACCTGGAAGACAGAATGGTGGAATTCACTGCTGCAGAACAGAATAAAGAAAAAAGAATGAAAAGAAATGAAGACAGCCTAAGAGACCTCTGGGACCACATTAAACGCAACAACATTCACATTATAGGGGTCCCAGAAGGAGAAGAGAGAGAGAAAGGACCCGAGAAAATATGTGAAGGGATTATAGTCGAAAACTTCCCTAACACGGGAAAGGAAAGAGCCACCCAAGTCCAGCAAGCACAGAGAGTCCCATAAGGATAACCCAAGGAGAAACATGCTGAGACACATAGTAATCAAACTAGCAAAAATTAAAGACAAAGAAAAATTATTAAAAGCAGCAAGGGAAAAACGAGAAATAACATACAAGGGAACTCCCATAAGGTTAACAGCTGATTTCTCAGCAGAAACTCTACAACCCAGAAGGGAATGGCATGATATATTTAAAGTGATGAAAGGGAAGAACCTACAACCAAGATTACTCTACCCAGCAAGGATCTCATTCAGATTCAATGGAGAAATCAAAAGCTTTACAGACAAGAAAAACTGAGAGAATTCAGCACCACCAAACCAGCTGTACAACAAATGCTAAAGGAACTTCCCTAAGTGGGAAACACAAGGGAAGAAAAGGACTTACAAAAACAAACCGAAAACAATAAGAAAATGGTCATAGGAACATACATATCAATAATTACCTTAAACGTGAATGGATTAAATCCTGCAACCAAAAGACAGAGAGTGGCTGAATGGATCAAAACACAAGAGCCATATATATGCTGTCTACAAGAGACCCACTTCAGACCTAGGGACACATACAGACTGAAAGTGAGGGGATGGAAAAAGATATTGCATGCAAATGGAAATCAAAAGAAAGCTGGAGTAGCTATACTCATATCAGATAAAATAGACTTTAAAATAAAGAATGTTACAAGAGACAAGGAAGGACACTACATAATGATCAAGGGATCAATCCAAGAAGAAGATATAACAATTATAAATATATATGCACCCAACATAGGAGCACCTCAATACATAAGGCAACTGCTAACAGCTATAAAAGAGGAAATCAACAGTAACACAATAATAGTGGGGGACTTTAACACCTCACCTACACCAATGGACAGATCATCCAAAATGAAAATAAATAAGGAAACAGAATCTTTAAGTGACACAATAGACCAGATAGATTTAAATGATATTTATAGGACATTCCATCCAAAAACAGCAGATTACACTCTCTTCTCAAGTGCGCACAGAACATTCTCCAGGATAGATCACATCTTGGGTCACAAATCAAGCCTCAGTAAATTTAAGAAAATTGAAATCATATCATGCATCTTTTCTGACCACGACGCTATGAGATTAGAAATGAATTACAGGGGAAAAAACGTAGAAAACACAAACACATGGAAGCTAAACAATACGTTACTAAATAACCAAGAGATCACTGAATAAATCAAAGAGGAAATCAAAAAATACCTAGAGACAAATGACAATGAAAACACAATGATCCAAAACCTATGGGATGCAGCAAAAGCAGTTCTAAGAGGGAAGTTTATAGCTATAGAAGCCTACCTCAAGAAACAAGAAAAATCTCAAGTAAACAAACTAACCTTACACCTAAAGGAACTAGAGGAAGAAGAACAAAAAAACCCCAAAGTTAGCAGAAGGAAAGAAATCATAAAGATCAGAGCAGAAATGAATGAAATAGAAACAAAGAAAACAATAGCAAAGATCAATAAAACTAAAAGCTGGTTCTTTGAGAAGATAAACAAAATTGATAAACCATTAGCCAGATTCATCAAGAAAAAGGGTGAGAGGAGGCAAATCAATAAAATTAGAAATGAAAAAGGAGAAGTTACAACAGATACCGCAGAAATACAAAGCATCCTAAGAGACTACTACAAGCAACTCTATGCCAATAAAATGACAACCTGGAAGAAATGGATAAATTCTTAGAAAGGCATAACCTTCCAAGACTGAACCAGGAAGAAACAGAAAATATGGACAAACCAATCACAACTAATGTGAAGACAGTAAAGATTAAAAATCTTCCAAAAAACAAAAGTCCAGGACCAGATGGCTCCACAGGTGAATTCTATCAAACATTTAGAGAAGAGTTAACAACCATCCTTCTCAAACACTTCCAAAAAATTGCAGAGGAAGGAACACTCCCAAGCTCATTCTATGAGGCCATCATCACCCTGATACCAAAACCAGAGAAAGATACTACAAAAAAAGAAAATTACAGATCAATGCCACTGATGAATATAGATGCAAAAATCCTCGACAAAATAGTAGCAAACAGAATCCAACAACACATTAAAAGGATCATACACCATGATCAAGTGGGATTTATCCCAGGGATGCAAGGATTCTTCAATATACGCAAATCAATCAATGTGATACACCGTATTAACAAATTGAAGAATGAAAAGCATATGATCATCTCAATAGATGCAGAAAAAGCTTTTGACAAAATTCAACACCCATTTATGATAAAAACTCTCCAGAAAGTGGGCATAGAGGGAACCTACCTCAACATAATAAAGGCCATATATGACAAACCCACAGCAAACATCATTCTCAGTGGTGAAAAATTGAAAGCACTTCCCCTAAGATCAGTTATGAGACAAGGATGTACACTCTCACCACTATTATTCAACATAGTTCTGGAAGTCCTAGCCATGGCAATCAGAGAAGAAAAAGAAATAAAAGGAATACAAATTGGAAAAAAAGAAGTAAAACTGTCACTGTTTGCAGATGACATGATACTATACATAGAGAATCCTAAAGATGCCACCAGAAAACTACTAGAGCTAATCAATGAATTTGGTAAAGTTGCAGGATACAAAATTAATGCACAGAAATCTCTTGCATTCCTATACACCAATGATGAAACATCTGAAACAGAAATTATGGAAACACTCCCATTTACCATTGCAACAAAAAGAATAAAATACCTAGGAATAAACCTACCTAGGGAGACAAAAGACCTGTATGCAGAAAACTATAAGAAACTGATGAAAGAAATTAAAGATGGTATCAACAGATGGAGAGATATACCATGTTCTTGGATTGGAAGAATCAATATTGTGCAAGTGACTATATTCCCAAAGGAAATTACAGATTCATTGTAATCCCTTTCAAATTACCAATGACATTTTTTAAGGAACGAGAACAAATCATCTTAAAATTTGTATGGAGACACAGAAGACCCTGAATAGCCAAAGCAGTCTTGAGGGAAAAAAACGGAGCTGGAGGAATCAGACTCCCTGACTTCAGACTATACTATAAAGTTACAGTAATCAAGACAAGATGGTACTGGCACAAAAACAGAAACATAGATCAATGGAACAAGATAGAAAGCCCAGAGATTAACCCATGCTCGTATCGTCAACTAATCTATGACAAAGGAGGCAAAGATATACAATGGAGAAAAGACAGTCTCTTCAATAAGTGGTGCTGGGAAAACTGGATAGCTACATGTAAAAGAATGAAATTAGAACACTCCATAACACCATACACAAAAGTAAACTCAAAACAGATTCGAGACCTAAATGTAAGACCAGACACTATAAAACTCTTAGAGGAAAACATAGGAAGAACACTCTTTGACATAAATCACAGCAAGATCTTTTTTGATCCACCTCCTAGAGTAATGGAAATAAAAACAAAAATAAACAAATGGGACCTAATGAAACTTCAAAGCTTTTGCACAGCAAAGGAAACAATAAAGAAGACGAAAAGACAACCCTCAGAATGGGAGAAAATATCTGCAAATGAATCAATGGACAAAGGATTAATCTCCAAAATATATAAACAGCTCATTCAGCTCAATATTAAAAAAAGAAACAACCCAATCCAAAAATGGGCAGAAGACCTAAACAGACATTTCTCCAAAGCAGACATACAGATGGCCAAGGAGCCCATGAAAAGCTGCTCAACATCACCAATTATTAGAGAAACACAAATCAAAACTACACTGAGGTATCACCTCACACCAGTTAGAATGGGCATCATCAGAAAATCTACAAACAACAAATGCTGGAGAGGGTGTGGAGAAAAGGGAACCCTCTTGCACTGTTGGTGGGAATGTAAATTGATACAGCCACTATGGAGAACAGTATGGAAGTTCCTTAAAAAACTAAAAATAGAATTACCATATGATCCAACAATCCCACTACTGGGCATATACCCAGAGAAAACCGTAATTCAAAAAGACACATGCACCCCAATGTTCATTGCAGCACTATTTACAATAGCCAGGTCACGGAAGCAACCTAAATGCCCATAGACAGACGAATGGATAAAGAAGTTGTGGTACATATATACAATGGAATATTACTCAGCCATAAAAATGAACGAAATTGAGTCATTTGTTGAAACGTGGATGGATCTAGAGACTGTCATACAGAGTGAAGTCAGAAAGAGAAAAACAAATACCATATATTAACGCATGTATGTGGAACCTAGAAAAATGGTACAGATGAACCGGTTTTCAGGGCAGAAGTTGAGACACAGATGTAGAGAACAAACGTATGGACACCAAGGGGGGAAAACTGCGGTGGGTTGGGGATGGTGGAGTGCTGAATTGGGCGACTGGGATTGACATGTATACACTGATGTGTATAAAATTGATCACTAATAAGAACTTGCACTATAAAAAATCAAACAAACAAAAAAACAACTAATACCAAACTTTCTTTGGGTTATTTGTATGGAAATATGGTAATATAAATATTTCAGACATTACATGAAATTTCTAAAAATCTTATATGTTATGGTATAATGTTATAAGTCATAATTCTAGTTATTACTTTAAAATGTATATCTCAGAAATAACTAAATTTCCTTGTCAATTCCATTATTATGAACTTTCATCAAATCTTTAACCATGGTCATTTTTAAGTCTTTTGTCATTTACAGACAGTTCTGGGTGTACTCTGACGCTTTTGCAAAAATGTTCCTATAAAAGGGTTTCATCTTCAAGGAATTCATGGAAAAGACTCTGACAATTACAGGTTTCTGGTAACTGACTATACTGCTGAAATGAATGAATAAGCATTTTCAGAACTCTAATGGAAAACTGATGAATTCATAAAAGTACTAAGAAAAGACCAAGATGAAAAAAAATTAATTACATGGGACTGAGTGAAGTGATGCAGATGATTATAATTTTTGTGACTTTCTCTTTGAATAAAAAAAAAATCCCACAAGGACTCAGAGGCAAAGAATATACAAATCAATTTTCACTGCAAAGTAAAGGAGCTGTTACAGTGGAGGATTACTGTACTGAATGTCAATATTATGACATAGTATGAGTGTGTTTCGTGTTTGGTAATTGCAATCATTGTTGCTTTTGTTGTGGTCATCCATTTACAATGCTTGGTGTCAGTTTATTTATCTCTTGTAAAAAATAAAATACAGTGTGTGTGTGTGTGTGTGTGTGTGTGTGTGTGTGTGTATGTAAAAATAAAAAAAATTAAAAATTTAAAAAAAAAAGGAAAGAAGAAAAGTCTGAAGTCAATAATCTAATCTTCAACCTCAAACTACGAAAAGAAGAGCAAATTAAACCCAAAGCAAGAAAAGGGAAATGATAAAAATTAGAGTAGATATCAATAAAACTGAAAACAGAAAAACAGAGAAAACAAATTAAAGGAAAATCTGGTTCTTTGCAAATATCAATAAAAATGATAAACTCCTAGAAAGACTGATAAACAAAAAGAGAGAAGACACAGATTACCAAATATCAAGAATGAAAGACAGCATAATGAGGAAATGCTATGAACATAAATACAACAACTTAAATGAAAGGACCAATTCTTTGAAAACCACAAACTTCCAAATGTCATCTGACATGAATAGATAACTTGAATAATCTCATAACTATTAAAGAAATTATATTCTTAGATATAATTCTTCAGACAAAAGAAAAAACTTCAGGCCCAGATGGTTTCACTTGCGAATTCTACCAAACATTTAAAGAATAAATAACATCAATTCTACACATCTCTTCCAGAAAAAAGAAGAGAAGGGAATACTTCCCAAATTATATTTTTCACATCTTTATTGGAGTATAATTGCTTTACAATGTTGTGTTGCTTTCTGCTGTATAACAAAGTGAATCAGCTATATGTATAGATATATCCCCATATCCCCTCCCTCTTACATCTCCCTCCCACTCTCCCTATCCTACCCATCTAGGTGGTCACAAGGCACCAAGCTGATCTCCCTCTGGAATGCAGCTGCTTCCCACTAGCTATCTATTTTACATTTGGTAGTGTATATATGTCAATGCTATTCTCTCACTGCATCCCAGCTTACCTTCCTGCTTCCCGTGTCCTCAAGTCCATTCTCTACGTCTGCATCTTTATTCCTGTCCTGCCCCTAGGTTCTTCAGAAGCTTTTTTTTTTTTTTTAGGTTCCATATATATGTTTTAGCATACTGTATTTGTTTTTCTCTTTCTGACTTACTTCACTCTGTATGACAGACTCTAGGTCCATCCACCTCACTACAAACAACTCAATTTCATTTCTTTTTATGGCTGAGTAATATTCCACTGTATATAAGTGCCACAACTTCTTTATCCATTCATCTGTCAATGGACACTTAGTTGCTTCCATGTCCTGGCTATTGTAAATAGAGCTGCAATGAACACTGTGGTACATGACTTTTTTTTTTTTAACATCTTTATTGGAGTATAATTGCTTTACAATGGTGTGTCAGTTTCCGCTTTACAACAAAGTGAATCAGCTATACATATACATATGTTCCCATATCTCTTCCCTCTTGCGTCTCCCTCCCTCCCACCCTCCCTATCACACCCCTCTAGGTGGTCACAAACCACCGAGCTGATCTCCCTGTGCTATGTGGCTGCCTCCCACTAGCTATCTATTTTACGTTTGGTAGTGTATATATGTCCATGCCACTCTCTCACTTTGTCACAGCTTACCTTCCCCCTCCCCATATCCTCAAGTCCATTCTCTAGTAGGTCTGTGTCTTTATTCCCGTCTTACTCCTAGGTTCTTCATGACCTTTTTTTTTTTTTTCTTAGATTCCATATATACGTGTTAGCATACGGTATTTGTTTTTCTATTTCTGACTTACTTCACTCTGTATGACAGACCCTAGGTCCATCCACCTCACTACAAATATCTCAATTTCGTTTCTTTTTATGGCTCTTTTTGAATTATGGTTTCCTCGGGGTATATGCCCAGTAGTGCGGTTGCTGGGTCATATGGAGTTCTATTTTTAGTTTTTTAAGGAACCTCCATACTATTCTCCATAGTGGCTGTATCAATTTACATTCCCACCAACAGTGCAAGAGTGTTCCCTTTTCTCCACACCCTCTCCAGCATTTACTGTTTGTAGATTTCTTGATGATAGCCATTCTCACCGGTGTGAGGTGATACCTCATTGTACTTTTGATTTGTATTTCTCTAATGATTAGTGATGTTGAGCATCCTTTCATGTGTTTGTTCACAATCTGTATATCTTCTTTGGAGAAATGTCTATTTAGGTCTTCTGCGCATTTTTGGATTGGGTTGTTCGATTTTTTGATATTGAGATGCATGAGCTGCTTGTATATTTTGGAGATTAATCCTTTGTCAGTTGCTTCATTTACAAATATTTTCTCCCATTCTGATGGTCGTCTTTTCGTCTTCTTTATTATTTCGTTTGCTGTTCAAAAGCTTTTAAGTTTCATTAGGTCCCATTTGTTTATTTTTGTTTTTATTTCCATTTCTCTAGGGGGTGGGTCAAAAAGAATCTTGCTGTGATTTATGTCATAGAGTGTTCTGTCTATGTTTTCCATTAAGAGTTTTATAGTGTCTGGCCTTACATTTAGGTCTTTAATACCTTTTGAGTTTATTTTTTTATACAGTGTTAGGGAGTGTTCTAATTTCATTCTTTCACATGTAGCTGTCCAGTTTTCCCAGCACCATTTGTTGAAGAGACTGTCTTTCCACCATTGTATAGTTTGGATCTATCCTGGAGAATGTTCCATGAGCACCTGAGAAGAAAGAGAATTCTGTTGTTTTTGGATGGAATGTCCTGTAAATATCAAGTAAGTCCATCTTCTTTAATGCATAATTTAAAGCTTGTGTTTCCTTATTTATTTTCATTTTGGATGATCTGTCCATTGGTGAAACTGGAGTGTTAAAATCCCCTACTATCATTGTGTTACTGTCAATTTCCCCTTTTATGGTTGTTGGCATCTGCCTTATGTATTGAGGTGCTCCTATGCTGGGTGAACAAATATTTACAATTCTTCTTCTTGGATTGATCCCTTGATCATTATGTAGTGTCCTTCTTTGTCTCTTGTAATAGTCTTTGTTTTAAAGTCTATTTTGTCTGATATGAGAACTGCTACTCAAGCTTTCTTTTGATTTCCAGTTGCATGGAATATCTTTTTCCGTCCCCTCACTTTCAGTCTGTATATATCCCTAGGTCTGAAGTGGGTCTCTTGTAGACAGCCTATATATGGGTCTTGTTTTTGTATCCATTCAGCCAGTCTATGTCTTTTGGTTGGAGCATTTAATCCATTTACCTTTAAGGTAGTTATCAATATGTATGTTCCTATTACTGTTTTCTTAATTGTTTCAGGTTTGTTATTGTAGGTCTTTTCCTTCTCTTGTGTTTCTTGCCTACAGAAGTTCCTTTAGCATTTGCTGTAAAGCTGGTTTGGTGGTGCTGAATTCTCTTAGCTTTTGCTTGTCTGAAAAGGTTTTAATTTCTCTGTCGAATCTGAATGAGATCCTTGCTGGGTAGAGTAATCTTGGTTGTAGGTTTTTCCCTTTCATCACTTTAAATATGTCCTGCCACTCCTTTCTGGCTTGCAGAGTTTCTGCTGAAAGATCAGCTGTTAACCTTATGGGGATTCCCTTGTATATTATTTTTTGATTTTCCCTTGCTGCTTTTAATATTTTTATTTTGTATTTAATTTTTGATAGTTTTATTAATATGTGTCTTGGCATGTCTCTCCTTGGATTTATCCTGTATGGGACTCTCTGCGCTTTCTAGACGTGATTGACTATTTCTTTTCCCATGTTAGGGAAGTTTTCAACTATAATCTCTTCAAATATTTTCTCAGTCCCTTTCTTTTTCTCTTCTTCTTCTGGGACCCCTATAATTCAAATGTTGGTGTGTTTAATGTTGTTCCAGAGGTCTCTGAGACTGTCCTCAATTCTTTTCATTCTTTTTTCTTTATTCTGCTCTGCTGTAGTTATTTCCTCTATTTTATCTTCCAGGTCACTTATCCGTTCTTCTGCCTCAGTTATTCTGCTATTGATTCCTTCTAGAGAATTTTTAATTTCATTTATTTTGTTGTTCATCATTGTTTGCTCTTTAGTTCTTCTAGGTCCTTGTTAAATGTTTCTTGTATTTTCTCCATTCTATTGCCAAGATTTTGGATCCTCTTTACTATCATTACTCTGAATTCTTTTTCAGGTAGACTGTCTATTTCCTCTTCATTTCTTTGGTCTGGTGGGTTTTTACCTTGCTCCTTCATCTGCTGCATATTTCTCTGTCTTCTCATTTTGTTTAACTTACTGTGTTTGGGGTCTCCTTTTTGCAGGCTGCAGGTTCGTAGTTCCCGTTGTTTTTGGTGTCTGCCCCCAGTGGCTAAGGTTGTTTCAGTGGGTTGTGTAGGCTTCCTGGTGGAGGGGACTGGTGCCTGTGTTCTGGTGGATGATGCTGGATCTTGTCTTTCTGGCAGGCTGGGCCACGTCTAGTGGTGTGTTTTGGGGTGTCTGTGAACTTAGTATGATTTTAGGCAGCTTCTCTGCTAATGGGTGGGGTTGTGTTCCTGTCTTGCTAGTTGTTTGGCATGGGGCGTCCAGTACTGGAGCTTGCTGGCCATTGGGTGGTGCACGCTTTGAGACAGAGATCTCTGGGAGAGCTCTTGCCGACTGATATTATGTGGGGCCAGGAGGTCTCTGGTGGTCCAGTGTCCTGAACTCGGCTCTCCCGCCTCAGAGGCTCAGGCCTGACACCAGGCTGGAGTACCAAGACCCTGTCAGCCACACAGCTAGTTCAGAGAACCAGCCAGTGAAATGGAGTGGACAGTCGTACTGGAAGGAGAAGGCGCCCCCCGGGAGGAGGATGGTGTGGCAGGTGCCCCTGTTTCCCCAAATTATTTTAAAAAGCCACTATCATTCTCATACCAAAACCAGAAAAAGATAGTACAAAAATATTTTATAAAAGAACACTACAGACCAACATCCATCATAAACATAGATGCAAAAATCCTCAACAAAATATTAGCAAATAAGCTTTGCAATATATAAGGATAATATGCCAGAATGAAGTGGAGTTTATCCCAGGAATATGAGCCTGCTTCAGTATTTAAAAATCAATGTAATCCACCACATCAACAGGCTAAAGCCAAAAAAAAATCTTATCAATAGATGCAGGAAAAAAGCATTTGACAAGTTTAACATTGTCATGATAAATATATATCACCAAACTAAGAATGGAAAGTAAATTTCTCAACATGATAAAAGGTAGCGACAAAAACTCTACAGTTAAGATCATACTAATGGTGAAAGATTAACTGCTTTATTCCGAAGATCGGGGACAAGGCAAGGCTGTCCACTCTTACTGATCCTATCAACATCATAACGAAGTCCTGCACAGTGCAATAAAACACATAAATGAAGTTAAAAGTATACAGACTGGAAAGGGGTCAAACTATCTCCATTTGCAAATGACATAATTGTCTATGTAGATAACTTCAAGAAATCTACCAAAAAAAGAACTCCTAAGAATTAATAAGTGAGTTTTAGCAAGATCATAGAATACAAGGTCAACACACAAATATCAATATTTCATATTGGCACTGTACAAATGGAAACCAAAAAAATTTTTAAATACCATTTACAATAGCTACAAAAAAAGAAAATATTTTGGTATAAATCTAACAAAACATGTACAGGATCTGTATGGTTCTTTTAAAAAAATCAAAGAAAATCTAAATACATGAACTACATTCATGGTTCATGGGTTGGAAGATTCAACATAGAAAAAAATGTTGATTCTATTCAAATTCACCTATAGATGTGTATTGGGGGTCCCCAAGGCCACCCCCAGGTACAATGATTCCTAGGATGACTCACAGGACTCAGCACATAGTCACACTCATGGCTATGATTTATTATAGCAAAATATACAAAGCAAAGAGAAAAGGAGCATGGGCAAAAATTGGTGAAAACCAGAAGCCAGCTTCCAAGAGTCCTATTCCCACAGAGTCTCTCAGGATGCAGTTAATTCCTCCAGCAATAAGATGGAACAATACGTGTAAAGTGTTGTGTAACAGGGAAGCTCATTAATGACTCAGTGCTTAACATTTTACTGGGAGCTGGTCACATAAACACTCTGCCTAACATGGACCAAAATTCCAGACTCGCAGAAGGAAAGCAGGTGTTCAGAATAAACCATATTGTTTGCACAAAGAGTTTAGGCACAGTTATCATTAGGGGGGAATTTTACAGCAGTGTAGGGAACTGCTTACCAATCAAGTTCCCAGATGCCAGCCAAAGGGCAACCTTGCAAACAGGCCTTTCTAAGGCTAGCAGCATCATGCCTGTTATGTTAACTCTTTTCTGCACAAGATGTAATTCAATTCCAATGAAACCCTCAGCAGGATTTTTTAGTAGATATAGACAAACTGATTCTAAAATTTGTCTAGAAAGGCTAAGACACTAGAATAGCTAAAACAATTTTGAAAAAAAAGACAGAATAGAGTTGGAAGAATCATGTCACCTCGTTTTAAGACTTACTATAAAACTATAGAAATAAAGGCTGCGATACTGGCAAAGGGATAGACACAGATCAATGAAACAGCATATAAAAATAAGTATAGAAATAGACCCACACAAATAAGGCAAACAGATTTTTGGCAAAGGTGCAAAAGCAATTTAGTGGAGAAAGTATATTTTTCCACAAATGGTATTAGAACAATTAAACATCCATATGCAAAACAATGAAACTTGACTTCAAAACCTGTATACCTTATACAAAAATTAACTCAAAATGGATTATAGATTTAATGTTAAAGCTATAAAACTTTTAGATAAAATATGGGAGAAAATATTCATGACCTAGGTTTAAGCAGAGTTCTTAGACATGACACAAAAATTGCAATCCATAAAGAAAACATTGAAAAACTGGACTATCAAAATTAGAAATTTTTGCTCTGTGAAAGACACAGATAATAGAATCAAAAGACTACAGACTGGTAGGATATATTTGTAAATCACACATCCAACAAAGGATTTGTATCCAGAACATGTAAAGAACTCTCATAACTTGACACAAAGAAAATAAACTACCCAATTTAAAACTGGGCAAAAGACACAGACACTTCATCAAAGAGGATATACAGATGACAAGTATGATGTTCAACATCATTGGCAAATGCAAATTAGAACTATGGTGAGATTCCTCTACACATCTATATGGCTAAAGTTTAAAAAAAAAAAAAAAAAAACCCAGTGCTGACCAGGAATGCAGAGCAACTAGAACTCTCATACATTGCAGGTGAGAGTGCAAGATGATACGGTCACTCTGTAGCACTTTCTCATTAAGTTAAACATACATTTATCATATGACACAGCAATCCCACTCCTGGGTATTGATGTTAGGAATGAAAACTTATACTCACATAAAACTCTGTAAATTAATGTTTATAGATGTTCTTTTCACAGTCTCAGAAACTGGAAACAACCCAAATGGCCTTCAATGGGTGAAGGGTTAAACAAACCTTGGTACATCCATACCATGGAATACTACTCAGCAATAAAAAGGAATGAACTATTGATACACACAACTTGGACAGATCTCAAGGGAATTATGGTGAGTGATAAAAGTCAATCCCAAAATGTTACAAAGGACAAAAAGAGAAAAAAAAATACCATATGCTAAAACATATATATGGAATCTTAAAAAAAAATGGTTCTGAAGAACCTAGGGGCAGGACAGGAATAAAGATGCAGACGTAGAGAATGGACTTGAGGACACGGGGAGGGGGAAGGGTAAGCTGAGACGAAGTGAGAGAGCGGCATTGACATATATACACTACCATATGTAAAACAGATAACTAGTGGGAAGCAGCTGCATTGCACAGGGAGATCAGCTCAATGCTTTGTGACCACCTAGAGGGGTGGGATAGGGAGGGTGGGAGGGAGATGCAAGAGGGAGGGGATATGGGGATATATGTATACATATAGCTGATTCACTTTGTTATACAGCAGCAACTAACAAAACAATGTAAAGCAATTATACTCCAATAAAGATGTTAAAAAAAAAAAGCGGGAGATAATAAACACACACAAATGTTAACACTGTTTGTAGGTTGTGGGATCATAAGTAATTATAATTTCTTACTTTGCTATAATAAATGGGAATTTTGTGCAATAAAAATAATAACAAAAGTTCTTTTAAAAAAAGATTCAGTTCATCATTCCAGCTGCTAGAGATATTTTATCTGTTATCCATTTATTTCCTATCCCTACTCCCAGTTTCATGCCATCTGTGAATTTGATGAGATGATCTTCTCTGTTCTCATCTACATCACTTATAGAAATATTGATCAGAACAAAGTCCACTGGCAGTCTACTAGAAATCTCTTTCTTGCTTGGTAATGATCAGCAATCTTTGTGATCAATTTTACTTATTTAAGATTTACTCAAATTCTACTCTTATCTAATTTACTATTTTGCATCATTTCCATAAGATGACATTTTCATGCTTTGCTGATGTTCAAATATTACCTCCCCTTTAAACGTGCATTTGAAGGATGTGTGATGAGAAAATGAGAACTGGAAATCATTGCCCCTCACCCTCACCACCTACACACCTCTCTCTCCTTCATGTAACTGAAGATATCCTTAATATATATTGAGTTGAAAAATGGATCACTGTGGTCCTTGTCAACATCCTCCAGTGGGGTCATCTGCTTGGAAATCACCAGAAAGACATATTAAGAGAAAGATTCCAAGAAAAGCTTAGCACACATACATAAAAAATGACTCCTTTCTTCCCACTGTCATCTTCTCCTAAGGTTCCTCAAGCCTTATATGTCCTGGGCCATAACAGAGCACCCCTTGGTCCTGTAATCCTCATACTGTTGAGTAACCAAGAAATGCTTAGTCCTCCTGTACACACCTGCTCTGCCCTAAGAACCAGACACTATTTTTACAGGTAAGCTCAAGATTCTCCAAGAAAGACATTCTTGTCTTACTCTTTCAAATTGTGTCACCTGTCTTCTTAGGTCCCTTGTTATGTCTCAGTGCTTTGATCTGGCCCAGTTCATCTTCCTGTTAGCCTTTTCCTCCCTTCTACACCTTTAACCAGGTTGTTCTGCCTACAAGAGGGGTCTTTCTTCTCCTGCTTGCCAAATCTCATCCCTTAGTCCTTCCAATTTACAACTTAAAAACCATCTTCCTTGGAAGATGCCTCTGTGAACTTAACCCATCTTTGGCTAAGGTCCAATGTAATGCAGATTGCAATCACTAAGAAAGGCAATTTCCTGAAAGAAATTGTCTAACCACTACTGAAAAGCGTATATATACATACATACATACATACATACATACATATATATATATATATATATATATATGTATGTATATTTACACACACACACACACACACAGTATTCCAGACCCTTGGGGGTATTCCTGGAATAAGTACTTTCTAATTGCTCAGGTACATCACTACGCCAATCACGAAGTCAAGAGATTCTACAAGGCCAACTTGATTTAATACCAATTGCTTAGGAAGGCAAAAAAAATCTCTTTGCTAGCAGCCACCTCCAGGACAACAAAGAACACTTCATCTAATTTAAGAAGAAAGAAAGCAGAATACCTCCTTCTCTGATCTCTTGTCCTGAGATGAGAAAGGTTTATGGGAACTGGATTCACAAGTACTGGACTGGCTTGTGGTACTGAACTTGCCCACACTGGACACGGTGACAGTGCTGGACAAGCCTGTTCTAGAGTCAGGGGCAGTGGTGGACACATGTGGGCTGGTTTCAACTTGGAGGTTGATGAAATCTTTGAGAAATGTGTCTTCTTTGTGAGTGAGATTCTTTTGCAAGGCCAATGGCTCCTTGGAAGACAAGTCTTTCTCACTGCTGGGCTTCTCCTGCAAGGCCAAGGGCTCCTTCAGGATAGCCTCCTCCTCAATTGTGGGATTCTCCTGCAAGGCCAAGGGCTCCTCGAAGAGGGTCTCTTTCTCACTCGTGGGCTTCTCCTGCAAGGCCAAGGACTCCCTCAAGATGATTTCCTTCTCAATGCTGGGATTCTCCTGCAAGGCCAGGGGCTCCTTCAGGATAGCCTCCTCCTCAGTTGTGAGATTCTCCTGCAAGGTCAAGGACTCCCTCAGGATGGTCTCCTTTTCAATGCTGGGCTTCTCCTGCAAGGCCTGTGGCTGCTTAATAAGGGACTCCTCTTCACTGGTGATGTTTTCTTGCAAGGCCAACTGCTTTTTCAAGAGGAACACCTCCCCCTGAGCAGTGGGCTTCTTCTTTAAAGATAATTGCCCCTCTATGCTCACTGTCACCTCAGTGGAGAGCTCTTCCTTCAGAACCAATGGTTTCTTGAAAAAGGAATTCCTCTTCAGTGGTGGTTTTCTCCTGCAAAGCCAACAGTGCCTTCAAGGAGTCCTCTTTGTTATCAGTCTTATTCTGCAAGGCAAAAGACTTCCTGAAGAGGGACTCATCTTTGTTGGTAGGTTTAACATGCAATGAAAATGGCTCCTGAAAGGGGAATTCCTCCTCAGTGGTAGACCTCTCCTCCAAGGTCAATTGCTCCTTAATATATGATTCTTCTTCAGTGGTGATATTCTCCTGCAAGGCCAATGGCTTCTTTGAGAGGGACACCTCTTGCAGAGTGGTGTGTCTCTCTTTCAGTACCGATGGATCCTGGAAGAGGAACTCCTCTTCAGTTGTAGACTTCTTTTTAAAGGGCAACAGCTCCTTAAAGAGTGACTCCTCTTCAGAGGTAGTCTTCTCTATGACCAGTGACTTCTTTAAGAGGAACGTCTTCCCCTGAGTGATTTGCCTCTTTTTTAAAGATACCGGTGTCTTGGTAAGAATTGCCTCATCAGTTGAAGACTTCTTCCTAAATGACATTGGCTCCATAAAGGAGGAGTCCTTACCTTCACCAATCATATTCTGCAAGTCCAACTGTTCTTGGAAGATAGGCATCATCATTTGAGTGGTACACTTTTTCTTCTTTATAGATAATGACTCCTTGGTAGAGACTGCCACATCTGTGGTATGTTTCTTCCTAAATGACACTGGCTCCATAAGAAATTCATCTTTACTGTCTATATTCTCCTGCAGTGCCCATAGCTTCTTCAAGAGGGCCAAATCCCCCTGAATGGTGTGCTTCTCTTGCAGTGCAGATGGTTTCTTCAAGAGGGACTCCTCCTCAGTGGCAGGCTTTTTTTTTTAAAGGATAATGGCTCCTTAATGAGTGACTTCTCTTCAGAAATGATCTGCAATACTAGTGGCTTGGTCAAACAGGACATCTTACCCTGACTGGTACACTTTTTCTTTAAAGATAACAGCTTATTAGAGGAGGTTGCCTCCTCAATGGTATGCTTCTTGTTAAAAGCCAAAGCCTCCTTTAAAAGGGACTCCTCAGTTGGAGTCTTTTGCAAGACCAACGGCTTCTCCAAGATGGACACCTCCTCCTGAGTGGTGTGCTTCTCCTGCAATGCTGATGGCTCTTGGAAAAGGGACTCCTTAGGGGTAGGTTTCTTCTTAAGGGATAACGGCTCCTTAATGAGTGACTTCTCTTCAGAGGTGGTCTTCTGTAATACTAGTGGCTTCTTCAAGCGGTACCTCTTCCCCTGAGTGGTACGCTTCTTCTTTAAAGGTAATGGCTTCTTGGAAAGGGTTGCCTCCTTAGTAGTATGCTTCTTCTTCAAGGAAATTGGGTCCATAAGAAATTCATCTTCACCATCCTTTTTCTCCTGCAACGCCCCTGGCTTCTTCAAAAGGGTAACCACCCCATCAGTGGTGTGCTTCTCTTGTGACACAGATAGCTCCTGGAAGAGGGACTCCTCCTTAGTGGTAGGCTTCTTTTTAAAGGACAATGACTCCTTAATGAGTGCCTTCTCTCCAGAGATGGTCTTCTGCAATACTAATGGCTTCTTCAAGTGGGCTATCTTCCCCTGAGTAGTGCACTTCTTCTTTAAAGATAATGGCCTTGTGGTGAGGGTTGTCTCTGTTGTGGTAGGTTGTTTCTTAAAAGCCAATGATTCCTTAAAGATGGAATCCTCTTCAGTGTTGATCTTCTCCTGCAAGGCCAATGATTTCTTCAAGATGGACACCTCTTGTTCAGTGGTGTGCTTCTTTGGCAATGCAGATAGTTCCTGGAAAAGGCACTCCTTCTCAGTGGTAGGCTTTCTCTTAAAAGACAACAGCTCCTTAGCGAGTGACTTCTCTTCAGAGGTGATCTTCTGCAATACTAGTGGCTTCTTCATACAGGACACCTTCCCCTGAGTGGTACACTTTTTCTTTAAAGATAACAGCTTCTTGGTGGGGGTTGCCTCCTCAGTTTTAGGCTTCTTCCTAAAGTTCGTGGGCTCCATAAAGAAAGAATCCTCTTCAACATTGATGTCCTGCAAGGCCAACTCCTCCCTCGTGTAGGACTGCTTCCCCTGATGTGTGCACATATTCTTTAAAGATAATGTACCCTTGTTGATGGCTGCCTTCTCAGTTTTATGCTTCTTCCCAAAAGTCATTGGCTCTACAACATCACTGTCAGTCTCCTCCTGCAAGGATAGTGGCTTCTCCAAGAGGGACACCTTCCCCTGATTTGTGCTCTTCTTTAATGACCTCTTGATGAGGATTGTATCCTCAGTAGTGGGTTCCTCTTTTAAAATGAATGGCTTTTTGAAAAGAGATGCCTCCTCAGTAGTGGGTGTCTTGGAGCTGGTAGGTATCTCCAGAATGAGCGGTTTATCTATAATATTTGGTACGATGGTGGTTGAGACTACTACTGGTGAGAGTTCCAGCTTATACCTGTAAAGGAAACAATGTCTGGGTAAGAAGAATGTAGTTCCTAGAATCCTCACTTACCATCTTGTTTTGTCACTATACTTACTAAATGTATGGAAGTGGAAAGGGCTTCAACCCCAAGAGACAGACTAGAGGGTAAAAATCAATGGGTACCATAGTAAATCAACTAAGTAGCACACAGTATAGTTTCTATGACCTAGGTCCCTATACTTTTCTAAAAAATTTTCCCTGAAATCATGTTATTTATGCTTTCTCATATATGATTTATTAACTTTATTTATATACAAAGGCTTTTATTATAATACTTACCACATTGTATGAGTGATTGGCTTATATATGTCTCCCTCACTAGCTGCATTTATTTGTCTTTGTCTATCAGTACCAGGTATCTGATAAAATTCAGGTTGAAATTAATATTGTTTGAAGGCTTATGAGAGAGGATTATAAGAGAGAGGCTTATAAAAGGCTTATAAGAGAGAGTTGGGCTGGTACTTAACGTTCATGGTATCTAACCATATTCCTTTCACTCTAGGCTATTTACAAGATGTTTTCCTAGTGGAGATAATAAAAAAGACCAAACTAAACATTTGTTCACATGTGTCAGATGCAAAGCTTTGTTTTGAATAGGACTGCATATCCAATCAGAGTGACTAACCTGGTGTGACCAAATCTCTGGATAACTAGAAATCAGAATAAGAAAAGGGAGAGAATTAAAGGTAAATACGATCAGTCTGAACAAGAGTAAGTACCTTCAAAAGACTAGATATTATATGATTCCTTTTATATGAAACATCCAGAGGAGACATATCCACAGAGATATATCCATAACAGAAAATAGGTTGGTGGTTACCTGAAGCTGGGAAGGGGTAGGGAGGAGGGTAGAAAGGGACTGGGAAAGAGAAGGGACTATGGGTATGAGTTTCTTGGCAAGGGGGTGCTGAAAAAGTTCTAAAATTAGATGGTGGTGATGGCTATACAACTCTATAAATATAATTTTTTTTTTAATTACTGAATTGTTAAAAAAAGAAAAGAAAGTGCCTCAAAAGGTTCCATCTGACCAGATAGGTTCCAGGTGCCTCCTGATGAGAACTTTTAGAAGTAGTCTTCAGATAGTCTAGTTATGATAGAGCATGCATTCTGAGTCTAGACTGCCTGGATCCAAACCCTGGCTCCTCCATTTACTGGCTGGGTGACCTTGGGCAAGTTAATGCTCTATGCTTCACTTTTTTCACCTGTAAAATGAGGGTCATAATATTACCTCCTCTATAGAATTATTGTAAAGATTTGAGCAATTGATATGCATAAAAACACTTAAATCATTGTGAGAACAATTACATGCCAATAAATCAGATAATTTAGACAAAATGGACAAATTCTTAGGGAGATACAAACTACCAAAACAGACTCAAAAACAGAAAATCTGAACAGAGCTATAACAAGTAAAGACACTGAATTAATAATCAAAAACTACCCACAAAGAAAAATCTAAGCCCAGATGCCTTCACTGATGAATTCTACCAAACATTTAAAGAAGAACTAATACCAACATTTCATGAACTCAGGAAGAGGTAAGAATAGTTCCCAAGTCATTCTATGAGGCCAATATTATTCTGATACCAAAAACAAAGACATCAGAAGAAAACTCAAGTCTGATACATCTTATGAACACAGATGCAAAAATCCTCCACAAAACACTTGCAAACCAAATCCAGCAGTATATAAAAGGATTATACACTGTGACCAACTAGGATTTATCCCAGGAATGCAAAATTAGTTTAACATCTGAAAATCAATTCATGTTATCACACCATATTAATGGAATAAAAACGAAAGCTACATGACCATCTCAATAGATCTAGAAAAATCATTTGACAAAATTCAATACCTTTTCATGATAAAAGCACTCAACAAACTAGGACTAGAAAGGAGATTCCTTAACTATGAAAGAACATCTATGAAAAACCCAAAGCTAGTATCATAGCTAATTGTAAAAGACTGATGTTTTCCTCCTAAGATCAAGGAGAACACAAGGATGTCCAACTCTCTTTTTGGGGGGTGGAGGATTTGTCATGTAGTAGTGAATAACTAATATAGCATTGCTGATGCTTTAGAACTGAACCCCTCTGTTCTTTGAATAAAGTACAAACTCTTTGCCATGGTCCATAAGGCCCTGGTGATCTTGCTCCTGCCTGCTTCTCCAAATCCATCTCTTAAAAAACACTGGTATAGGAAGTAGGTATTTAGTGTCTATGATATCTAAAGCCTGGGGTGATCAGAGTAGGCTTCCTCAATAGAGTGACCAACTGTTCTTGTTTGTCTAGGACTGAGAGGGTTCCTGGGATGCAAGACTTTCAATGTTAAAACTGGGAAAGTCCTAGGAAAACCAGAATAAGTCGGTCATTCAACTCTTGGATGGTAAGGATGTTCAACTCTGAACACTTCTATTCAACACAGTACTAAAGGTTCTAGCCAGGGCAATTAGGCAAGAAAATAAAATAAAAGGGATCCAAATTGGAAAGGAAGAAGTAAAACTACTTATGTCAGCAGATGACATAGCCTTATACATAGAAAATCCTAAGGAACCCACACACAAATACTATTAGAACTAATATACAAGTTCAGCAAAGTTCTATGATTCAAGATCAATATACAGAAATCACATGTATTTCTATATCCTTGCAATGAACAACATGAAAATGAAATTATGAAAACAATTTCATTTACAATAGAATCAAGAAGAATAAAATGCTTAGAAATAAATTTAACAAAAGAGGTAAGAAATTTATACTCTGAAAACTACAAAAAAATGTTAAAAGAAATTAAAGATCTAAATAAATGAAAAGACATCCCATGTTCCTGGATTGGAAGACTTAGTATTAAGATGGTAATACTCCCCAAATTGACTTACAGGTTCAAGGCAACTTCTATAAGAATCCCAGCTGGCTTATTAGTAGAAATTGACAAGCTGATTCTAAAATTTATATGGAATTGCAGGGAACCCAGAAGAGCCAAAACAATCTTGAAAAAGAGGAACAAAGTTGGAGGAATCACACTTCCCAATTTCAAAACACACTACAGAACAACAATAATCAAGATAGCATAGTACTGGCATAATGAAAGACATGTAGGTCAATGGAATAAAATTGAGAGTTCAGAAATAAACACATTTACAGTCAGCTGATTTTCAACAAGGGTGCCAAGACAATTAAGTGGAGAAAGATTAGTCTTTTCAATAAATGGTGCCGCGGCAACTGGATATCTATCAATACATGCAAAACAATGAAGTTAGACCCCTAACATACACCAACAATAAAAATTAACTCAAAATGGATCAACAATCTAAGTTAAGAGCTAAAACTTTAAAACTCTAAAAAGAAAAAAATCTTAAAAGTAAATGTTCATAACCTTGGATTTGGCAATGGTTTCTTAGATTATGATACCAAAAGCATAAGCAACAACAAAAAAAAATAAATTGGATTTCATTACAATTAAAAACATTTATGCCTCAAGGAACACCAAGAAGAAAATGAAAAGACCTACAGAATGGAGGAAAAATACTTGCTAATCATATATCTGATCAGGGACTTGTATCTAAACTATATAAAGAATTCTTACAACTCAATAATAAAAAGATCAATAACCAAATATTTTAAATCAGCAAAGGATCTGAATAGACATTCCTCCAAAGAAGATATGCAAGTGGCCAATAAGCACATGAAAGATTCCCAAATCATTAGTCATCAGAGAACTGCAAATCTAAACCACAATGAGATACCATCCCACACTCACTAGAATGGCCGTTAAAAAAACAAAAAACAAACAAACAAAAAAACCTCCCAGAAAATGGCAAGGATGTGGAAAATTCAAAACCCTCATCCACTGCTGGTAGGAATGTAAGATAGTGTAACCACTATGGAATACAGTTTGGCAGTTCCTCAATGAGTTCAACATAGAATTACCATATGACCCAGCAATTACATTTCTAGTTACATATGCAAAAGAATTAAAAACAGGTGTTCAAACAAAAACTTGTACACAGGTGTTCATAGCAGCACTATTCACAATAACCAAAAGGTGGAAACAATTCAAACATTCATCAACTGATGAATGGATAGACAAAATATGGTACATCCATACAATGGAATATTATTTGGCAATAAAAGAGGATGAAGTACTGATACCTGCTACAACATGGATGAACCCTTAAACATTATGCTGAGTGAAAGAAGCCAGATACAAAAGACGATACATTGTACAATTCCATTTCTGGGAAACGTCCAGTATGGATAAATCTATAGAGACAGAGAGTAGACTAGTGGTTGCCTACAGGTAGGGAGGACTGAGAGGTGGCAGCTAAAGGTAGAGTTCCTTTTGGGATTGATGAAAATATGCTAAAATTCACTGTGGTGATGGCTGCATAACTCTGTGAATATACTAAAAACCACTGAATTGTACATTTTAAGAGGGTGAATTGTGTATGTGAATTATATCCTAATAAAGCTGTTACCAAAAAAAAAAACCACTTAGAATAATGTGTGATTACAGTAAACTCTCAATAGATGTTAGCTATTAGCTCTAGCACTATTATTAGGGTCCATTTCACTGAACTCTGAATGAGGACAAGAATGTTTATGGCATTTTGTGAGGATTTCCCTGCTAAAGTCAGAATGGTGAAAGAAATTCAAAAGAAAATAACACAGGGAATTAAGGTCAAAATACACACGCAAATCCCAGGAATTTCATTTCAGCAAGAAACTGAGTAGGGCTAAATGCTAATCTTCTTGTATGATTTCTTTCTGCTGGGTAATTAGCAAAGTGTCCTGTGGACCTGGCATGTTAATTTTTTGGAGTTCCCCAAACTTTTCCCCTTACCATTTGGAACCCATGCTTAGCCAGGTTATAGCTATCTAGCTGATCTATTCTAGTCTTCCAGAAAGAAGTAATTCCCACTGGAATGAGGAGAGGATATAAAAAGGTCTCACTCCACTTTATAACTCTTCTTCTAATAGAAATTTTCCTAGGAGTAAATCCTTTTCCCGATCCTAGATGAGAATACTCCTATCTACTTGCAGAACCTGTGATCAGTTCCCTATAACAGCTGGAAAACACACATTTTTGGCCTAAGGAGATAGTAATTTCTCTACAGTAGCAAGGAACAAACCTCCCCCTAAGGGTTCTAATGGGATAAGCAGACTGGCAAGCTATCAGCCAGCTGCTGAGAATCCCCTGAAAAGTTAAGTTGCCTCCACACTCTCAACCACAGAGTAGCTCAGTCAAGGACTGAAGTACTAAAATAGAGAAAAGATGAGCACAAGACCTTTTGGCAAATTCCTCAATGACAACAGCTCTTTCAATATGAACACACCATGTAGGTGGGTGACAGAGGGGGAGAGGGAGGGAGGGGGGCAGAGAGAGGGAGAGAGAAAGATTGGGGGTGGTGGTGAGATGAGGCCTGTAATTCTTCAGCAATTTAGTCCATCTAAGCACCCAGAGTTAATGTAGTACTCACCACTGTAGCTCACTAAAAATGTTCTCAATGGGGACAAAAGGCAGTCAAAAGGATGTCACACCCTCTCCTTTACCATATAAAACAATGACATCTGAGTCCCCTCGTACTCACCCATGAGCAGGTGTGTTCCTGTTTATCTTCTTGGAAACATCTTTAACAAACTCATTACTGGCTTCCTTCTTGGGCTTGGCAGGTTGACTTTGAGAAGCCTGCAAGAAAAAAAAAAAGGTGGGGGGGCTGGTCTGGAGGAGGAAGCAAGGAAATGGAGAGAGAGAGAGAACCTCAAATTACCCAATAGGTGGTTCTCATAGGAAGGTCCTGACACACATCCACACCCTGGACACCTTGTTTGGGTGTTCCCAGGAACATTGATCAAAACATCTTACAACCAGTATGGTACTGGTGCCAACTAGTCATGATGGAAGCTGGCAGTACAGTAGTCCTGGTGCATATTAGCTAAATAGCAGCCCTAAGTGATTTCAAGATACATATGATGTAGTTCTGATCTCCAATGTCAGGTATACTGGCTGGCAAATTCTCAAAAAGATGTTTTGTAAACATCACATTCCATTTTGACCCCATAAGATATTTAGAGGGGGGAAAAGGCAATATAACTGGCTTTGCTGCCTGAGTATACCAAGATCAACTAGCTTTTCAGGATAGACCTCTAATACAACACTACCTGTGATACATCTATCCCATCTCACTGAGGGGATATTTATTTAACATGGGGCTCTGGGGAGCTCCACCAGAAACTCTAATCATGACTAATTCTATTAAACAGTAGAAGAGATCATGGGACTGTGAATAATGTCAATAAAAATAATCTTAAAGGTTATGCCTTTAAAATGAAACAAACTGAATCTAATTATATTCCAAATAAATACCATAACCACACTGAAGGACAAAAGAAAGAAAACAGAAGGAAATACAAGATAATAAACAACTAATCCAAGTAAAATACAAGATAATAAACAACTAATCCAAGTAAACACAGACTATACACCCTCACCATATACATCCTCAGTCAGGATGCGTTTGTGGGATGGTGGAGAATATTGCAAATAAATCTGGAACTCTTTTTAGTAGGTGTATTTATTATGGTGGTGTGAAAGAAGTAATTCTGAAACTCTTTTAGATGTATTATAGTATTGAGTAAATGTGTTGATGATCTTGGGAACCATGGTTCTCATTGTAGAGAAGGAACATATAAACACGGATTGAGGAATACAAGAAAGAACCCTGTACGTTTTGGAATGGGAGCTGTGTGGACTCATGATTTCTTAAATAGGTATATGTGTATATACATCTGAGTATACAGGAGTGTATGTATTTGTATATATAGATATATGTGTATATATAGATATGTTTAAGTACAGATATGTGTGTATCTATATGTATATATAGATGCAGACATTTCCTAACTCTGTCTGCAGAAAGGGCAGAAAAGGCAGACACCCCAGTAGCACACCTAGCACTGAGATCTTGGTCTCTAATACCATTCCCCACTAAAAGGAACAGGAATTCTTCACAGAAATGGTTGACTCCACGGCAATAAAATAGGTACAAGAACATCCTGGAACCTCCTGTTATGCTGGAAAGAAAATGCTCAAAACAATGATGATAGTATGTCACAAAGACACAGTAGTCAGATTAAAGGGGACCCTAGTGACCAAATCTGGGACAATTTGAGCACCAAAATAATAAAATACAATACTGAACAACAAACCACTGAAAAAATAGGAATTCATAAGTCTATACCAATAATAAATAAACAGGGAAGAAGGGAGGCCTCTGCTTGTAGACTGGTAAATGGGGAACAAGTGCTAGAGTTGGAAAAATCATCATAAAGATTGTGTTAGGCAAAAATCATCAATGAATGCTAAATCTAGGGGACATTTTGATGAAGAGTGGCTATTTGGAGGCTCTTAAGAGTGTGTCCCACAGATTATTAGTTGCAAGAGGAAAAAAAATAAACAGTAATTATACAGCGGAGAAGCCAGACAACATCTTGACTGGGTGATCAAAATTAACCTCACCAATGAGGGACAGATGGATGTCGTGTGCCTCCAGATGTGATACTCTAAGGACAGAACATCACCTACACAATACTCCAGCCAAGCGTATATAACATCAATCTAATCACATGGAAACATCAGACAAACACAAAATGAGGAATGTTCTATTTTTAAAATGGGGGGTTGGGTCGGACTGTATTCTTCAAAAATATCATAAAAAACAAAGAAAGGCTATGGAAGTGTTCCAGATTAAAAGAAGCTAGAGACATGACAAGTAAACGACCCTAGACTGGATCCTTTACTGGAGGGGGAAAAATGCTTATAACATTGACTTTACAAAGTCAACGGAAAAAAATTGGAATATGGACAACAGATTACATAAAAACACTATATCAGTGTAAATTTATAAAGTTGTTGACTGCACTGTGTTTATATAAGACTATTTCTCTGAGGAGAAATAGTATATAGAGACTCTTTCTCTATATACGCTGAAATACCCTAAGTATTTCATGGTAAAGGACCATGATGTATGTAAGCAGATAGGATAAAATGTTAGTAATACGTGAATCTAGGTAAACAGCATATGTGTGTTCTTTGTACTGTTTTTTATTTTTGCAACTTTTTATAAATTTGAAATTATTTCCAAATGAAGTATAAAAGAATTATGCCTTTGTATCATCGTATCATAATAAGCAACTACAATCCAACAGGGAATTCTTTCTTAGTTGTTGTCCACTTCTGCTCTTCAAAGAGCTTGACACAGTTTGCATTTTAATTTCACCTAAAGTTTTACAGACTCCTTGTGTGTCCAGCTGAGATCCAGAATTGGAAAAGATGTGCATTCTTGGCAGGAGAGAGGTGGAGACCCTAATCCCCAGGGTGAAACTTTCAACTTGCCATGTGTGAAGGTTCAAAGCACTAATATTTTCAGATCTAAGCTCAAGGGGACCTTTACCAGTATCTCCCCATAATTCTTTCACCAAAAAATAGGAAAATAGAGATGACAATCCTACTGACAAAAAATAATTTAGGAAATAGACTTTATCTCCTCATCCACTGGCTTTGGACCAGCTCTAACAAATCAAAAGTCCTTCCCATGCTGAAAGGATAAAGGAGAGGGGGAAAAAGAACACTCACAGCAGACTAACTAATTAAAACAGATCAGCTCTTTTGGCAAGCCAGGACCTCACTGTGGTGAATGTTGAGGAGAAGACAGATATGGGGACATGTAAATGAAGTAATACTGACAGGAAGAAGCAAATCGTCATAAAGGGAATCCCCAAAGTTCAGAGAGAAAGGAGTCCTCAACCCTCAAAGAAATGAGCTCAGACGTCTGCAGAAATGCCCAACCCTGGAATGGCTTAGGTACACTGTAATGATGGAACTTTGTCTGGAAAGCACCAAAGACCATTCAAGGTGACCAGAACTTGAACGCAAAAGGGATACGGGCTTTCTGAGCTTCTGAAAAGCTAGAGGCAGAGATACTGCTCAGGGATGCCTTGCTTCCCCAACCCTGGACAGGTATGTGGCCTAACAGATGTTGAATTCAGTTGGAGAATCAGGAGGGTCCTAGCATGTGTTTCCTATTAATTTATTTGTGTTTGTTCTCTATGAATGATGATATAAACTTCACGACAAAAAAAGGACTGAGACATGGCAGGAAAGTTTTTCATATGTGGTTAGACTTTGCTTTGCACAGTGTCACTGGACTCCCATCAGGGACTCTGGAGGCCAAGGGAAGCTACATTAAGATGGGCTGCATCTGCTCCTGATTTGTGTGGCTACCTTATTTCAACCAAGTTTCTAGAGCCATGGTTAAATAAGTCAGGAAATGAATCTAACCTTACAGGTCTGTGTGGGAGGTAGCTCTTTCAACCAATCTAGAGTAAATCTGATTATGCAGGAAGCTGTAACACAATCATACATGTTGTAATCTGCATGGGGAAAAGACTGTTTTAGCACAAAGGTGGTCACATAGCATCTAAAGAACAGAGATACAAAGGGGAGAACTTTGCCAATGCTTATCCAATCCTGCCCAAGGGGGTAAAATATTATCTAGCAGATGTAAGAATTCTGGTAGCCACAGAAGGACACTATTATAGAGGGCAGGATAGGGTTCACTAGGGTTCTCTGTATCCTAGATGAAACAGACTTCAAAACCAACACTGGGCAAGTCTTTATCTGTGAAGTGGAGATAATTATAGTATCTGCCTCAAAGGATTTTATGAGGATTAAGTGAGTGGATACAGGGAAAAATGCTTAGAATAGTGCCTGACACGTGGTAAACACTCAGGAGACATCAGTTACTATTATTTTCTAAGACCAAAGATTACCTCTGACTCAATTCTATATTCAGTTAGTAACTTTCTAACTAGTAAATTTGATTTTCTTAGCTGGCGCCTTAATAACACCAGAAGGGAGGTAACTTGGAAGTGAACTCAAGAATTCTAACCAAAACTGAGTTTCTAGATCTCCATAGTTGAAAACCAGATCATGGAACTGTGGTCATCAATGGTTCTGTACATCAGAGGACATTTTTGATTGTCACTATGACTGGGGTGCTGCTGGAACTTAATGCTAGGGACCAGGAATGCTGGCTGAAGTCAGTCGTACACAATAGAAAAACTTTCCTGTTCAAAATGCCCACAGTGCTTGAATTGATGAACACTGCCCTAGACTACAATGAATCTACCAGAGTACTTGCCTCCAAGGCCTACGCAACCAGCTGAGCCACCTCTGGACTTTATCTAAATGCAAGATCCCAAAGTTCTCATATTTGTCTACAATGTCGTATCTCATAATCACTCTGCTGCTTCCAGAGAGCTCCATCAATTAATCCAGATGGTATGTGCCAGCAGAAGAGCCACTGCAGTTTCTGAAATTGGGTCATTGATTCCAAATAAAATTGGCTCTCAACATTCTAGAGAGGGTCAGAGTTTGGTAAACTGGAAAGGTCCCTCAAGGAAGAGGTTGTCTAAACCTTATGCGACACCATGGCAGAGGATTGGACTGGCATACTCACGTTGGTGAGATCTTCAAAAGCTGACCTCTTTTTCAGTGGTCCCTGAGGTGAAGATGGAGATATCTTTGCTTGGTAATTCTCTCTCTAAAAAAGTAAAAGAGGTAAATGCGTATATCCAATTGTGAGCAGTCTTTTCAGGGACTTCAGGTCATCTTTGGGGCTCAGGCGGGGAATGGCTGAATCTCCAAGCAACTGCAGACGCCTATAATAAACCCCAATAAACTACAACAAAAGGAAATTTTGGCACCCACTGCTTAGAGAGTCCCTGAAGGAGATAATCATTGATGATAGGGACAAGGCTGGGAGGAGAAAAGATGACTGTCAGTGTAACTCTCAGAATGAGCAAACTAGCTTGGTGAAGCTAATTTTCTCTCTTACTCCTCTCATATTTATGGCTATACTAGCCAAGATTAACCATCACCACGCCCACCACCCTGCAACTCCCACTCATTCCTTTAATATGGATGTTCCCAGGTAAATTAGTTCAATAATTTAACAAAACTTAAGTGTCTCTTATGTTAAGTAGTTGATTTAAGACATTCTCAATAAGGACAATAACACACGTACGTAGATACTGACCCAGGATCAGCTCTTTATTAGCTATTGACCTCGCACAAGTCACTTAGTTTCTGAGACTCAATTTCCTCATCAGTAAAATTGGGATAATGACCTACCTCATTTGAGGATCAAATAAGAGAAAACATGTTTTTTTTTTTTTTTAAATAAATTTATTTATTTTATTTATTTATTTTTGGCTGCATTGGGTCTTCATTGCTGTGCCGCGGGCTTTCTCTAGTTGTGGCGAGCGGGGGCTACTCTTTGTTGCAGTGCGCGGGCTTCTCATTGCGGTGGCTTCTCTTGTTGCGGAGCACGGGCTGTAGGCACGCGGGCTTCAGTAGTTGTGGCACGTGGGCTCAGTAGTTGTGGCTCGCGGACTCTAGAGCGCAGGCTCAGAAGTTGTGGCGCACGGGCTTAGTTGCTCCGCGGCATGTGGGATCTTCCCAGACCAGGGCTCGAACCCGTGTCCCCTGCATTGGCAGGCGGATTCTTAACCACTGCGCCACCAAGGAAGCCCGAGAAAACATGTTTTTAAAAAATCTATATAAACTGTAAACGGGCAGAAATAGTATTTTAAAAGTATATAGTCCAATATGTTTTTAAACCTCATAGGGAAAATTCTGTACTTTAAGAAAGGAGTTTGGTAATTCATATTAATCCCTTTTAGTGTATACAAGGGAGAGATGGGGGAAAGGAGGAAGGGTGAATATTTTGGATCAAAGGGAGTTTCCTTTCTAGGTAGTGTTTATCTACACATGCCTTACCCCACTCCCAAATGAGCAAGACTATCTCTGTGGGGTTAGAGGTTAAGGTAAATCACGCTGTAGGGCTTTTCTGTTCCCTAACAGTTTTTATTTGGTGAAAGTCTCCTAAGTATCAGATTTCCTTTATGAAGTGAGAACCCTGCCCTACCTATGTCAGAGAGTTGTTAATAATATGAAGCAGAACATTGAGGTCCGACCATTTATTTTCCCTGTTCTCTATTTACATCATGGACAGTTAGTACATGACACAGTAAGTGATTAGAAATTTAGAGAACTGGATTCATATTACAATAGAACAATCTAGCACAGTGGAGCAATCCTGAAAGAGCTGAGAAGAATTACTTCTGTTTTTTAATTGATTAAGCTAAGAAATAAGTAAACTATTAGTCTCTTATCTAGTTCATGATAAATAATCCTAGTGGAAATAATTAGCAAAAATAAATTAGTATTTTCTCTCAAATTGGCTACGAAATTAACTGTTGGCCTGTTATCCAATTCCTACTTAATATTACTGGTAGAAATAACCAGCCCCAAATAAAATCAATGGGTAAAACTGAACTCAATAAAATTTATATTTGCAAAATGTGCCCTGAGAGAGTTGGATTTGGAAAAATAACGGCCACAAAAGAAAACTTACAGTGGCAGAACTCTAATCAGAAAATTTGATATGGACAAAAATCTGATCAATGTATCAAATCTTTCTTGCCAAATTTACATAGGAAAAACACATTTGGCCCCTCTAAGAAAATCATTTCAGTGAGACAAAAATGAAAATGATTAGAAAGTGTTTATCTGTGCTGAGAGAAAACCAATCAAGGAAAATAAATTGGCCTAATGATGTTTGCTCCAGGAAATACTCTCTTAATGACAATTCATCAGGTTAGTAAAATTCTGATTAAAATATGAATGATAAGGAACATAGAACATCGCAGGGTCCAGGGTCGGAATGACAAACTATCCACAAGGTCAAAACAGCAGGCTCAAAATGGGCCCATTCTTCAAATTTAATAGCTGTAAAAAGCATTATAATACGTTTGTTGACCTAATCTTCATACTCTCCCCAGGATGTACCAAGCAGCCACCTGGCAAGGTGCTTTGAGCATCTCAGAGAAAGTAAGAGTATAGATGTGATCACTAATGAGAACTGAGTATTTTTTGCTTTTGAAGGTTATGGAGAACGGCCTTCATCTTAGCCATGCATTTACGGGAAAGAAGAGTTGACACTTTCTCCCTAAGTCCTAATTTGCTGGTCTTCTCCAACTACAAGGTCTGCCACCCTTTCCCACTTTCTCAGATTAAACCACACATAGTTCAAAAGATGTAGGGATGAGGATAGGGACTGAACAAACGCAGGAAGAGCTTATTTGAAACACTGTTGGGAGGGACAGCTTGCTCTAACCTTTTCAGATGGGCCATGATCACTGGGCACAATTTTGCTGGACTGAGATTTCTTAGTCTCACGTCTGGAGCGCTGGGGTGGTAGTGGCAGTGGCATTTCTTATGGATTCAGCAGCATCTATCCAAGGCAGGGCTGCAATCAGAAAAGGACTCTTTAAAACACCATTCACCAGAAATATCAGAATTCTCTGGAGATCCTTGAGAAAACCCAGTCTCTCTATAGCATCCCTAGGAGAAAACATACTTTGATTTAAGCAGATCTGGGCTCAAATCTTGGTTCTACCACACTTAACCATGGGCAAGTGACTTAAACTCCCTAGGCTTCAGTTATCTCATCTGTAAAATGGAGATAAGTATACGTACCTCTGCAGGGCACTGTTCAAATTAAATGAGATACTCTATGTAAAAAGCTCAGTACAGTGCCTGCCACCCCCTGTGGGCACTGGGACTGTGGCCTAGCCCCTAGTTTAGCCTAGGAACACTGGGGACAAATTAACAGTTTTGCATTGAAAATAATCAAGAACATGACAGATCATATAGTATGGAGGCTCGCTGGTAGGGTTAATGTTCTTTAAAAGGCATGGGGTCCTGGCCACAGCAATTATAATGATGCTACAGAGAAGGCAAAAGAATACACTGCACACACACACACACACACACACACACACACACACACACGTATGCACAATAGGCCAGAGGGTATTCAAAGGCTGCATTCAATCAAGAAACTGTAATCCAGTTCCAGACACCCAGTAAGAAAAAAATAAAATAAAATCAAAAGATAACAGCAGAAGGAACTAACTTGTTGAAAATCACTTGACATAAAAATTTAACAGTCATTACAGACCTTGGGAGAGTCCTACCTTCACCCCATCTCAGTGTGGGATCCCATTCTACATTCCTTAAATTTCTTTTAGTTTGTGAGTTCCCAATAGTATGATATACTTATGTATCTTACAAGCAAATACATAATTAGGAGGAATCAGCTCTTGGATATCCAAGAGACCCTTCCCACTCAAATACAACTGCCCTTCCAACCACACCCATATTCAGTGTCCAAGATCAACTGCATTTGACAAAGAACAGGCTTCCATAAGAGAGACCCTAAAGGCAATGCACCAGATACTTCAGGCAATGGAGATACAAACACAAATAAATCATGTATCTTACCCTAGAAGTATTCACAGGCACAGCTCTAACAGTAACATAAAAATATGACAAATGATTTAAAAATGGTAGATAAAAAGTACTTTAGAAACATAATGGAAAGTCAGTAATCTTGTGGGAGATTCCATCTGGACTTAAACGACAAAAAGGTTCCCAAGTAGACAGGGGAGCTTTCCAGGCAAAGAAAGCCTGAGCCTAGGCGGAGGCTTGAACATGCAGAGCACAGCAAGTCTGGGAACATCCAAACTTGCCTGGAGTGTGGAGTATAAAGAATGCGTTGGGGAGGAGTTAGAAAGAGGCTGCAAGCTAGGCTGGGGCCACGCTGGTAAGACTGCAGAGGAGACTGCAGTTTGAGGGGAAGGTTTAAGAAAGAAGAAAGGCTAACTTGGGCTTTGCTTTGGATGGAGAATATTAAACATTTTGTTGGCAAGGAAAAGTCAGTACAAGTATGTGCCTTCACATTTACTATGTCAGTTAATCCTCCCAACAAAACTGTGAGGGTAAGCAGGGCAAGTACAATTCTTTCCATTTTATAGTCCCAGATGAGTTAAGTGACTTACTACACAGGACAAATTATTAAGCAGCATAGAATACCCAGCTCTTTCCAGGGCTCTTTTCTAAAATACCATGAAGTCTCTCTGATTGTATGCAAAAAAGACTCCAAAATAGCCCACAGCCCAAATTGAAAGGCCATAGTGTGGTAGTATGAGGAGTAATGAGGAGTTAGAACACAGACTTTTTTTTAAGAAGCAACTGGGCTCCTAAATCAGCCAACTTAGCATCTTAGAGCCTCCGTTTCCTCATTTGCAAAAGAACTATACCACCTCTTACTTGCAGAGGTATTGTGTGGCTCAAATGTAAATTTGTATGTGCAAAGCTTAACCTGGTAAGTACTCAGAATAAATGGTGCATCTTATTCTCCTTCTCTTCCTCCAAATCCAAACCTATTTTCCATCTCATCCCTCAAAACTCAGCCAAGCAGCAATAAAGCTAAATTGAGTGAACCCACCCTTAACTGCACTGTATGAAAACCACTCACTCCACTATTATTATTCACATCTCATACAATTTTTTATGGATGACCAAAGACTCATGTTCTGAAATCTTTATCTTTCAAGCGGAAAGAAAAAATCAAACTGGAGTCAACAGGCCAGAAAACTTTCAGCTGATGACATCACAGGTTGACTAAACCTCAGAGAAAATAAGGTTTTTCAGATGATGGTCATGTATCACCTTCATTATCCTGAACAATAATCACTTGCTTTGGGGGACACAGACACCGACTTAAGCAACTAATTTCCCCGCCACTAGGTATGGGGAGGGGATTGACACCACCTGAAACATGCTTTCATAAAAGGACACTCTGCAGAACACTCTCAACTTCTACCACCTACAGAACCCTTAGCCTTACTTGGACAAAAAAATTAAAATCCTTTCTACTTTCCATCTCCCCTACATACACACTGATGAGTGTTGAAGACTCTATTGGGCATCCCAGGGCTGGTGCTGAAACCCACACAGGGGCAAGTTGGCTTGTTTAGAAGCCCAATTGCTCAGAGTCCAAAACTGTAGATCAAGACAATCTCAGGAAACAGTAGCGACTTCTTTTCATATATAAAGGCAGGTTACAGACAGCAAGACACTGGGGAGAGAAAGCAGCATGGTGTCAATGGAAGCAGCACTGAGCTGGGAAGGATGCCTAGGCTCTAGTTCTAATGCCGCCCTAGCTGGCTGAGTGACACTGGACAGGTCCCTTTTCCCTCTCCAGGCCTCCTTCCCCCACCTAATAAAATGAGATCGTGGGACCAGAGTCTCCTCGACATTTAGACCATGGTCAATGGATCAGCAATATCAGCATCACCTGGGAGCTTGTTAGCAATTTAAAATCTCAGGCCCCGAGGTAGGCCTTACCAAATCAGGAAGTGCAAGTTAATAACCCCAGGTGATCTGTAGGCACTTTAAAGTTTAAGAAGCCCTGTTCTAGGATCCCTTCAACTTCTGACATTCTAGGATTCCAAGAGGACCATAGCAGAGAGCAGTGGAAAGCCAGAGCTGGAGAGGTTTGAGGTGGTGATGACAGAAGAGAGCCAGTGGAGACAACAAGGGAGGAAGGACACATGTTTCCATCTTCCTTCATATCCTTCAACCTGTAGTTCAAAAGACATCCCTCAAGTAGCATTCTCTAGCTTAAATATGTCTTGTGGATGAAATTGATCCCGCACAGTTTCGCTTGTGAAAAGACGTTATGTAAATGTACTCTGATTCAGGCATGTGTACTGGTAGCTCCATTTAAAAGCTGAGACCCAGTTTTGGTTTTTTGTTGTTTTTGTTTGTTGGTTTTTTTGGTTTGTTTGTTTTTTTGCTTTGCCATCTCACCCACTAATACACACTCCCTCCCCAACCTCGTACAGGGCTCTCTCCGCAGACTGCTGACTGACGGGAAAAAGCAGAGGTTGCGTGTCAGGGATCCCATGCATCCCGGCAAAAGAAGACAGTGAGTTAGTTACAAGGGACTGCAGTGAGGCTCAAGGACCCACCCGCGTGCGACACAACCGGACATTCAAGCGGGCAGTACAAGTTCTAAGGTGCCTACCTCATATCGAGATTGAGGGCAGAAGAGGAAAGACCACGGACGCAGTCCTAACCCAGGAGAGGCCCGGGAAATGACCGGAGCTCCGCGTCGCAGCAACCGGCGTCCGTCTCAACTTACCCCGTGCTCTCTCCAATCAGCCCAGCAGAGAATTTTGAAAATTACAGCCCAGGAGGCAGAGCAGTGGTGATTGGCCAGCAGGGGCAAATCAGCGTGCAGTTGAGACTTGAGCTCGCCTAGCAAGGAGGGGCGGGGCTGGGTATTTTTAAACCGAACTCTGCAGCTAATTGACTTCACAACGGGGCGTGGTTTCCTGTACCCCTGGTTGCACTGGGCTGGGCTGAGAAGCGGGAGTACTGGGTCTCTTTAAAGACTCGTTTTCATTTAAATAATCCTGCTGGAGGATGGCGAGAGCCGCTGCATTATGTAGTGAATTAAAACATTAATATTAATAAGCTTTTGGGAATTCCCTGGCGTTCCAGTGGTTAGGACTCGCCGCTTTCACTGCCCTGGCCCAGGTTCAATCCCTGGTCGGGCAACTAAGACCCACAAGCCCGCGCGGCGCGGCCAAAAGGGGCCTTTGTGAGGGAAGCAGAGCAGAAATTATTGCCCTTATTTTACGGATAGCCCCCAAAGTTCAGAGAGCTAATAGTAGCTAACATTAACTGAGTGCTAGCTCTGTGCTAATTGCTACAAATTGTTTAATTGTTTTCAACACTGTCCAAAAAGGTAGGTACTTTTATTATTGCCGTTTTACAGACAACAAAACTGTAGCTTGCTAACTGCCCAAAGTCACAGTGCTACATTGTGGCAAAGCAAGTAATACAACCGATATGCTCATTCATTTCATTCCTACATTAATTCATTCATTCAACAAATAATTATTGAGCACCTGCTTTGTTCCAGGAGCTAAAAATTATATATATGAGTAACTGACAAAAGACTTGAAGAGTGTATAGCCCTGCCCTGTCTTCTGAGGAGGGAAAGAGAGAATGGAGATGCCAGGAATAAAACCTAGGAAGTCCTGCATATACAACAGATACTCTACCACTAAACTACATCTTTACACTTATTATTAGTCCATTCTCCTTTTAGTATCTCATAGCTTCTACATTAAATGGAAAATAGTCACATGATCCCAGGCCCTCTTCTCTTTTTAATATCCCTAGGTTATCACATCCAGATCCATGACTTTAAGTAGCATCTAAAAGCTGGCCCTGAACTCCAGACTCATAAATCCAAATGACTACTCCACATCTCCACTTGGATGTCTAATAGACACCTCAAACTTAACGTGTTCACAACCTTCACCAAACCTGATCCTTCCTCCAATGTCCCCCATTTCAGAAACTGGTACCACATCAGGCCTGTTAATCAAGCCAGAAACCTGGGTATCATCCTTGATTCAAACTCTTTTCCACCACCTTAGCCTACCAAATCCAATCCTTCAGCAAATCCTGTTGATTCTACCTCAAAAATATATTTTATATCCATCCACTTCCCTCCATCTCCACTACAACCATAGTCTCTCGATTGGACCACAGTCAAAAGCCTCCAAGCTGCTCTCCCCCTTTCCAATCTGGCTCTTCTCTAATGCAAATACAATACAATATGATCAGTCTTTAAAAAAAAAATATGTATCATGTCCCTCTCCTGCTTTTGTGGTTTCCCACAGAACTTAAAATAAAATCCAGACTCCTTACCCTGGCCTACAAGTCCCACCTATCTCACTAACCTTGTCTCATACCACTCTCTTTCTCATTTACTCCATTCCAGCCATAATGATCTTCTTCCCAAACTTTGAATATACAGAAAATCCCTCTTCTCGGGAACTTTGCACATGACGTTCCCACTGTCAGAAACATTCTTCCCTCTCTTCTTTAAATTACTTTTTTTTTTTATCATGCTTTAAGTCTCACCTTAAATATCCACTCTTCAGAGAGGCCTTCCTTGACCATGTTATATAGAGTAGGATTCTTCTCCCACTCCCTAATATTTTACCTCAGCCCCTTGCATTTCCTTTTTCTTTTAATTTTTATTGGAGTATAGTTGCTTTACAATGTTGTGTTAGTTTCTTGCTGTACAGCAAAGTGAATCAGTCATATGTATACATATATCCACTCTTTTTTAGATTTCCTTCCCACTTAGGTCCTTACGTTTCTTTTAGAGTAATTATTGCTATTTGTAATTTTTTTTTTTTTTTTTATTTGTAATTTTTTAACCTACCTCCTCACTCAAGAATGGAAGGTCCACAACTGCAAGGACTGCACCTATTGTGCTCTATCTCCAGTGATTAGCATTAAGAAGAGTTCACATTTATCAATTGCTTACAATATGTTTGACACTGTTCTGACACTCACAACAATACAATGAGTTGCTAATGTCCCTGTTTTGCAGAAGAGGAACTTGAAGTACAGAGAAGTTCAGTAACTTGCCCAAGATCACACAGCTAGTAAGCTATTGGATTGGGATTCAAACCCAAGCAGTCTGATTCCAGAGACCAAACACATAAGCACTACCCCATACCTGCCTCCTTGAAAGATGGCTGAAAAATATTAACATTTGTTAACCAAGTAAAGGAGTATCTTCCTTTAAGGGGCATCGCTGTGGACAAGTGTCCCACCGGGATGCACTATAAAGGAAATATAGTATTAACACAAGTCACAACAAGTCTTCTTTAGTCAAAAGAGGAAAAGGTCCATCCACCAAAACAACAGCAACACAAAAATCACAAAACAAGCAATTTTATTTTTCCTGTTTCTTTCCACTTCTTCACAAAAACAAAAAAGTTACTGAGTAAACATTATAATTTTCCAAAAATTAAAAAAAAAATTTTCTCACAACTTTCAAACCTCCAGTGGACTTAACCTTTCCTTTGAGTAGCACTCAGAGGGAACACTAAGAAAAGAGGAGACAGCCCTTTGACTCTACCATTTTCCAATATTTCCCTCCACCCAGGCATACAACTCTTTCATGAACTCTCCTTTCCCCTCCCCACTGCATTCCTGTATTAAAACCTGATAGGAAAGATCTGCTCTTATCTACCTCACTTTTACATGAAAATATATTTCACATGGATCCAAGATTTAATTGTGAAAAATGAAACCATGGAAATACTAGACAAAATATTTTTAAAATTTTTACAATCTTGCAGAAAGAAAAACCTTTCTAAACAGGACAAAAATCTAGAGATAGCAACAGGCTCAATAAATATTAGTAGCTAAAAATTTTTAATTTTTGTTTGGCAAAACAAGTAAACAAAAACAAAAACAGGGTTAAAAAACTTAACAACAAACTGGCCAAAAACATTGTCAACACGAATGACAAAGGAATAATTTCCAAAATGTACAAAGAGAATTGCATGATCAGCAAGAAAAAGATGAACCACCCATCAAAAAATTTGACAACAAAATGAACAATTAGAGAAGAAATACAAATGGTCAATAAACATAAAAATATGCTCAATTTCACTAAAAATAAACGTAGATTAAAACAACAATGCATTGTTTTGTTTAGGACATTGGCAAAGGTTTAATAGATTAATCATAATTTCTGTTGGTAAAGGGGTGCATAAACAGGCATTTTTATTCATTGCCAGCACCAGCAGAAATAAAAACTTCCACTAACTTTGGGAGGGTTATTTGAAAATATCTAGTGAATTTTTTTTTCTTTTTTTGGCTGCATTGGGTCTTCATTGCTGCATGTGGGCTTTCTCTAGTTGCGGTGAGCGGGGGCTACTCTTCGTTGCAGTGCGCAGGCTTCTCATTGCAGTGGCTTCTCTTGTCGTGGAGCACGGGCTCTAGGCGCACAGGCTCTAGAGCGCAGGCTCAGTAGTTGTGGCACACGGGCTTAGTTGCTCCGCGGCATGTGGGATCTTCCCGGACCAGGGCTCGAACCCGTGTCCCCTGCATTGGCAGGCAGATTCTTAACCACTGCACCACCAGGGAAGCCCTCTAGTGAATTTTTAAAGTTTGAACCCTTTTACCCAGAGATTCTACTTCTGGTAATCTTTCCTACAAAAATACTTAGGCAAGTTTTCCAAATTTGAGAGAGACATAAACCTACAGATTCAAGAAGCTAGGTGAACCCCAAACAGGGTAAACCCAAAGAAATTCAAACAAAGACACATCATAATCAAACTTCTGAAAACTAAAGAAAAAACAAAACAAAAACCTTGAAAGCAGCAAGAGAGAAATCACACCTTTCTAACAGAGCAAAATTTTGTTGAATGACAATAGATTTCTTATCAGAAACCATGCAGGCCAGAAGAAGGTGACAATATTTTCCCAGTACTAAAAAAAAAAGAGCTGTCAGCTCAGAATTCTATATCCAAGTAAAATATCCTTCAGGAGTGAAGGGGAAATCAAGTCATTCTCGGATGCCCCCCTTAAAAGAATAGAAAGTTTAGGGCTTCCCTGGTGGCGCAGTGGTTGAGAATCTGCCTGCCAATGCAGGGGACACGGGTTCGAGCCCTGGTCTGGGAAGATCCCACATGCCGCGGAGCAACTGGGCCCGTGAGCCACAATTACTGAGCCTGCGCTCTGGAGCCTGTGCTCCGCAACAAGAGAGGCCGTGATAGTGAGAGGCCCGCGCACCACGATGAAGAGTGGCCCCCGCTTGCCACAACTAGAGAAAGCCCTCACACAGAAACGAAGACCCAACACAGCCATAAATAAATAAATAAATTTTTTAAAAAAAATTTAAAAAAATAAAAAAAATTTAAGAAAAAGAATAGAAAGTTTACAAAGTAGGAAAAATAGTAATAGAAGGAATCTTGTAACATCAGGGAGAAAGAACAGTGGAAAGAGTAAAAATACAGGTAGATACAATAGACTCCTTCTGACGCTGCTTTCTCAATTATGTCTGACAGTTATAGCAAAATGTATAACTGTCTGATATGGTTCTCAATGTATGTAGAGGAAATGTTTAAAACAATAATATAGATGTAGGAGAGTAAAGGGAGGAAAAGTTTCTAGACTTCCTCAAACTGATAATGTCAACTCCAGTAGATTGTGATATGTTGTGTATATATAATGTAATACCTAGAACATGCACTAAAAAAGCTATATACAACTCAACATCAAAAACACAAACACTCTGATTAAAAAAGGGACAGAAGACCTGAATGGACATTTTTCCAAAGGGGAAATGCAGATGGCCAAGAGGTACATGAAAAGATGCTCAACACTGCTAATCATCAGGGAAATGCATAATAAATCAAAACTACAATGAGATACCACCTCACGCCTGTCAGAATGGCTATCATCAAAAAGACAACACATAACAAGTGTTTGTGAGGATGTTGAGAAAAGGGAACCCTAGTACACTGTTAGTGGGAATGTAAATTGGTGCAGCCACTGTGGAAAACAATATAAAGGTTTCTCGAAAAACTAAAAATAGAACTAACATATGACCCAGCAATTCCACTCCTGGGTATATATCTATTAAAAAAAAAAAAAAAAACAGTAACTCAAAAAGATACATGCAAATCCGAATTGGAAAAGAAGAAGTAAAGCTGTCACTGTTTGCAGATGACATGATACTATACAGAGAGAATCCTAAAGATGCCACCAAAAAACTACTAGAGCTAATCAATGAATTTGGTAAAGTGGCAGGATACAAAATTAATGTACAGAAATCTCTTGTATTCCTATACACTAATGATGAAAAATCTGAAAGAGAAATTCAGGAAACACTCCCATTTACCATTGGAGCAAAAAGAATAAAATACATAGGAATAAACCTACCTAAGGAGACAAAAGACCTGTATGCAGAAAACTATAAGACACTGATGAAAGAAATTAAAGATGATACAAACAGATGGAGAGATATACCATGTTCTTGGATTGGAAGTATCAACATTGTGAAAATGACTATACTACCAAAAGCAATCTACAGATTCAGTGCAATCCCTATCAAACTACCAATGGCATTTTTCACAGAACTAGAACAAAAAGGTACACAATTTGTATGGAAACACAAAAGACCCTGAATAGCCAAAGCAATCTTGAGAAAGAAAAATGGAGCTGGAGGAATCAGGCTCCCTGACTTCAGACTCTACTACAAAGCTACAGTAATCAAGACAGTATGGTACTGGCACAAAAACAGAAATATAGATCAATGGAACAGGATAGAAAGCCCAGAGATAAACCCACACACGTATGGTCACCTTATCTTTGATAAAGGAGGCAAGGATATACAATGGAGAAAAGACAGCCTCTTCAATAAGTGGTGCTGGGAAAACTGGACAGCTACATGTAAAAGAATGAAATTAGAACACTCCCTAACACCATACACAAAAATAAACTCCAAATGGATGAAAGACCTAAATGTAAGGCCAGACCCTATCAAACTCTTAGAGGAAAACATAGACAGAACACGCTATGACATACATCACAGCAAGATCCTTTTTGACCCACCTCCTAGAGAAATGGAAATAAAAACAAAAATTAACAAATGGGATCTAATGAAACTTAAATGCTTAAATGCACAGCAAAGGAAATCATAAACAAGATGAAAAGACAACCCTCAAAATGGGAGAAAATATTTGCAAATGAAGCAACTGACAAAGGATTAATCTCCAAAATTTACAAGCAGCTCATGCAGCTCAATATGAAAAAAAAAGCCAACCCAATCCAAAAATGGGCAGAAGACCTAAATAGACATTTCTCCAAAGAAGATATACAGATTGCCAACAAACACATGAAAGGATGCTCAACAGCACTGATCATTAGAAATGCAAATCAAAGCTACAATGAGGTATCACCTCACACCAGTCAGAATGGCCATCATCGAAAAATCTACAAACAATAAATGCTGGAGAAGGTGTGGAGAAAAGGGAACCCTCTTGCACTGTTGGTGGGAATGTAAATTGATACAGCCACTATGGAGAACAGTATGGAGGTTCATTAAAAAACTAAAAATAGAACTACCATATGACCCAGCAATCCCAGTAGTACTGGGCATATACCCTGAGAAAACCATAATTCAAAAAGAGTCATGTACCAAAATGTTCCTTGCAGCTCTATTTACAATAGCCAGGACATGGAAGCAACCTAAGTGTCCATAGACAGATGAATGGATAAAGAAGATATGGCACATATATACAATGGAATATTACTCAGCCATAAAAAGAAACGAAATTGAGTTATTTGTAGTGAGGTGGATGGACCTAGAGTCTGTCATACAGAGTGAAGTAAGTCAGAAAGAGAAAAACAAATACCGTATGCTAACACATATATATGGAATCTAAGGGGAAAAAAAGGTTATAAAGAACCTAGGGGCAGGACGGGAATAAAGACGCAGACCTACTAGAAAATGGACCTGAGGATATGGGGAGGGGGAAGGGTAAGCTGGGACGAAGTGAGAGAGTGGCACGGACATATATACACTACCAAACGTAAAATAGATAGCTAGTGGGAAGCAACCGCATACCACAGGCAGATCAGCTCGGTGCCTTGTGACCATCTAGAGGGTTGGGATAGGGAGAGTGGGAGGGAGGGAGACACAAGAGGGAAGAGATATGGGAACATATGTATATGTATAACTGATTCACTTTGTTATAAAGCATAAACTAACACACCATTGTAAAGCAATTATACTCTAATAAAGATGTTAAAAACAAAGATTTGCATACTGAAAACCACAAAACATCACTGAGAGAAATTAAAGGCCTAAATAAATGTAAAGACATCCCATGTTCATTGGTTGAAATACTTAATAGTGTTAAGATGGCAATTCTCCTCAAATTGATCTACAGAATCAATGCAATCCCTATCAAAATCTGTATAGAAAAGAGTTAACATAGCAGGCCTGAGAATGCTATCAATTGAAAATCCTGCTGGCAAGTTTGGCCCTTGGCTAGGATCTGGGAACTTGAATTTGGGGAGGGTTCCCACCACCCTAACTGATAAGAATAGCTCACTGTACTTAACTGTTTGTGCAAACAACATGGTTTCTGATGAACACCAGCTTTCCTCCTGGGACTCTGGACTTTGGGTATGTGCTATAGCAGGAACTCATTACCCCCATTGCCATCTTGATTTGAAAGCGACAGGCACGGAAGGTCTAACCCTGATAGCCCCACGGGGCCACACTACACCGCAAAGCTGAAGACTAGGGCAGTCTTTATCCTATTTTAGGGTAGTCTTCATCCTATTTTAATGATCCTTAAGTGTGCTATGTTGGGGGAGGTGGGGACCCGCTACAAGGGCTGTGAGGGAACCTGAGAGGCTTCGTGCTCCCAGATCCCCTTCCTCTCCTCCACGGTCTTTGTTTAAAACATTCACTCGCTGGTAATGATACAATCTGGAGGGAAGGGTAAAAACTCTGTCACCAGTTAATAATTTAAGTATTTAAATATTTAAGTATTTAAGTATCTTTTTGTCAGATGTTCGAGACAAGTTTGTGGGTTTGACAGGAAATAAAAAATCCGATTAACAGCCGAGTTCCCTCAGCAACATCTCCAGCTCTGACACGGGATATAATTATATATTTATATGTTTATATATATAAGGCAAAAGGCTCTTTTAATACCTAGAAAAATATGTTGTACCTTTAACAAGCCACAGAGGGATTGGAATAAATGCTATACATTGGATAGGAGCTCCCCACCGATCAGAAACGGAAAAAAAAACAAAACAAAGAAAACAAGCACACACGGAAGAGGGGCTGGGGGGTTGGGTGGGGGAGGTACTAACCGCCTCAGAATAATCTCCTCAGTATAACCGCCTTCAGAAAAAAACGCCTCAGGAAAAGCGATCTCCGAGGCCGCTGGTTGGACCCCACCATTCTCACCAGCAGGGGGAGATAACGGAGCAGCACTTGGTTCAGTCAGACCTGAAGCCACCAGATGGGGCCAAAAGATCAGAGTAGGTACCCTCGATACTCTTCTTCTCAGGGAATTTCTCTTCTGCATCTTCGGACCCGAGAAGAAAGAAAAGGCCTACTAGTCTCTGCTCACACACACAGACACCCACCTCCAAGATGATGGTAGTGGCCAGTGCCAGACCACCAACCAAATGGCCTCTCTGCTCCAGCTACCCATCCATAAAATCGGAATCGAAATAGTACCCATTTCAGAAGATTGTGTGAGAATTAAATGAGATAATTGCATACAAAACACAGTACCAAACAAATTTTCAGGCCCCATTCCAGACCTGCAGAATTAGAAACTGTGGGTTGGGGCCCAACTATCTGTTTTTAGTTTTTGTTTTTTTTAACGCTTTACTTAACATTTACTGGTTTGTAACTCCGGAACAACCAAAAAGAAGGGATGCACAGGGCAAAGTATGGGGTGGGGATAGGCGTACGCAGAACTTTCATACCCCTTTCAGGTACATTACCCTCTTGATCCTGGGAGCTCCCCAACTGTTTTAACAAGCCCTTCAGGTGATTCTGATGCACGCTGAAGTGTGAAGAATTATTGCTCGAAGAAGAAGGCTGCCCCCTCAAATAGCTAACCAAGTTTTTTGTCATTATTACAGATTCCATGATTATGTGGCTTCTGACTTGTTTCCTGCCTGAAATTCCAAAGCCATCATTTGTTTCTTGAGCCCAGCTGTGTGCCCAGTAGTGTGGCAGATACAGTGAAGGAGACAGAAAACCTGCCCTCCAGCCTTTCAATGTAGGTGATCCAGGGATAGGGAAAGTTAATTAACTCTAGGAGGCCAGATCTAGCCGATATTAGATGAATTATACAGATGATAAACAAGTGTTCTAGGAAATCACAGGAGGGAAATTTCACAATTATAAGAGGGAGGGGCCTGACTAGAAATGGCCACTGCCAAGCCAAGCCCATCCCTCGAAAATAGCTGTAAGTCATTTTCTACAAGGCAATAGAACAGATCTTAGCTGCCTAATTTAGTCCCTACCTAAAAGGAAATCCCAACATATCTGAGTCTGCTTTCCTTTAACAGCTGCCCTCTGAAATTTAAAAAATGAGAATGTTTATAGCTTTTAAAGAGTCTTTTATTTTCTCCCTCCACTGCTTCAATCACTCATAGGAAAGGACAGACAGATACGCACAGTACAGACATAACATAAATACTTGACAGAAGTAATTATGCAGCACCATTGCCGAGATGTTCAGAATAGCTATCTAATTTTTCACTTTAGTGTGGTTGCACGAAGCTACTCTAAATGACATTGTGTATTCTCATGGCTGGAAAACAATTCAGGAGAAAAAGAAGTGGAGTTCCCATTTGCATTGGTCCACAATAAATCATGTCTGATAATCATCAGCATCACGGCCCATTTTCCAAATGGTCACTGTGTCATCACATAAACTAAATTAGGTAGGCTAAATCTGAGTCTGGAAGATCCTTAGTGGGACTAACAGGCAGAAAGTGATTTCATGTAGGCTGATCATTCAACTCATTTAAATTTCATTTTGCCATTATTCATAATAATTACATTACAGATACAGGTCCCATTTTTATTATCTTAATAGCTCTTCCAAACCAAATGCAAACTGAAAGCATATTTAAAGTCTTGACTTGTATAATTATTCACAAGTTTGTGTGGAAGAGATGTTTGGGTAGAATAAACAAGGTTAGGAAATGGCTGATGATTAGGGGAAAAAACCAAAGTTTCTGTGTTTAACATCTCTGTGTTTGGCTCTTAAAGGTTAACCTAAGTGCATACTACTTCACACATACTCGCACACTAACATAGCATATTCCTTCTTTTTATTTATTTGTTTATCTGTTTGTTTGTTTGTTTTTGGCTGCGTTGGGTCTTTATTGCGGCACACGGGCTTTCTCTGGTTGCAGCAAGCAGGGGCTACTCTTCATCGTGGTGCACGGGCTTCTCATTACGGTGGCTTATCTTGTTGCGGAGCACGGGCTCCAGGCGCGCGGGCTTCAGTAGTCGTGGCATGTGGGCTCAGTAGTTGTGGCTCACAGGCTCTAGAGCGCAGGCTCAGTAGTTGTGGCGCACGGGCTTACTTGCTCCGTGGCATGTGGGATCTTCCCAGACCAGGGCTCGAACCCATGTCCCCGGCATTGGCAGGTGGATTTTTGACCACTGCGCCACCAGGGAAGCCCCCATATTCCTTCTTTTAACTCTTTGGATATCCCTTCTCCCCCATCTATCCCCATCTCTAGTCAGTACAGGCCAGTCTGAGAGCTTCAGCAGCGAGAAAGAAGAGGCAGTGGATACACTGTAACCTATGACTAAACCTCCTTACATTTCATTATTGGTTTGCCATCCAATTCAAATGCTGCTCTTGTTTGCTCCTGGTTAGCCTCCAAGATGACAGGATTGGGGTGCCCAGGGACAGGCCTCTAATCATCCATAATAGTCCCCCCTTTGTCAGTTAGGGGATATGGTAAGACATCTTCCAGGCCAGGGTCACAGTTGTTCCCTTCTGGGCTGAGAGACAGAGGTTTTTTGGTTTTTTGGTGGCTGTTGTCTATTTGTTTTTATCTTAGGGGTATAAATTCTTGTGATTGAAGAATAAATAAACATTTTCTTTCTTTGCTTCTTATTCCACAGACATGAGCCAGTCACAGGAGCTCCAACTTTTTCTTTAATCATCAAAAGTTCCCCTTGACAAATGGGTTGTATAGGAAAAGCTGGTCCTGTATTATATATTCTAACTCATCACCATTGACAAAGCCTCCCTCCTTGACCCAAACTTTTTTTTAAAATAAAAATTGTATATATTTAAGGTGTACAACATGATGATTTGATATAGTCAGGCTCCTCTGAGCTGCCTTCTCAACTAGACCTCAACCTTGGCCTTATAAGAACTACAACTTTCAGCACAATTCCATCCACTCCCTGCATTAAGAGACTTGAACAAACACCAGCATAGTTTCTGTCACCTCAAAGCCATGTCCCTAGGATGATGACTCCAGCCTCTTTAAAATGCCTGCCTGAGAAAGTTCAAAAGTGCCAAAAGAATTTACTGTTTATTCCAGCCAAAACCTGACTATAGCCCCATGACCTCCCTTTTCTCAGAACATTTACTTTAGAAAACTTGTGATTGTAAATCCTTTCCCTGTCCTTTTGAGATGTTTCTTCTACAACCCAGGAAAAGCTTTCTCAGAGACCTGGGAGTCATCCCTTTGAAATGTAATCATCAAGAAAGATAGGGCCCCTATCTCTCAGTCTCTATGAAAGGGTAGGAACCTAACTTTGTTAAGTACCAGTTAGCAAACACAGATGCCCTGATCACATTGATCAACCTCCCACCCCAAAAACTTCCCTCAGCACTTTTCCTTTAGCACTCCCCAGCATTTACAAAGCCTTTTGTTTCAGTGGAGTTCAGCTCTGTTCATCTGAAGTCTCTCCCTTACTTCAGTAGCCTGAATAAAATAGGTCTTGCCACCTTTAACAAAGGTCCAGCTCTGTTTGTCTCTGATGCCATGAATTGACAAGGTCAAAATTGTACAGGAGGGTTAAGACATGTAATTTTAGGGTAACAGATAAAAGACGAAATGGAAGTAGAACCAAGGATATGAAACTCTATGATTTAGGTGGTCATCTCTACTGATTTTTAATTCAGATACAGTTATTCACACGAGGTTAACATGAAGGCAGGTGAAGAAAGGACAAGGAGAAAACAAGATGAGACTTGGGCACAATGAGAGCATTTGTTTATGGGCTAATGTTTCCAAACTGGGGCTAAACTGAAGGCATCTCAAAGTGTAATGGATAATGCTTTAAGGAATACTGTAACCAGCCATCTAGCACTGACCATAATGTAAAAGTATAAGTGGGGCTCAGGTCTCTTCATGGCTTGAGGAGTCTGTGACAGGCTGACCCTGACCTAAGTGGATTGGCTTTTGCGGGGGCTAATTATGTCTCATGATAAAGGTCAAAGCTTGCTGGACCACTTAGACATCCAGAATCCTAAGGATAGAACCCTTGTCTTTGTGCTGTCACTGTTCTCTATAGAAAGAATGATGTCATGAAGTAGAAGTTCTGGTACCAACTGGCAGTCAAGTCTTTAGGATAGTTTGGAGGGTTGAGGAAAGCAGCAACATCTTGAGTCAGACTGGGTCATCACAGCATCCAAATTTACAAGAAAAAATCATTCCAAGTTCCTACGAAATAGCCTACTCTGATACTACAAAGGTAGGGGCATCTTCTGACTTCTTTTTGACTAGCCAAGGGGGTGTCTTGATGATGAGGTGAAACTACAGAAGCTGCTAAGGCAGCCTCAAACTTTCTACTTTAATATTTTTATTCAGGATACCCAGAAAGGACTTTAACATTTCTCTGTTTCTACATAAATCCAAAGATCTCTTGCCACATAACTCTAAATATCTAGAGGGAAACCCAAAGAGAAATAAGCTAAGATGTGAAAATTAATACTGTTTTATTCACAGAGGCTGGTGGTCATCCTGTATATGAAAAATACAGACCTCCACTGGTAACTAATATGACTAGATTGTTCTGGAAGTCTAGCCTGAAGAGTAATGAGAAGGGAGGTCTTAAGGAGTTGTGAGCTGGACAAAATGTAAACGAAATATGTGTACCCTTCTAGACAGAACAGAAAAAATGTACAGCAGACAGCCTGATGTGCTTTTGATGAGAAGGGCTACTGAGTTTGCCAGCCTGCCCCCCCTTTGCTGAGGTTGCTACGGTTTCAGGCATTATGACCCAACAAACCCTGTTGTCATGTGCCAGGGTCAGAAGCAGTGAGGAGAGCCTGGCTCCCTCAGTCTCATCCAACAGCTGATGGGGTGGCAGTCAGCAGCAGGTGCCCAAGAACTTGGTATTGCCCACTTCCATCTCAAGGGGCACATCTCCCTTCTAGGTGGCACATTTTCAGCCAAAGTCTAAAATAACTTCATTATCAAGGTAATAAGTTCATAAATTTTATTTTTTACAGTTTTTTTTAGGATTTGGACTGAGGCTATATCCAAATCACATGAGGGACCTCTATGCCTCCCCCTCTTTTTCTCTAGGCTAGTGATCTCTAGCTCTTGAAAAAAAGAAACTCCCTCTTCTGAGGATGTGGAAAACCTCTTCCTAAAACTTTTTTCAGGGATTTCTAGAGATTTTTGAAGGGAGAGTCCAAGAAGATCTGGGGGAATGAGATGGAGAGGGGTAGGGGGAATAGTAAAGTGTCTAAATGTAGTAGTATCCTGTGAAAGGCTAGCCATCAGAGGATAGTTGTTATTAAAATGTTGAGAGTGAGAGAGGAAGAGAGAGGCAGCAAGAGGGAGGGAGAGAGGAAGGGAGGGAGAGAGGGGGAAGGAGGGAGAATGGAGGGAGGGAGGGAGGAAGAGAGAGGGAAGGAAGGGCTGAGGGAGAGAAGGGGAGAGAAGGCAGAAAGAAGGGGGAGGGAGGGAGGGAGCTAGAGGTTAAAGGGGTCTAAATTTTGAAGGAAGTGAAGGGAAAGGAATTCAACTGCCCTCTAATACTTGGCCCAAAAGGTTTCTCTTGTTAAATTTTAAAGATAAATCAAATTCAACCCCAGATACCAAAACAATTCTACTGAGCTCTTAACTGTATCTTCCCAAACGTGTCTTACATAGGGAAAAATCAGTCAGTGGCTTCTGCCATTTCCTTTTTACTTTTAGTTCCAGGCTGGGGTGGGAGGTGGTGGGGGGTTGAAGGAAGTTGGCAGAGATTATTCTCTCTTTCAAATAAACTTTGTCCTATGGGATCAGGGTCTGGTCTTCCCGCAGACATTTGTCTCTTAGTTATATTTATGGCTATTAGACTGAGTGTTCCCAGTATTCAGAAACTCGTTCTATATGTTGTTTTAATAAAAAGAATTATTCACTTTACTGGTATTGACCTTAGTCTTTTCTAGTGGCCCTATGTGGTAAGTAATTTCACTTTCTTTAATGTAATGAGAAAGACTCAGATTAGACTAGGTTTAGCTAAAATTCAGTTAAAGGGGATGAGGTGAGCTTGACTCTTTGAAGGTACCCAAGAGTGGATAAAGAAAAGAGGATACAGGTGAGATTTAGTTAATGGGGTTGGGGAGAAGTAAATCACTAAATTTAACCCCACAGTCTCTAGACCTCCTTTTAAATTTACTTCCCAGCCTGTCATTTTTCCTGACTGGCATTTTCCCAAGTCAATATGATACTCCCATGGTTCCAAATACCTGGTGTGGGGAATCTAAATTAAAGACGACTATGGATTGAGCTAAAAGATAATGATCTTGATCATCAGATTCAAACATTTCAGAGTGTCCTTCCCTCATGGCTTACCCAACCAGTTCCTAGCCTAAACCTATATGAAACAGAGATGGGTTTCAGAAACCCCTTCAGGGATTCTTATTCAAACTGATTCAGTTTCTAAAAGTCACATATAAGACTTTCAGATTTATTTTCTTTCTCTTTCCAGATGTCTGATAATAATATTGACTGGTTACATAGCCACAAGAGCATGTGCAAGGTAGATCTCTACAGCCCAACAGGACAGCAAGATCAGGACCAGAAAGTGGTAATATACAAAATGACTCCTACCAAGAAAGGTTTGGCATTTGGGTATAGATATCCTGGAGCCCAGGATAGACTAATGGATAGTGATACTGTGATTTCTCTAAGGAATCAAGCTCAGTAAGGTCTGTGGGGGACCAATATGCTCATACATCACACAGGGACAATTCAAGGGAGGGACAAGATGAGGAGTGATGTGAAGGAGCTGAGGAGGGGAGGCTGGTGGGGGAGACTGAGGGGAGCCAGGGGTGGTGGTTGCCTAGTTACCAGACTCTATTATCTCACACCTCTGAAGTCATAATAATGTTGCCTAGCTACCAGTAAGCTACCCTAAAGCTGGACTCCTTCAGGAGGGCAAAATATGTATTTTTCCTAATGAATAACAATATAAAGCACCTATTAAACACAGAAATGTTTATCCATGTACCACTTAAAATCTTCTATGTCATCAATAGTAAAACCACCACATTTTGGCAACATTAATGTAGTAGAAAGTGCTCCAGACTGGGAGCCAGGGGAATCGAGTTCTAATACAAGTTCCAGTTTTGAGTCTGTGTCAGTTGGGCAAGCCATCTCTCTTCTCAGTTTTCTCAATAAATGTGGATATTGTATTTTGGGCCTCTTTCTCTCTCACAGGTAGGTGTTCTCATTTAGGAAGCATAGTAACATTAAGATTCTGTCTGCCTAGAAGTTGAGACACAGATGTAGAGAACAAACATATGGACACCAAGGGGGGAAAGCCGCGGTGGGGTGGGGATGGTGGTGTGCTGAATTGGGCGATTGGAATTGACATGTATACACTGATGTGTATAAAATTGATGACTAATAAGAACCTGCTGTATAAAAAAAATAAATAAAATAAAATTCAAAAATTAAAAAAAGGTTCTGTCTGCCTAATAAAAATCATTTGTCTATGGTTTATTGAGTACTTAATTATGTCTAGGCACTCTACTAAAGCTTTACACGCACTATCTCAATCAATCCTCACAAGAACCCGATAAGGTAGGTGCTACTGTCATGTCACAGAGAAATTAAGGTCTTTTCTCTAGAATTTTTCTAAATTCACCATCTTAATTTGATGCAGATATGCTTTGTTGATGTGTCCACCCTCAACAGGGAAGATAAAGATTCTAAGGTGGGTACTCTCTGCTTCCCTCAGAGTTGGAATGGGTGGGAAGATGCTGAGAAGGGTTATCAGTTTCAGCATGAGGAAAGGGAAAGGTTGTGGTAGAGGGTGGAAAGGTGACGGGGACTCAGGTGGGAAGCCATCATTCTCATGAGCCCATGATCCCTGGTTCGGAATTTACTGTCATTCTTGATACCAAATCTCATTTTATAAGCCACTTAGGCTGCTGGTAGGGCTAAAAGAGTGAAAGCATGGAAGACAGCATGTCAGAAAAGTTGGGGGGGGGAACCCTTTCCAAAAGGTTGATGTTTAATGGAATATGGTTCCTGAGACTGATGGCTTTGTGAATACCTTCAGTGGGGTGGGAGGGAGTAGTAATTTGTAGAGGGAGCTTTATCTCATTCTTCAAAGACTAGCTAGCCTTACAAGCCTACTTTTCCTTCAGAAAGAAAGGGGATAATAGGAGACATGACATTCATGCTTTGAAGTAGTAGCCTAGCGGGTCAGCTTGGAGAAGTCTCAAAAAGCAACTTCTCACAAGAATCTTGCCCTTTAATTCCATAGGATGCTACTGGTTCCAATTCAAGAGGTGACTTAAACCTGGAGAGCCTGGAAGAAGAAGAAATTATTGTGATCAAGGATACTGAGAAGCAAGACTCACCTAAGGTATAGACTTAGCCTCTGAGCCTACCCTTTCTCATTCCCAGAGCCCAATGCTGAATCTGAGGACTCTGGTTCAGAGATAGTAAGAGAACTATTGTCAAACAGACCCAAAATTTAAATATTATGATATTCTAGAGAACACAGACCTAAGCTCACAGTCACAGTAAGTTCAATGCTCAGGTAGCTCACAATGACACTATCACAGAGGCTCAGAATGCCCTCTCCTAATTTCAGGTACCTACTGCAAAAAATCTTGCTATGCTTATCTTAACAAAGATATGGGCTTATAAGCAAGATCCTTTGCAATGTTCTTTGCTGGCTTGTAATGGACTTGTGTGCCCCACATTGCCCAGTGTCCAACAATGAAGAAAGAGGATATGAAGAAGAGTGAATCCACAGCAACCAAAAACTGTAGTTGCCCTACCCTGTTGTCTAAGAGATTACCCAGGCTGTTGGGTAGCATAAAGTTCAAAGCAATTACGCTTGCACACCACTGTCAGATATGGAATCCTTTTGTTTTTGTGTAAATATCCCAAATTACACCTGGCAGGCTGGTTTGGAGTAGGCATTAGAGCACATGACAAGTCACTCTCACAGTCCTAGAAGCCTGGAGTAGCTGATATTGGAACAGGATATTTGGCTTCAGTGCAAAGGAGTCAAATATTTCTTGTTCTGTGTTCCTAAGCTCATATTATAACCAGAAACATCATTTCTGACACCAGATGCCTTTGGAGTCAAGAGAGTGGCCCCTGAGGAAGGGAAAACCAGTTACAAAATATTCTCCAAAGAGTCTTGGGTTCAGTTGGGGGTGGCCAACTCCATTTTGGGGTCTTAATAAAAGGATATACCTGGTGTTTGGGGTTTTTTTTGGTTTTTGTTTTTTGAATTTTTTGAATTTTATTTTATTTACTTTTTTATACAGCAGGTTCTTATTAGTCATCCATTTTATACACATCAGTGTATACAGGTCAATCCCAATCTCCCAATTCATCACACCACCACCCCCATCCCCCACCGCTTTCCCCCGTTGGTGTCCATACATTTGTTCTCTACATCTGTGTCTCACTTTCTGCCCTGCAAACCAGTTCATCTGTACCATTTTTCTAGGTTCCACATATATGCTTTAATACAGGATATTTGTTTTTCTCTTTCTGACTTACTTCACTCTGTATGTCAGTCTCTAGATCCATCCACGTCTCTACAAATGACCCAATTTCGTTCCTTTTTATGGTTGAGTAATATTCCATTGTATATATGTACCACATCTTCTTTATCCATTCGTCTGTTGATGGGCATTTAGGTTGCTTCCATGACCTGGCTATTGTAAATAGTGCTGCAATGAACATTGGGGTGCATGTGTCTTTTTGAATTATGGTTTTCTCTGGGTATATGCCCAGTAGTGGGATTGCTGGGTCATATGGTAATTCTATTCTTAGTTTTTGAAAGAACCTCCATACTGTTCTCCATAGTGGCTGTATCAATTTATATTCCCACCAACAGTGCAAGAGGGTTCCCTTTTCTCCACACCCTCTCCAGCATTTGTTCTTTGTAGATTTTCTGATGATGCCTATTCTAACTGGTCTGAGGTGATACCTCATTGTAGTTTTGATTTGCATTTCTCTAATAATTAGTGATGTTGAGCAGCTTTTCATGTGCTTCTTGGCCACCTCTATGTCTTCTTTGGAGAAATATCTATTTAGCTCTTCTGCCCATTTTTTGATTGGGCTGTTTGTTTTTTAAACATTGAGCTGCATGAGCTGTTTATATACTTTGGAGATTAATCCTTTGTCTGTTGATTCGTTTGCAAATATTTTCTCCCATTCTGAGGGTTGTCTTTTGGTCTTGTTTATGGTTTCCTTTGCTGTGCAAAAGCTTTGAAGTTTCATTAGGTCCCATTTGTTTATTTTTGTTTTTATTTCCATTACTCTAAGAGGAGGATCAAAAAAGGTCTTGCTGTGATTTATGTCAAAGAGTGTTCTTCCTATGTTTTCCTTTAAGAGTTTTATAGTGTCCAGTCTTACATTTAGGTCTCTAATCCATTTTGGGTTTATTTTTGTATATGGTGTTAGGGAGTGTTCTAATTTCATTCTTTTACATGTAGCTGTCCAGTTTTCCCAGCACCACTTATTGAAGAGACTGTCTTTTCTCCATTGTATATCCTTGCCTCCTTTGTCATAGATAAGTTGACCATAGGTGCGTGGGTTTATCTCTGAGCTTTCTATCTTGTTCCATTGATCTGTGTTTCTGTTTTTGTGCCAGTACCATGTTGTCTTGATTACTGTAGCTTTGTAGTATAGTCTGAAGCCAGAGAGTCTGATTCCTCCAGCTCCACTTTTTTCCCTCAAGACTGCTTTGGCTATTCGGGGTCCTTTGTGTCTCCATACAAATTTTAAAATTTTTTGTTCTAGTTCTGTCAAAAAATGTCATTGGTAATTTGACAGGGATTGCACTGAATCTGTAGATTGCTTCGCGTAGTAGAGTCATGTTCACAATATTGATTCTTCCAATCCAAGAACATGGTATATCTTTCCATCTGTTGGTATCATCTTTGATTTCTTTCATCAGTGTCTTATAGTTTTCTGCATACAGGTCTTTTGTCTCCCTAGGTAGGTTTATTCCTAGGCATTTTATTCTTTTTGTTGCAATGGTAAATGGGAGTGTTTCCTTAAATTCTCTTTCAGATTTTACATCATTAGTATATAGGAATGCAAAAGATTTCTGTGCATTAATTTTGTATCCTGCAACTTTACCAAATTCACTGATTAGCTCTAGCAGTTTTCTGGTGGCATCTTTAGGATTCTCTATGTATAGTATCATGTCATCTGCAAACAGTGACAGTCTTACTTCTTCTTTTCCAACTTGTATTACTTTTATTTCTTTTTCATCTCTGATTGCTGTGGCTAGGACTTCCAAAACTATGTTGAATAATAGAGGTGAGAGTGGACATCCTTGTCTTGTTCCTGATCTTAGAGGAAATGCAGTTTTTCACCAGTGAGAATGATGTTTGCTGTGGGTTTGTCATACATGGCCTTTATTATGTTGAGGTAGGTTCCCTCTGTGCCCACTTTCTGGAAAGTTTTCATCGTAAATGGGTGTTGAATTTTGTCAAAAGCTTTTTCTGCATCTATTGAGATAATCATATGGTTTTTATTCTTCAACTTGTTAATATGGTTTATCACATTGATTGATTTGCATATGTTGAAGAATCCTTGCATCCCTGGGATAAATCCCACTTGATCATGGTGTATGATCCTTTAGTATGCTGTTGGATTCTGTTTGCTAGTATTTTGGTGAGGATTTTTGCATCTACATTCATCAGTGACATTGGTCTGTAATTTTCTTTTTTTGTAGTATCTTTGTCTGGTTTTGGTATCAGGGTGATGGTGGCCTCATAAAATGAGTTCGGGAGTGTTCCTTCATCTGCAATTTTTTGGAAGAGTTTGAGAAGGATGGGTGTTAACTCTTCTCTAAATGTTTGATAGAATTCACCTGTGAAGCCATCTGGTCCTGGACTTCTGTTTGTTGGAAGATTTTCAATCACACTTTCAATTTCATCAATTGTGATTGGTCTGTTCATATTTTCTATTTCTTCGTGGTTCAGTTTTGGAAGGTTATAACTTTCTAAGAATTTGTCCATTTCTTCCAGGTTGTCCATTTTATTGGCATAGAGTTGCTTGTAGTAGTCTCTCAGGATGCTTTGTATTTCTGCAGTGTCTGTTGTAACTTCTCCTTTTTCATTTCTAATTTTATTGATTTGAATCCTCTCCCTCTTTTTCTTGATGAGTCTTGCTAATGGTTTATCAATTTTGTTTATCTTCTCAAAGAACCAGCTTTTAGTTTTATTGATCTTTGTTATTGTTTTCTTTGTTTCTATTTCACTAATTTCTGCTCTGATCTTTATGATTTCTTTCCTTCTGCTAACTTTGGGTTTGGTTTGTTCTTCTTTCTCTAGTTCCTTTAGGTGTAAGGTTAGATTGTTTATTTGAGATTTTTCTTAATTGTTTAGGTAGGCTTGTATAGCTATAAATTTCCCTCTTAGAACTGCTTTTGCTGCATCCCATAGGTTTTAGATTGTCGTGTTTTCTTTGTCATTTGTCTCTCGGTATTTTTTAATTTCCTCTTTGATTTCTTCAGTGATCCCTTGGTTATTTAGTAACATATTGTTTAGCCTCCATGTATTTGTGTTTTTTATGTTTTTTTTCCCCCTGTAATTCATTTCTAATCTCATAGCGTTGTGGTCAGAAAAGGTGCTTGATGTGAGTTCAATTTTCTTAAATTTATTGAGGCTTGATTTGTGACCCAAGATGTGATCTATCCTGGAAAATGTTCCATGAGCACTTGAGAAGAAAGTGTAATCTGCTGTTTCTGGATGGAATGTCCTATAAATATCAATTAAATCTATCTGGTCTATTGTGTCATTTAAAGCTTCTGTTTCCTTATTAATTTTCTGTTTGGAAGATCTGTCTATTGGTGTAAGTGAGGTGTTAAAGTCCCCCACTATTATTGTGTTACTGTCGATTTCCTCTTTTATAGCTGCTAGCAGTTGCCTTATGTATTGAGGTGCTCCTATGTTGGGTGCAAAAATATTTATAATTGGTATATCTTCTTCTTGGATTGATCCCTTGATCATTATGTAGTGTCCTTCCTTGTCTCTTGTAACATTACTTTAAAGTCTATTTTATCTGATACGAGTACTGCTACTACAGCTTTCTTTTGATTTCCATTTGCATGGAATATCTTTTTCCATCCCCTCACTTTCAGTCTGTATGTGTCCCTAGGTCTGAAGTGGGTCTCTTGTAGACAGCATATATATGGGTCTTGTTTTCGTATCCATTCAGCAAGCCTGTGTCTTTTGGTTGGAGCATTTAATCCATTCACGTTTAAGGTAATTATCGATATGTATGTTCCTATTGCCATTTTCTTAATTGTTTTGAGTTTATTTTTGTAGGTCCTTTTCTTCTCTTGTGTTTCCCACTTAGAGCAGTTCCTTTAGCATTTGTTGTAGAGCTGGTTTGGTGGTGCTGAATTCTCTTAGCTTTTGCTTGTCTGTAAAGCTTTTGATTTCTCCATCATATCTGAGTGAGATCCTTGCCGGGTAGAGTAATCTTGGTTGTAGGTTCTTCCCTTTCATCACTTTAAGTATATCATGCCACTCCCTTCTGGCTTGTAGTGTTTCTGCTGAGAAATCAGCTGTTAACCTTATGGGAGTCCCCTTGTCTGTTTTCGCTTTTCCCTTGTTGCCTTCAACAATTTTTCTTTGTTTTTAATTTTTCTAATTTGATTACTATGTGTCTCGGCATGTTTCTCCTTGGGTTTATCCTGTATGGGACTCTCTGTGCTTCCTGGACTTGGGTGGCTTTTTCCTTTCCCACGTTAGGGAAGTTTTCGACTATAATCTCTTCAAATATTTTCTCGGGTCCTTTCTCTCTCTCTCCTCTTTCTGGGACCCCTGTAATGTGAATGTTGTTGCATTTAATGTTGTCCCAGAGGTCTCTTAGGCTGTCTTCATTTCTTTTCATTCTTTTTTCTTTATTCTGTTCCTCAGCAGTGAATTCCACCATTCTGTCTTCCAGGTCACTTATCCGTTCTTTTGTCTCAGTTATTCTGCTATTGATTCCTTCTAGTGTATTTTTCATTTCAGTTATTGTATTGTTCACCTCTGTTTGTTTGTTCTTTAATTCTTCTAGGTTTGTTAGACATTTCTTGCATTTTCTTGATCTTTGCCTCCATTCTTTTTCCGAGGTCCTGGATCATCTTCACTATCATTATTCTGAATTCTTTTTCTGGAAGGTTGCCTATCTGCACTTCATTTAGTTGTTTTTCTGGGATTTTATCTTGTTCCTTCATCTGGTACATAGCCCTCTGCCTTTTCATCTTGTCTCTCTTTCTGTGAATGTGGTTTTTGTTCCACAGGCTGCAGGATTGTAGTTCTTCTTGCTTCTGCTGTCTGCCCTCTGGTGGATGAGGCTATCTAAGGGGCTTGTGCAAGTTTCCTGATGGGAGGGACTGGTGGTGGGTAGACCTGGCTGTTGCTCTGGTGGGCAGAGCTCAGTAAAACTCTAATCTGCTTGAATGCTGATGGGTGGGGCTGGGTTCCCTCCCTGTTGGTTGTTTGGCCTGAGGCGACCCAACACTGGAGCCTACCCGGGCTCTTTGTTGGGGCTAATGGCGGACTCTGGGAGGGCTCACGCCAAGGAGTACTTCCCAGAACTTTTGCTGCCAGTGTCCTTGTCCTCACGGTGAGACAGAGCCACCCCCCGCCTCTGCAGGAAACCCTCCAACACTAGCAGGTAGGTCTGGTTCAGTCTCCCATGGGGTCACTGCTCCTTCCTTGTTCCCTATGCGCACACTACTTTGTGTGTGCCCTCCAAGAGTGGGGTCTCTGTTTCCCCCAGTCCGGTCGAAGTCCTGCAATCAAATCCCACTAGCCTTCAAAGTCTGATTCTCTAGGAATTCCTCCTCCCATTGCGGACCTGCAGGTTCGGGAGGCTGACATGGGGCTCAGAACCTTCACTCCAGTGGGTGGACTTCTGTGGTATAAGTGTTCTCCAGTTTGTGAGTCACCCACCCAGCAGTTATGGGATTTGATTTTATTGTGATTGTGCCACTCCTACCATCTCATTGTGGCTTCTCCTTTGTCTTTGGATGTGGGGTATCTTTTTGGTGAGTTCCAGTGTCTTCCTGTCGATGATTGTTCAGCAGTTAGTTGTGATTCTGGTGTTCTCGCAAGAGAGATTGAGAGCACGTCCTTCTACTCTGCCATCTTGAACCAGTCTCTGGTGTTTGTTTTTAAAAGAGGAGCCCATATTTACTACACACAATGCAGGTCTCCTTGATTTTAACTTAAGCCCATTTGCAAAAAGTGGACCTTATTATGACCTCACGTTTCCAGGAATTCATGGTGATGAAGCAATGAATGGAGCAAAGAGGGCAATGGTACTTAGTGCTGTGTGGATGTGTACACAATATGTATACACATATCCAAACATGGGCATACACAGTCACAAGTATAGATATACACATATACGTTTACACAAAGTGACACACACATAGATATATACATGTATATACATTAACAAAAAATAATTTATAAAATAATTTATAATAATTTGTAGCCAGGCCACACACATGCCTGGCTACATGTGACACTGACAAACACACACAAGCATTGAAATAACAAACTTACATATAGTGATCTAGTCATAACAATGACTTACACACATATGCAAAGATATACAGTTATACAGAGTCAGACACACTAATGTGCCCACATGTGATACACATAAACATTTATATATACATCCAAGCACACTATGCATAAACACACACTCACATTGATACACACAAGCCTTGATCAAAACAGACCATGCAGACTCAGGTACAGGCATACTCACTTATAAATATACCTCATGTTGATACACACACATACAAACTTAAACAAAGTGACACATTAACTAACGCACATGTTTGTGTACACTGATACACATATTGACACAAATGCAGTGACATCCCCACTCATGTACTCACAGACACACTCAAATGCCAGTGTGTATTCAACACTGACATACATCAATCATTGAGATAGTATATAAATATAACATAAACTGATACCTAATATATCGATATACACAGTCATTATACAATCACCTATTTATACATATTCATTTTTAACATACATATTTATTAATATATTATACATTAATTATATATTAATATATTGATGAGTATGTATGCTAATACCTGAATGTATGCTTCAACATAAATACATTTATAGCTGCATGATACATGCTACTGGATTTATATCATAAACACATATGCAGCTCTCTCAACTCGACACTTGCTTATTTTCATATTCAGAGACACACTGATATACACACTCATATTTTTACATTCACACACATGTACAAAATATACATACTAACATGCACATGCTGGCCTATACAGTTGACATATACAATGGGTATGATGTCAGCACATTATGACACATGCTTACACACGGTGACATCACACATGTGCATTGACATACACATATGCACACACATACACACAGGCACATTTTCACACACTAACAGTACAGACTGACACATGTTCACACTCATGAATTGATATATTGATGTGCATATACACACACGACAGAGACACTGACATATTTTTGACATGTATTGAAATAAGCACACATACTCAGATGAAGTTGACAAACATATTGATAACACTTGTATATAGTTAAGTGTACAAATGTATCTACTCTGAGCTTTTGTTGCTGCCACTTGTGCTTGAACGTGTATTAATGGATATAATTGTGTGTTACGCGCCCATGCAAATACTAAAGGCCAAATCCCTAATCTGTGCAACTTAGAAGATATATCTTCTAAATACAATAGGGGAAAGAAGTAGCCTACCTAAAGTCTTATGGATAGGTCTTCTTTTTTTAGATGGAGATGTCAGTGTGCCTTTTCAAAAAAGCTCCTTCTAATCCTGGACGTGTCCTCAATCGTCTACTCAGTGATCTTCAGAAGTACACCTTGTGTTTCCAACATGCACTTAGCCCCTCATCCTCCAGCTGTAGACATAAACTAGGAGACACAGAGGGCAAATGTCACAAACTGCCCTCTGGGAACTGCTACAGACTCTATGCCGATCAACTGAAAATGGATTATGTGGCCAAAGGACCTCAAGGCCAACATCTGGAAATGACAGCGTCCAAAAACACCAGCAATAACCAGAGTCCTTCCACCTCACCAGCCAAGTCTCCTAGCAATCAGAGGGCAGTTATCTCCCCTGCTGGAGAATGTTCTACGGATGACCTTTCCTTCTATGTCAACCGACTATCTCCTCTGGTGATCCAGATGGCCCATAAGAAAATCAAGGAGAAGTTGGAAGGCGGAAGCAAATGTCTTCATCATTCAATCTATCCACCCAGTGGGGACAAAGGGAAAAACAGCCCTCGTAGTGCTGTGAGCAAGATCACTTCTGAAATGGCCCATGATGCTGTGGAAGTGACCTCTGCAGAAAGGCGGGGCACTGGGGAGGAGTGTAGGAAAGGTGGCCAAAAAACCTTTCTGTATAGTGAATTAGCCAACAAGAGCAAAGGTGGAGACAAACAGATGTGCCAAAGAGACAACAAGGAATTTGCAGATTCGACCAGCAAAATGTTCATGGTTTACACAAATCAAGTGGCATCTGACACGATGGTCTCTGTTATGCAGAACTTGAAAGTTCATAGCTCTGGGAAGCCAATTCCAGCTTGTGTGGTCCTGAGGAGGATGCTGTTAAAACACACCAAGGAAATTGTGTCCAATTTGATTGAGTCCTGCATGAAGAACCTATATAATAACACCAGGGTCCTGATGGCCAACTCAGACTTTGTCTCAACTGTCAAGAGGAATCTGCTCAACCATGGGAAACAAAACACTGCTGATATCATAGAGGCCATGCTGAAGCGTCTTGTCTGTGCTCTTCTTGGGGAAAAAAAGGAAACTAAGTCTCGGAGTTCGTCACATGCATCTTTGAAAGCTGGGTGCCATGATCCCAAATGCAAGAACCAAAGTCTCAAATTCTCAGCTATGAAGGCCGAGATGAAGGGGAAGGACAAAGGCAAAATGAAACCAGAGGAGTGCAAGTCATTGACCAGTGGTGAGAAAGTCAGCAAACATACCCTCAAGGAGAGCCCAACAATGTGGAACCAAAATCATGGCAATCAAGGCAAGATGGCTGGCAAAGCATGCGCCAATAAGGAGGAAAAGAGAGAGAAGATCAGCCTTTCCATGGATTCACTGGCAAAGAACTTGATTGTCTCTGCCCTTAGGCTGATCCAATACTATCTGACCCAGCAGGCCAAGGGCAAAGATGCATTTAAAGACTGTCTTGGTTCTACCACCGGCTATATGACTCAGAGTGCCCAATACAAAAAGCGCAGAGGTAGCCAAAGTGCCAAGGCACTTTCAGTGAAACATCTAGAATCTCGTGGAGCACCTGAATCATCCACCTCTCTAAAGGAGAATCAACACCTGGACTCCCAGAGGCTGGTTATGTCAAACATCATTCTGTCACTGATTCAAACACTGCTTAGTGAGAGCTCCTTCAACTGTGGAGATCTATGTGAAGGTGAGAACAAACGTTCTGAGCCCAGGACAGACAAAGGAGCCACCATGTCCAAGAGGCCTGACAAAGGGGAAGAACAATGCCAGGACAATCAAGAACTTGACTTTATCAGTGGGATGAAGCAAGTGAACCGACAATTTATAGATCAACTGGTAGAATCTGTGATGAAGCTGTGCCTTATCATGGCTAAGTATAGCAAAAATGGGGCAGCCCTTGCTGAGTTGGAAGAACAAGCAGCCTTGGCCAACAACCCCAACTACCAGGCCGGTGGCCCCAGATGTAGTCACGATGCTGCGATGTCACAGAACTATCAAGACTCTCCTGGACCTGAAATCATTGTCAATAATCAGTGCTCAACAAGTAGCTTGCAAAAGCAGCTCCAGGCTGTCCTGCAGTGGATTGCGGCCTCACAATTTAACATACCCGTGCTCTACTTCGCGGGAGATGATGCTGGACAACTGAAGAAGGTAAGCAATGCAACAAGGAACAAGAAGAAAGAGGGTTGGAATGGGTAGGGGCAGGGAGGAGGTATTGTACTTAGAGCCCAAAAAGCAGTCCATTTTTTTGAGTCTGTTCTTTATCATGTGACTCATGAATTACTCTCACCTCATAAAGACACAAAAGTGATGAACCATTAATTACGTGGGGCTCTGGACACCTCAAGGCCTGTGTACTTCCAAGAGGAGGAGAGTGAGATTAGCTCATTTTACCAGTGATCCTTTCAACAAACTATTTGGTAAAACATCAGGGAGCAATTTTTAAGTCTTATGTTTTGCACACATGCACGCACACACACACACACACACACACACACACACACACACCCCACGGCTGTGTTTCCTACATTAGATGGATTCCAGAGAAATAAAATACTAAACCAAATTATCCTCCCTATTTCCAATCTCATGTACTTTTTTTTAGGGAGGCAGGGGAATGGCAACCCCTAACCTTGACCTAGAAATCAGTACAGATTAACTGAAGGATCCCAGTACCTGATGAGAAGTATTAGTGAACACAACTGATTCCAGAGTTTGTTTTTTGAAGCTCAAAAAGAAAGGACCTTTGGCATTTTAATCTATGCCATTAGAGGAGGGTCCAGAAAAAAGGAAAGCCATGTCAGCAGCCTCCAGTCCTGGACCTGTGGCAGCCTTTAATCCTAGAATCATAGGCAGGGAGGTGGGTGGGGTGTAGTTGACTTTCTCCGTCTGGGCCCTGGCTCGAAAAGCATCACGTGACTCAAGCTATCTCTGCTCTCTCCACAGCTTCCCGAAGTTTCAGCTAAAGCAGCAGAGAAGGGGTACAGTGTAGGAGATCTTCCTCAAGAGGTCATGAAGTTCACCAAGGAACAACCACGGGATGAAGCCGTGGGAAGCGGGCTAGAAAACAACTGCTAGACTGGCTGCTCACTAACCTGCGAGCCAACAATTCCTTCTCCTCCTCTCCGTTTACTCCCCACCCTCAGCAGCATTCTATCCCAGCTGGAGCACCCTCTACCATCAGGCCAGTGAACGGCACGCTGCACGACTGTATTTTCCAATACATCTGAGCAGTTGGACTGTGCAAATACAGGGTGTCCAACAAACTGGGCAAGAACGTGAATAAAAACCCTTCTTTTTAATTGTGTCATTGTTTTCTTGGTCAGATATATCCGAGGCAAGGGAGGGGAATGCGTCCAATTTCAAGGACTGGTGATACAGTGTTGGACTTGTGTCCGGATCTCACCCTGGGTTATTTTCTAAGCACCCAAGACACAGGGATATAACCCATGTCCAAGTTCCTAAGTCATCCGGTTTATCCAAATCTCAGTTCACAAGCTATTTAGAGTTTTGCCACCTGTGGTCTCCCTGTTTCTCCCAGAATTGTACAGTTAATTTGATAATCTCCCTTCTAATCCCAAGGATGCAGCTTTCTTGGTCACTTTTAAGAGTTTGTAGATGGGCTAGCTTAGATTAAAAACAAACCGAAGAAAGTATATTACCCACGGACACACATACACTCCCAGTGTTCATTGCACATGGCTAAACACTATCCAAAACTACAATGGGATCTGATCCTCCCCCACACATAATAAAGCTTCCTTATAGGTCATTTCCTTCAATTGATGAGATTTCCTTGTTTTCCAGCAGTCTGAGAGAAAAATTTGCAGAGAACAGAGCTACAGAATGGTAAATTCTTCACAGCCACCTTATGTGAATCCCAATGTCTCCTTTGAGACTAGCACTGAATTCCTAGATTTGTTATATGCTTTTCAGAAGTCTATCACAATGCTATAATTCATTACAAATCAGATCAAGACAGTGGTTTCAGCCCTGTGGTCCTCTGTTAGCTAGTTTGCTGTGGCATACCTTGGCACCTTTGAGGTGCTTGTGGCTCAGTAGAACAAGCACAGGATGTGGCTTCCTTCTCGACTCAAAAGTTAAAGCTTTGGCCTCTTACTAGTTGCATGGCCTTAGAGTCACCTAGGTAGACTCTGAGCCTTTTCCTTTATCTGTAAAATGTAGACAAAAATTACCCTCCCTGTTTAGAGGTTAAACTAGAGGAATAGATGTAATGATGCTTTGCAAGGAGAATCTTGTTACAAATTAGATGTGGGATTGAAGTTGTATCTCTCAAAGCCCATCCTAACACAGTTGCAAGTGCCCTTGATATATTTCCAAACTGAAAGCAAGATTCTCTGAGTGTGGGACCCAGAAAGGCACATTTTGGGGGAGGTAAGAAGCATAGAGACAAACTTTGACAACTTCTCCACAATGCCTGGACCAGTCAGATAGAAGTAAAGGTAGGCTCCTTCAAAGCCAGGATTTTAAAACTCCCCAGCCCTGATAAAGCTAATCAAACCTTTTCTAGTCGCACCCCGACCGCATGAAAAGCTTTGGAGTTAAGCCGCCACAGAACCTTCTCTTTGTCCTTGAAGAAAATCCTTAATAAACAAATCCCGGGACCAGGTCTGCATTTCTGATGACTCAGGACTCCCTGAGCACAGCTGGGTCCCATAGTAGTTTACTTCCTTGATTAACCCGGCTCTTGACTTACTCCTGATTTTTATTATGAGGTGGCCTTGGGGATTCTTTGGAACGTGGAAATAGAGCAAAGGAAGTTATATGTTCTGTTAAATGAGGGCCATTGGGGAAAAATGGTCTCTAAGGGCCCTTCCAGCTCTGACATTTGAGGATTCTAAGAGTTTCTCTTCCATAATTTCTCAGGGAAACTTGTGTGGATGAGGTACGATCAGGGTGAGGAAACTTGATTTTTGCCAGAGCTAACTGACAGACTCCAGCAGAGAAAGGAATGCTTTGGGCCAGACAGGGCCCTGACAAGGGTCTGGAGGAGCTCAACAGTCCTTGGGGTTTATTCCTGGAGGGCGAGACCCTGACCTTTCACCCCTCTAAATGGGGAAGTGATCCCAGGCATCCTATTAGCAATGTGGCCATGCTCACTGCCAGCAGCTAGGAATGGACAAGGGCTTCTGCCGAGCTGAAAGCTCCACATACAGTAGGAAAGGGACGACAGGAGCAGAAGGAGAAGGAAAACAGGATTATCTCCTGGCAGGCAGTGTCACTGGTTTGATATCGCTGACAATTTTAGTCTTTCTGAGCATCAGGCCTCCATTTCACAAGAAAGTTGTGAGCAAAACTCATCTGGGAGGTTACCACAGGGCCCGGTCTAGGCTGAGGTGAGGCAAGAGAGACAGTTTCCTCAGGGGCAAAATTTAAGGGGGCAGCAGAAAAAACTTGGTAATCAAAATCAATAGTTTTTTTTTTTTAATTGAAGTATAGTTGATTGTGTTAGATGTTGTGTTAACTTTTGCTGTACGTCAAAGTGACTCTGTTATACATATATACTTTTTCATATTCTTTTCCATTATGGTTTATCACAGGATAATGAATATAGTTCCCTGTGCTGTACAATAGGACCTTGTTGTTTATTCATCCTATATCTATAATAGTTTGCATCTGCTAATCCCAAACTCCCCAAATCAATAGCTTTAATGTACCATTTAAGAAATCAAAATTAATGCAGGGTATCAAAATGTCAAATATTGTGATACAGAGGATTAGTAATAGTGCCAGGCCAAAACATAATGGAGCATGAGGTAAAAGGAAAAATTGGTAAGACATTTTATGGGAGGACCATTTTATGGGAGATTGCCAAGGCAGTACTTAGAGAATGTATTGCCCTGAAAGCCTTCATCAGTACAAAAACGCAACAGTGAATTAAATCCCTGCCTAGAGAACTTCGGGAGGGAACAAATAACAAATCAAACAAGTTTAGGAAAGGGGAAATAAAATTTGGAGCAAGGAAACAAAAGACAGAGAAAGCAAAGTTTCACTTAAACCTTAAAAAACAATCAGGGGTGAGGAGAGGGGTACTGCAGTGTTCTCTCTCTTGCTTAACTTAAGAGTATATCTTTCCAAAGAAAGCTCAGATTAATTCTGGTTGAAGATAGGAACCACACAAGGTTGCCCCGGTTAAAATTCTACTTTACAACAGTTCTAATAATGGAAGAAGAAAAGTAAAAAGTAGAAATATAGGAGTAGTAAAAATAAAAATGCCACCTTTGCAAATGATATATTTGTACATCCATGAAAATCAAATCCCCAAGTATGAGAGGTAGTGAATGAGCTTTGCAAAGGTATAGGATAGAATTTACTTGTGAGCTGTAAGAATTTGCCATCAACTATAAAACAATTGCAGCTGCTCTCTCCTCACTGACTCAGAGGCATGTAAAAAGTCCAGCAGTTCCACTGCACTAAGGTCTCTGTGGTATCAGAACATGAAAAAAATCTGGAAGAATTGATTGAATTTCTGTATCCTAGAGCCACCCAGCCAGAAAGAGGAGAGTCTAATTACCACAGTGACAATAATATTAAACACCTAGGTATTAAGGAAGGCAAGAAATGACATTTACAGAGAACTTACTGAGTGCCAGACACTACCAGGTGCTTTAGTTCTTTTAAAAACCTTGTGAGGTGGTTTGTTATTAGCTGCTTTTTACAGCTGTGAAATTAGAGGGTCAGGTTTAAAGGCCTTTTTTAAAAGTTATATATCAGTAAGTGGGAGAGTTGGGATTCAAATCCAGGTTTGCCTCATGCCAAACAGTATGCTTTTTCCATTCTATCACACTGTCTTCCCATTAATTCAGAATCCGTGTTTATTAAACAACTATAATACATGAATGAGAAAAAGAAAAACAGGTAAATAGAAAAATAGACCATGCTCCTAACTAGTAAAACTAAGTAAAATAAAACACTTTCTAATTCAACATATAGGTTTCATATAAAGCCAATTTAAATCTTTGTGGGGTAGTCTCAAAGTATCTCCCCCAAGATAGTAATTACTTACCAAGGGGAAAGAGTAACTTTACAATGGATGAGCCCACCAGTAACACCTTAATTATGTGATCAAGGTTAACACCATCAGTAAAGACACATTGGTATCATGTACCTCCTGATATAATGTCAACAGAAGGGCATTCTTGCCAAAAACCCATAATCCCAGTCTAATCATGAGAAACTACCAGATAAACCTAAATTGAGGGACATTCTACAAAATAGCTGACCAGAATTGATTCCAAAGGGTCATGAAGGGAACATTTTAGAGTTGTGGAACTGTGAACTATGTATCTTGATAGGGGATATGTACACATTTAACATAGGTGTATACATTTCTCAAGACTGATCAAACTGTACACTTAAAATTAGTTAACATTATTCTATCTAAATTAGATCAATAAAGTTTACTTTTAAATGTATTTAAACTTAATACCTGTAGGAAAAAAAAAATCCCCTTCCACTGTTCACAAGTTTCTTTGCTCCTCTGCCTCTTTCCAGAAAGTCTCCAATTCAGCAAGTCTTTCTGACTTCAGGCTCTCGGCCACCTTTAACTTGCAGCCCTCCCTCCTGCCCCTTCCACTTGTTTGTGGTGGCCCAGAGCAGGCCCTTGGGAGCTCCTTCTTTATGAGAACTTCCCTCCCAGATCCCGGCTACGTATCCGAGGGGAAAAGGTTTTCAGCTCACCCCCCTTCCTGTCATAAAAGTCTCCTTCTCAGAAAAAACTTCCTTCATCACCCTATCTGCCACACTTACTCTTTATTACATGACCCTGCTTTATTTTCATCACACTAACTGATACATCCTCTTTATCATAATTTACTTGCCTATTGACCGTCTCTTCCCTCTAGAATGGTAACTCCAGGAGCACAGGGACCTGCCTGTCTTGTTCACTACTGTATCCTCAGTGCCCAGCACTGTGCCTGGTACATGGTAGCCATTCAATAAACATTTATTGAATGAATAACTATCCACCTATTTCAGTGTTCCCTGACGGGGACAAATAACACTAAATGGGGAATCAGAAAATTTGTCTTTAACCATGGCCACTTAATATCACTTCATCACTTGATATAGTAGCCAAGTATGTTTCCTCACCTCAAAAATCAGGATGCTAATCAATATCTTTCAATATCTACCTCTCTGGAGGTGTTGTGCAAAGAGGCAACAAGCAAGGTGAAAATGTTTAAAAATATACCTAAATGTGCCCATTAAAGCTTCAATGCAAAATAATAGTAATAAATCTCTAACATTTACTGAGCTTTTACTATATGCCAGACATTCATCTAAGTGCTTTCCACTATTTTGCCCTTTAATCCTCCCAACAACTCTATGAGGTAGGTACTCCTATTGTCCCACTTTGCAGATGAAGCAACTGAGGCCCAGAGAAGCTGAGGAACTTGCACAGTTAGAAGTGGTAGAGTTGGTATTCAAACCCAGATAATCCTGGCTCCAAAGCTCCCACTCTGTACTGCTTCATAGAATACCGGGGCCTTGTCCATAAAGTCACTTGTCAGGATAAGTCCTGGTGTAGTGCAGAATGGAGTAGACACATCTAGGAGGCGACAGGAACCTCTGGAGTGGGATGGATGGTTGGCTGGAAGGAATCCAGGCTGGTGGAAAAGCAGAGATTTCCAAAGGGTACTGCAGGCGTAGGCCAGGGCCCAGAAGAAGGCCAAAAGCTACCCCCAAAGCAGCAGTCATCTCAACAAACAAGCGGACACAGCTCCTGGGACTCATGGAACAGGGAGTATCCCCGAGTTCAAGTAGAGGTGATGCTCAGAATGCATCCTCAGGGGACAAACTGGTAATTCACATTTGCTCACAGTCCCCAGGGCCACGACTGATGGAGGGTGGGTCCTGGGGGTTAGGGGGGAGGGGAACCAGCATGAAAAAAAACCTCCAGACAAGCTGGCAGGCATGTGCCCTGGGGGGAATAAGGGTGGTCCCTGATGGTGTCCATTCAGTGTTCCCCAGAGCCAGGCTGCACGAGGCAGAGGGGAGGGAGGCATTATGGAACACTTGGGGTGCTTAGGGCCTTTGTCAATGAGTATGAAAGCTATTTCAATATTTTAACAGCCAGTAGGGTTGTACTGGTGCCTAAAGTCTGAATGCCAGCCCTAGGTTGGAAATTCTTTACTTTCTCCTATCTTTCTCAAGCCTCAGGGCCTGGCTGAAAACTGAATTTGAGGTGTCATCTGAGGTGAATCCAGCTGAGGAAAGGGTGGAAGGGAGGGAACCCACAAGTTGCTCCTTCTGGCTCACACAGCTCCATCCTCACTTTGATCACGCTGTATTATAACGTCCTGTTTACATGTCTGCCTTTCCTCTAGACTGGAAGTAGCATGTAATAAATGGATGCGACGTATCTATGGAATCTAAAACAAAAAAATGGTTCTGATGAACCTAGGGGCAGGACAGGAATAAAGACGCAGATGTAGAGAATGGACTTAAGGACACGGGGAGGGGGAAGTGTAAGCTGGGACGAAGTGAGAGAGTGGCATGGACATATATACACTACCAAATGCAAAATAGATAGCTAGTGGGAAGCAGCCTCATAGCACAGGGAGATCAGCTAGGTGTTTTGTGACCACCTAGAGGGGTGGGATAGGGAGGGTGGGAGGGAGGCGCAAGAGGGAGGAGATATGGGGATATATGAATACATATAGCTGATTCACTTTGTTATACAGCAGAAATTAACACACCATTGTAAAGCAATTATACTCCAATAAAGATGTTAAATAAATAAATAAATATTTATTTATTTATTTGGATGGATGGATGGATGGATGGATGGATGGATGGATGGATGCGAAAGGCCTCCCACCTACTGGGCAGCCAGCCAACCGATGTTTGTTGAGCAACAGCTAACGTGGATTGTGTGCTGATTCTGTGCCATGTCTCTCATCTGATCCTCACAGCACCCCTCTTGGTAGCCCCACTTTGCAACTGAAAAAAATGAAAGCAAAAAAGGTCAGAAATTTGCCCACAACTGGGATTAAGCCCAAGCAGCCTGATTCTGGAGTCTGTACTCTTAACTACTGTGCTTGATTTAAGTGGCTGGTGGGTGGCCATACGTGTGCAAAAGTTCAGAGATGAATAAAGCGTGGCTTGCTTAGGAAGTGGGGAGACATATGTAGCTGGAATGCAGAGTGTGTGAAGGGGAGGTGATGGGCGACAAAGCTAGAAAAGTCAGCTGGCATCCGATTGCAAAGGGCCTTGTATATCATGTTTAAAATTTTGGACTCACTTCTAAGGTCAATGAAAAACCATTTGAAAGGTTGGAAGCCCGGCAGTTTCAGGGTGAGATTTACGTTCTGGAATGTTCACTCGATCTGCTGTGAGACGGATAGATTGGAGGGAGTGCTGCTCAACTGTTATTTACTTCCTTTGTTTATTTCTGGTTTTTTCCTCCCTTTCATTTTTAAAATGCCAACCTCACTGGACTTTACTGACAGGTAAAAGGATTTATCCACATCAGGGCCAGCACATCTCTTGGAGGGCAGGTGGGGGAGGTAAAGGATGACTGTCAGGAAAACCCCAGCTGTGATGGAGCCAACTGGTAAAGGGGAGAGTGGTAGGTTTCCTCTTGCCTTCCCTATGGCTGCACTTTGTCTCACCGCCTGTATTTCACACTCTCACTCACCAGATGCTAAGATCAGTCGACTCCAGATTCCATGCTCCCCCCAACCCCCAAATGACAAATGGGTGTATTTTTTCTGACCCTGAAGGGGTTTCACACAACACCTCCCAGGAAATATAAATCCTTTTCCAGAACCCGGCAGGAGGCAGAAGCAAAGTCAAACAGCCTGACCTGCTAACCTTCCTCTTGGGGTTTGATAGCATCTGTCTCCCAGAAACCTTGCTTTTGAAAAAGAGGTTTCTCCTGTCTGAGATTTCAGGTGCCTGTCAGCCAGCCCTGTGGCACATACTGTCTGCTGGAGGGAAGAGGGGGCTTGCCAGGGAAATCTCCTCTGGCAACGAAGGGCCCACTTCTGAACTGATATAGCAACTTACTTCTCATCGTGATGCAGCTTCTAGACCAGGCACACCTAGAATGATTTGTCATATGTCTCTATCTGCCTTAGAGTATACTCTTGGGGTTTCCATCCTACTTCCCTGGCCCTTCCTTCTCAGTCCCTCGTGGAATCCTCTTTCTCTGCCCATCTGATAAATGTTGGAGTACCCCCAGATTCACCCTCACCTCATCTTCTCACCACTCCCACTCCCTAGCTGCACCTGCTTTACGAAGGAAGGCCTAGCTGCAACATTGCCAAAGAGAACTAGTGCCGAGGTTTGGGTCCTGAAGGAAACCAAGAACCAGAGGAGGTAGAGCTGGGTCTGAGATGAAGTTCCACAGTGGTGCTTCTTTACTGGGGAGGGGGGTGGCCCAGAACTTTTAAAATGCAGATCCCTAGGTCCTGCCCAGGGAAGGTCTTCGTTCGTTAGTTTGAGGGAGCAACACAGGCATGTGTATTTTGAAAAATCTTCAAGAGACGGTCTATCACTCCTTTTTATTTTGAAAATAATTAAAACCTACAGAAAGTTATAAGGTTAGCACAATGAGTACCCATATACCCTTTATCCAGTTTCACCGACTATTAATATTTTGCAATCTTGCTTTATCTATCTATCTAGCACACAACTGACTAAAATGGTGAAACATGTGGGGATATATGTTTATGTATTTTTTAAAAATGGTGAAAGTATAATTATTATTCTATAACATAATAATTATTATTTTGCTGAACCATTTGAAAGTTAGCTGCAGACATCAGGATATTCAAGTACCTCAGTGTGTATCTCCTAGGATCAAGGACATTCTTCCACATATAATTCATACTCATTTTCCTTACATATCCCAATAATGACTTCTGTAGACATTCCCCTCCATCCCATCCAAAAGCCACTTATTGCATGGAGTTATCCTTTAGTCTCCTGTCATCTAGAACAGTTCCCCGGCCTTTTTGCTGGTTTTTTATGACACTGACATTTTTCTAGTCCAGGCCAATAGTTCTGAAGAATGTCTGAGAGATTCTGATCTACAGCCAAGGTAGAGAACAACTTAGAGAATACTTTAGTTTGGAGAGATCATAACCAGTCAATGAACTGAAGGGCAGGCCTAGGGCCAAAAATAGAGACTCAGGAGCTGTGTGAAAACTGAAAGGAGGTCAGGAGGGAAGTGAAGAAGTGTGGTGGCTGGGCAGATTGGGTGGCTTAAAAGTAAAAGGTCACAGCAGCTATTCTTCCCAGGGTTACAAATACTGAAATACACCCATCAGTGATTCACCTGGTGATTTCTTCAGTCCTCTCACCTGTCTCCTGTGCCCCAAGCCCTTATGATGATCTCTCATGTCATTTATTGAACATATACTCTGTGTCAGGCACTGTTCTAAACACATTATATGTATTACCTCATTGGACCTTTACCACCACAATCTCTCTAGGAGGCAAGAACCGTGATTGTCCTTATTTTTTTTAAATTTTTAAAATGAAGTATAGTTGATTTACAATATTGTGTTAGTTTCAGGTGTACAGCAAAGTGATTCAGATATATATAGATATATCTATCTATCTAGATAGATAGATAGATAGATATATCAGATCCTTTTTTCCCTGACCAGGGATTGAACCCAGGCCCTCTGCAGTGAAAGAGTGGAGTCCTAACCACTGAGCCACCAGGGAATTCCCGCAGATCCTTTTCTGTTATAGGTTATTACAAGATATTGAATATAGTTCCCCGTGCTGTACAGTAAATCTGTTGTTTATCTACTTTATATATAGTGGTGTGGATCTGTTAATCCCAAACTCCTAATTTATTAAATTAGGAGTGATTGTCCCTATTTAATGGATGAGGGAACTGAAGCCCAGCGGGGTGGTAACTTGTTCAGGGTCACACAGCTAGTAAGTAGGGTCCCAGAATTTGAATCCAGGCAGTCCTGTCTCTAGAGCCTTCACTTTTTTTTTTTTCATTTTATTTTTAAAACTATTATTCAATAAAATTGACTTTTTCTTCGTTTGATTTTCAGTTCTAGGATACAGAACAGTTCCATCATGCCCCAAAACCGCCCTGGCGCTATCCCTTTATAGTCACCCCTCACCCTCTCCTATGAAGAATGTTGTCATTTTTTGTTTTGTTCCTTCTGGAGGCTGTGTTGCCAATGTCAGGGTCTTTTAAATTGTGCACCGTTAAGCAGGTCTTTCCTATGCATTCGCCAACCAGTAGTCAGTTGGGTCCTGACGAAGAACCGTTAGTTCAGTTTTCCATCTGCGTTATGCTAATTAGGAGCAGTTTCATGCGCCCAGGGGTCAAGAGGAAACAGCTCTATCGGGCGGCTTTCCTGAGCTCCTCATACTGCGTTATCTTTCCAGTACTTCCTCGTTCCCCAGGCTTCCATGTTTGGTTCTCTGGGCTAGAAAGAACCCATGTCCAGGATTGCACTGGGACTGGGAGGGGACAAGTGGGAGGGGACAAGGAAGGGGGTGACAGAGACAAAAAGAAAGCCCCGGGTTTGGGCCTCTCCCTCTTAGAGCTTCAGGCGCATTGAAGAGAGAGGAAGGGTCTTCTCCTTCAGAGTTTTTGGCTTCTGCCATTTCCCATACCCGGCCGTGGGACTACCTGGTGACCGGGGCGTGAGGGAACAGAAAAAAGAGGAGGGAGAAGAAAGCACCCGTGTATTTTCTGCACTCTATCTGGGGCTTAGGACTTCCCTTTGCTGCTCCTCCATCCAGAACTAGAGGCTTCCTCCTGGATCTCCTTTCGCACCACTCTGCTCACTTGCAGTTTTCAGAATGTGTTGAGTTTGTGGTGGGAGATGCTGGAGGAACAAAAGTGGTAAACTTACCACCAGTTCGGTGTTACTTTTATTTCTAGTGTTCTCTGATTTGTCTGCTGATATATGCCGAGTTCTTAAAGAGTTGCTCATGCTTTCTGTACAAGTTTTAGAGTCAAGTTCCGTAGTTGATAAAGAGAGGTGTGTGTTTGCTCGATCATATCCAGAATCAAAAATCAACCCTCACTTTTAAACCCCATGCCACACTGCCTCTCCACATAAATGTCCCATAGACACTATGAGCTCATCATGTGCCAGCCGGATTTCATTACCCATTCATTCACCTAGTCTTACCTCTTCCAATGATCCCTATCTCAACCATCACACCATCATTTGCCCAGTTGTTCAAGCCCAAATCCCAGGCATTGTCTTTGACCCCTCCCCCTCTATACTGTCCACATCCAATCATTCATTGATCCTTGCTTCTCCCTCCTTACTTCCACGATCTTAAATTACTCAGGTCTTTATTCTTTACCACCTGGATTATTGCTACAGTCAGCTAATTGGTGTGACAGGCTGATATTTTTATTTTTTTATTCAACTTTCTACTTTGTATTGGCTATATACACAAAAACACACAAAATTATAAGCCCAATATATTATTATTTTTATGCATTTTTATGGGAAGTATAGTTAATTTACAATGTGTTCGTTTCGAGTGTACAGCAAAGTTATATATATATATATATATATATATATATATATATATATATATTCTTTTTCAGGTTCTTTTCCATTATAGTTTATTACAAGATATTGACTATAGTTCCCTATGCTATATAGTAGGTCTTTATTGTTTAACTATTTTATATATAGTAGTGTGTATATGTTAATCTCAAACTCCTGATTTATCTCTCCCCCTCCCTGCTATCCCCTTTGGTAACCATAAGTTTGTTTTCTATGCCTGTGAATCTATTTCTGTTTTGTAACTAAGTTCATTTGTATCATTTTTTTTAGATTCCACATATAAGTGATATCATATGATATTTGTCTTCTCTGTCTGACTTACTTCACTTAATATATGATAATCTCTAGGTCCACCAATGTTGCTGCAAATGGCATTATTTCATTCTTTTTTATGGCTGAGTAACATTCCATTGTATATATGTACCACATCTTTATCCATTCATCTGTTGATGGACATTTAGGTTGCTTCCATGTCTTAAGCCCAATATATTATTGATAAATTACCACAAGCTGAACTTACCCTGGTCAAGAAACAGAACATTACCAGCATCCAAAAGGCCCTCTTTCGTGCTTCTTCTCAAATACTACCCCTTCCCTTCTCCCTGTAGGTGACCGCTATACTGGCTCTCAACACCACAGCTAGGCTCTGCCATTTTAAAAACTTTATGTATAAATAGAATCATACTGTATGATTTTCTTGTGCCTAATTTCCTTAGCTCAACATTATGTTTGTGAGAATCAATCATGTTGTTGTGTGTTGTTTTATTCTCACTGCTGTATAATATTCCATTGTATGTTAAATCATACATTTTATGGTTGATGGATATTTGGGTTATTTCCAGTTTGGGCCTATTAAGAATAGTGCTGCTACGAATACTCTTGTACATGTCTTTTGGTGGCCATAAGCACTCATTTGTACTTGATGTATACCTATAGATTATATTTCTGACATGCATATGTTCATCTTTAACAGATACTGCTAAATTATTTTCCAGAGAGGTTGTACCAATTTAGACCTCCGCTAGTGGTGTACGAGAGTTCCTGTTGCTCTATAGTTGGATAATATTTTAGGAGATTAATATGCTTATATATATATTTTTTCACCCCATATATTCCTCCTTTTATTTCCTTCCATTAAGCAGGTTCTGGCCCTCTTGGTCACCAGGAGGTTTGTAGAAGGGCAGAAGACTGACATTTCCCACAGTACTGGCTGGCTTTTGTTCACAAGAGCCTTGAGCCCCAGAGGGAGGAAAAAATCTGCAGTAAAGAAAAAACATCTTGGAATAAATAGAAAGGGAAGAGGATTTTCCCAGATTAAAAAAGAGATTTCTCCAATATAAAGGAAGGAGAGAAAGAGCTCTGCGGATTCCAGAGTGGCAGAGCCTGGCCTGGCTTCTGGGCAGCGTATGGGGAAGGCCCTAGTGAGAAGTGGTGAGGTACGGAATCTAGGAAGTTGGGACCGGAAGCAAAAGTTTTTCACAAAAGCATCACAGTGCTGCCGGACCCGAAGGGCCCTGCACAGGGGTCAATGTGTACGTCAACATTTACCAGTGTGAGCAGACGGCTTGATGACTAGAGGGCCATACTGCCATGCGCTGGTGCATATAGACTTCCAGAACCTAGGCACAAATCAGAGTCAGGGGTCCCGAGAATAACTTAGGCTGAGTTTCCCTCCGGACTTATGGGATCGGGAGCTCAAAATGGAATTAACTCTGATTTATAAAGAGCAGTGATACTTCTTATCCATTGGAGTTGTGGAATGAGGTTTGTACCTCCAACACTGGTCTGGTATTCCCCAGGGCTACTGCTAGCACATATAGCATCTTTGTGAAAGTTAGGAAACAGGCATTGCCTCTGGGCTAACCAGTTAAGGAAAGGCTCACTTTCCTCTGAGCTGGCAGTGTTGGGCCAGTACTTGGCATGATAAGTGGAATGTGGACTAGATTTCAGCCCCCTTTCATGCTTCTTGTACCATACAACCTGCGCAATTATACATAGCAATCCTGAGGAGTCCCCGTCGCGATCCACCCTTCCCATCATCACCAGAGTTCTTGCTCTGAAGCGCACGTCAGACCATGGCACTCCCTAGCTTGAAACCTTTCAGTGGCTCCCCATCACTTAGATCTGAACTGACAAATACACTAGCCACTAGTCACATGTGGCTCTTAAGCATTTGAAGTGTGGCTAGTTCAAATTGAGATGCACTATAAATGTAAAATACATGCCAGATTTCAATGATTCAGTACTAAAAAAGAATTTAAAATATGTCATTAATAATTGTTTATATTGATTACATGTTGAAATGATATTTTTATATATTTGCTTAAATAAAATATAATATTAAAGTTGATATTGTCTGTTGCTTTTTTCTTTTTTTAATGTGGTTAACAGACAATTTAAAACTGCATATGTGGCTCACATTATTTTTTTTCCTTCTAGTTTTATTGAGATATATTGGCATACAGCACTGTATAAGTTTAAGGTGACAGCATAGTGATTTGACTTACATACAGCATGAAATGATTACCACGATAAGTTTAGTGAACGCCCATCATCTCATATAGATGCAAAATAAAAGAAAGAGAAAAAATTTTCCCTTGTGGTGAGAACTCTTAGGATTTACTCTCTTAACATACAGCAGTGTGAATTATCTTTACCATGTTGTACATTACATCCCTAGTACTTACTCATCTTATAACTGAAAGTTCGTACATTTGACCACCTTCATCCAATTCCCCCTACCCCCACCTCCCTCCTCTGGTAACCACAAATCTGATCTCTTTTTCTCTGAGTTTGTTTGCTTGTTTGTTTTTGAAATATAATTGACCTACAACACTGTGTTAGTTCCTGGTACACAACATAGTGATTTGGTATTTCTATACATTTGAAAAGGATCACCACTCACATTATATTTTTAATAGACAGTACTGGTCTAGGTAAAGTCCAAACTCCTGACTTTGACACAAAAGCACATCATATTCTTGTCTTTGCTTCTTCTATAGCCTTATATACCCTCCAGTCTTCCTCCTTTCTCCCCACCCCTCCAACACATGCATACACACACTCATTCGTCTGGCTTACAGCCACTTTAAATCCGTTTTCATTCCTTTTCCTACCTTTTGCTTTTGCACAAGCTTTTTCCTTTTCCTCAGATGCACTTGTCTCCCCTGGGTCTTAGGTTCCTCGTGTCTCAACTTTTAAAAGAGCAATAGATAATCTCTAGCATTCCTTCCAGGCCAGTGGTTCTGTAACTTGGCCTCAAAGTAGTACACAGTGGTATAGATCATTCAATAGTCATTGACATTTGCATTCAATGTAAGAAATAATAATATATACTGTGCACTAGTGGCCCACTGTGTTCCAGGCTCAGTTCCAATTGCTTTCCATACCACTTAACCTCATTAGCAATCCTATGAGATGAGTACCATCATTATTCCTGTTTTACACATGGGGAAAACCAGGTTCAGAGAAGTTAAGAGATTTGCCAAGGATACTGGAGACTTCAGAGTTTCTGCTCTTAACATCTATACTGTGTTCGAGAAGCTGGGAATCGATAGCAATTTCAGTTGAAGGAATCCACACAGTGAAAGAATGGATCAGGAAAAGATGACAAGCTGCCCAGATCTCTCATTCTGTTCTTGCTCTTTCAGCATTCAGCTGCCTCGTCCTTCTCTGACACTGGAAGACTGGTGTCTCTACCTCTGTCACTGTCTGACTTTCCTTCCAGGTTTATATTCCCATAGAACCTCAATCATGAAGGCCCAGCCTACAGCTCAGGATGGCTGCCCATGGACACCATTGGACGCTTCCTCTCTGCCCTTGCTCAGCTGTCCCAAGAGTCCAAACGGTCGGGTCAGAAGGGGATTCTCAATATTTTTCAGGCCCCTCTCTTCAGGTTCAGGGATTTCCCCGAATTCTCTGGAATTAGGTTGCCTCATCAGCAAGAAATGCATTTATCGAATAATCCCACGAAGTCATAGGTAAACACAGAGGAAATGTGCAAATAAAAGAGCAGAAGCACATTCATCTAATCGGGTCTCTCTTCAACACACACTCACACTCTTCTCACCCACACACACTTTTTTAAAAAAATCATTCTAAAAACAACCTAACAGCAACATTAAAGAGGAGTTGTGGGAGAAATCATCTGAAGTGATTTAATAGAAAAGCTGTGGAATGTGTCAGACCTGGGTTCTGCTCCTGGCTTTGCTATGTGACCTTCAGCAAGATAACCTCTGTCTGAGTCTTCTGATAAACTGTTGAGCCCCCTCCATCCCTTCAATCCCCCACCATGTATCCAACCATCTAGCCCTCCTGCTTTGGATTCTTCCACAAAACACAGGCATTCAGCTTGCTTTTCTCTCCTTCAGGAGCTGTCAGCCTTTGCCCTTTGTCTTGAGGTTCAGCTTTCGCAGGATTGACTGAGATGTGGAATCCAGGCCTGCAGTCCCCCCTTTTTTGCTGCCCCCCAGAGACAAGGGGCCATGGCCTGGCACCCGGGAAGCTTTTACTAATCTGATACTCATGATTTTCATTCAAAGGTTTTGCTGTCAGCCCCTTCAGGGAAACAGAGAGGGGTTAACAAAAATCACTAAAACTGGAATATTGACAAAATTTCCAGAATCTTAGAAAGTACTCCGGGTCCCTGTCCCTGTTGTTTTGTCCCTAGGTCTCTTGCTAGATGCTTCCTGGAAGCCCCAGAAGCCTTCTGTTCAGTTTTATCTCTCAGGATAGAGCTCAGCGATCCTCTCATTTGTCGCTGACTAGCTGTGTGATATTGAGCAGGTCATTTACCCTGAGCCTCAGGGGATGTACTATCTCCTACTAATATTTCCCCTTATGCTTTCTTCTTCTTTTTAATCTTCCTCTCTCTCATTGCTCCCCTCACCTGGAGCACTCTCCCCAACTCCCACCCAGGCTCTGTACTGGTGGCAGCTTAATCCTTAGGTCTCAGCTGAGGTAATGCCTGCTGAGAGAGGCCTTCTCTGTATACCAAATCTAAAGCAGGCCCTCTGCTCATTACTTTCTCTTGATATTTCTTCTTCCTGTTAGCTATCACAATTTGAAATTATGTATTTACTTTTCTGCTTATTTATTATCTGTCTCATCCCTAGACTGGGAGCCTTAGGAAGGCTGGCACCGTGTGCCTTGTTCCCTGTCTGGGTACCTCTATAGAGATGGTAGTTATTCACGCAAAACTACTGTGGCTGAACTCTGGGAGGGCACTTTCACTTTGTATTGCCTGTGCTTTCCCTGGTTCTCACAAGCAATCCAGTTGCATCAAGGCTTTTATTTTTAAAAAATTAGAGGCGGAGAACAGAATCTACTGAAGACGCGGAGAGACTAAGGGAAGGGTCATATTTTCCTATCTCTCCCCTGCTTCTCTCCCAAGCCCTGTCCTCTGTTTTCCCCACACTCCAAATTCCTCTCTGTCTCCTATCAGAATTGCCCTCTCTCCTCCACCTTTGCCTCAGTTTGATGCCCTCAGGAGACTTTCTTTTTCTGCAGGTAATTAAATTATGTATAAAAGGACATTACTGAGAAGGTTAAACAAAGCCTCCTTTGTTGCTTCCCCCGCCCCCCATCCCATTTTTCCCAACACCCACCAGAAGCTAATGGTATTATGAATTTAACGTGTAAAGTTTTGATTCAAGATTGTGGCCTTCCTGAGGACAATGACCACTCTTTCATCCTCCAGATCCTCTGCCCCAAGCACAGGGCTCAGTAAGTATTTGAGGAATGAAAGGAGGAGTGGACTTTCTGTTCTGTCTTGAACACTAATTATTGACTGACTTCCCAAGGAGGGGGAAGCTGTCCTGTGAGGGACACAAGGGCAGTGCCTACCCTTCAGGTACTTATGATCTGAATGAGGAGAGAAAAGAATGCATAAGATAGCATATTCTCCAGGTCAAATGAAGGAACCAACTAGCATTGTTGGAGTTCAGAGAAAAGACTACCCTGGAGGCCTCAGAGCTAAGGTAGGATTTAAGTTGGGTGTTAAAGAAAAGAAGGTCTTAATTAATCAGAGAGTGAGTGGGTAGAACATTGGGAGAAGAAAGCAACCCAAGTGAATCTGTGGGGTAAGGAATATAAATACCTCCCTGGGCACACCAGTGTCTAGTAGGTTTCTTCCTGACATACCATCATCTACCATTAGCTGCCAGTCTGCAGCTGAAGTCCCCAAGGCAGCCTGTTATTCTAAAGCAGCTTCTCTGGTCACCTTTTGGGGATTTGTGAATGCCATCTTACAGGTTACTAGTTTCATAAACAGCCCTAAATTATATTCTGGATATGTTATATGAATCCAATGGGTGTGCACTGAGGTATAAGATGGGCTGCTGCACTGGTAGGGCCTATACAGAAGTTTTCGTAAGTATTACTTTATATTTTATTTAACAAACATTTATATAGCATTTACTAGTGCTAGGCATTGTGCTAAGCACTAAAATATTAACTCATTAACAGATACCAACCTCATATTGACCTATGAGCTAAGTACTATTATTATCCTCATTTCAGAGATGAGTAAACTGAGGCACAGAGAGGTTAAGTCACTTACTCATGGTCACACAGCTGATAAGCAGCAGAGCTTGGATTCAATCCTTTCTTTTTTTGGGGGGGGGTTTATAACAGCTTTTTTGAGATATAACTCATGTGACATACAATTCACCCCTTTCCAGTGAATAATTCAGTGGTTTTCAGTTCATTCACCAGGTTGTACAACCACCACCTAACTTCTTCACCACCTCAAAAGGAGACCCTGTCCCCGTTAGCAATCACTCCCCATTCCCCCACCCCAGCCCCTGGCAACTGCTGATCTCTTTCTACCTCTTCTGGACATTTCACATAAATGGAACCACCCACTATTGTGGACTTTTGTGTCTGGCTTCTTTCACTCAGCATAAAGTTGTTTTTTTTTTTTAATTGAAGTACAGTTGATTTGCAATGTTTCAGGTGTACAGCAAAGTGATTCGGTTATATATGTATGTATTCTTTTTTCAGATTCTTTTCCATTATAGGTTATTACAAGATATTGAATATAGTTCCCTGACAGTAGGGCCTTGTTGTTAGCATAAAGTTTTTAAGGTTCATCCATATTGTAGCTTGTGCCATACAACTTCATCCCTTTTTATGGCTGAACAACAGTCCATTGTACATAGGGACCACATTTTGTTTCTCTAGTCATCATGGACATTAGATTTTTTTCATAATCCTTGATTTGTCTATTTTTCTATACTAATCCACCTGTCTGTCCAATAGAACTTTCCAATGATGGAACGTTCTAGATCTGCACTGTCTAATGTGGGAGCCACCGGCTACATGTGGCTACTGAGCACTTGAGATGTGGCTAGTGTGGCTGAAAAGCGCCTTATTTAATTATACTTGAGTTTAATTACTTCAAATGTAAATCGCTCCTGTGGGACGGACCACAGTCTATAGCTGCAGAGGAGCTATGATAGGTTGATCAGAATCAGAGGCTCGATTCACGAGTCACTCTGAGACTGTGCGGCCAAGAAAGGACACTCCAAGCAACCTGAAAAATAACCACCCCCACCCCCAGCCCTAGGAGATCTGCTCCCTGCACGGTCACGATGAAATACTGCACAGGGGTCTCGGCCCCTGGTCCAGCCAATCACAAAAGGGATCCAAATTCTGGAAGAAGTCACACATTGGCCCTAACCAGAAGGCTGAAGCTACCTATCATGGTGTTGCAATTGCTACAGACCCGAGTGGCTGAGGAGGAAGGGAAACAGAGGTAAAAAACTGCTGGATTACTTATGCCTGACTCCCGGCCAGGCCCAGGAACAGGGGTGAGGAAGTAGGAGGGCGTTCCCTTGTGTGATGAGTAATTTACATCCACTCCCCCAGCAGCAGCTGCCTGGGCTCCCACAGCACAGCAAGGGCTCCTTGGCCTGAGAACAAGGTTGGTGGAGCTGGGACTTCTTGTTCCTCAGAGACAAAGCGAACCCAGAACTGACCAAAGTGAGGCACAGATGTGCACCTGAGGCCGGCACAGGGGACAGTCACGGCTCAGAGAAGACAGAACAAGCCCCTCGGTATGAAGTGCCCAGGGAGCCTGGCAGCTCTTCAAGGGGATACCCATCTGCAATCTAAGATCCAAAGGTTTTTACGCAAGTTGGCACTCAAGTTCATTTGGAGGCAAACCTGACCCACACCAGCGTGTGTGACTGTTACCGCTCTGACGCTAAAAGTCACTGAACGCAGGCTCTGCCTCAGCCCTTGTCAACACCACATACCTAAAACCCACAGTTCTGAGTTCTGTAATGCACCCAGCCCCAAGGTTTTCAGGAAAGGGACTAGGCCAGTATCGGGTCCTCCCAGCTACATGCAAAGCTCTCCAAAAAGGGTTTATGTGTTTTCCTCAGGATAGCTCCTCCAGATACCAAGAAGGACTGCTGTTTCAATGGAAGGATTCGGGAAGGGGGTGTACTCCTAGTGTATCCTTGGCCTTCAGGGACGGCTGCAGGCAGACACCGCAGAGAAGAACACAGGTGGAGTGCCTGCGTACCAACCCTGGAAGATGCACCTGCGTGCCTCCCACAGGCCGGAGGAGGCATGGGAAGGCAATTCTTGGAACTCATAGGGTAGTGCTTCCAGGAACGTCCGCCAACGCTAGGTTTACATGCAGGGTGGCTTTCTTTTCAGGATGATATGAATGATAAGCCTTGTGTTCTAAGTCAGGCCCCAGACGCTCAATCTTCCTGAACTCCCGTAAGGTGTACAGGATAAAAAGGATTTCACCTAAACGGTATCAGTCACTAGAAACAGTTCTTCATTCAACAAAAATATAAGGTGTGTACACTGTGCGCCAGGTACCAGGGCAGTCCTAGGACACGGTGAGCCCTAGACCCTGCACTCACAGGGAGAGACAGATGGCAGAGGCCAGGAGCCATCACGGATGCAGTGAGAGCAGCAGACGCACAGGCAGTGCCGGCCCGGGGCCTGGGGCTGCAGGGTTTCCTCCCTGAGCCAGGACAGGGTGTGGAGGGGCAGCGTGGAGGCTGGCTGTGGGTTACTGGCTAGCAGTCCGCTCTCTCCGGAGCTTTACTCTGCTCACCTGTCTTTTCCTTGATCTCACAGGGCACACTGAAGAGAGCAGGCTTCATCCCATGGCAATTCAGAGCGTGCTTTCTGGCCCGCGCCTCCTCCAGGCTCCGGTCGGTGATGGCCATGATCTGCTGCAGGACGTCGCCCGCATCGGGGCGCGGCGGGGTCCCGGGCGCGCGGCGCGGGGCGCGGCGGGCGCTTAACCAGGAGCCGCCGAGCCTGGAGAGCTCGAGCGGACGTCACAGCCAACTGCCGCCATCTGTGCGGCGCGAGCGCTCGCGCGCGCACGCGGCGCGCCCTCAATCAATTCTTAACCATTATGCTCTAGTGCCTCTCTCTACAAAAATCCTGGACGGATGGTTGAATTAAGATCCTTTAAATCTTGTTAAAGGAATCTTGAGACTATTCCTTTTGTTTCTTTTTAATAAACTGTATTTTAGAATAATTTTAGATTTACACAGAAGCTGCAAAGATAGTACCGAAAATTCACCCTGTTTCCCCTTATATTAGCATGTTACATAACTGTGGCCCTTGTGTCAAAATTAAGAAACCAACATTGTTACATTACTGTAAACTAAACTACAGAATTTATTTGTATTATACCAGTTTTTCCACTTATGTTCTTTTCTGTTCCAGGCTTCAATCCAGGCTACCATTTTGTATTTAGTTATCATGTCCCCTTAGTCCCCTCTGGTCTGTCAGTTTGTCATTCTCCTTGGTTCTCATGACCTTGACAGTTTTGAAGAGTACTGGACAGGTATTTTTGTAGAATGTCCCTCAATTTGGGTTTGCCTGATGTTTTCCTTATAACTAGACTGGGGGTGACTGGTTTGGGGGAAGAACACACTGAGGTGAAGTGCCCTTCTCATCTCATGGTATCAGGGAGGGCATGACATCTTCATGACATCACTGGTGGTGTGAACTTTCATCACCTTTCTAAGTTAGTGTCTACCAGACTTCTCCATCAGAAAGTTACTATGTTTCCATTTCTATACACATCTCTATTCTGTACACATACTGGTTAGAAGTGAGTTATTAAGTCCAGCCCATACTCGAGGGGGAGGGTGTTAAGCTCCACCACCTAGAGGAAGGGAATACATATATTATTTGGAATCATTCTGTATGAAAGATTTTTTCCCTTCTCTATTTATTTATTTGTTCAATCATTTATTTTTATCAGTATGGACTCGTGTGTTTCATACTTTGGGTTATTATTTGGATTATTATTGACTATTTTAAAAATATATATCCTTCCTGTACCTTTAAAAAGTTATTGGCTTGGAAATCCAGAATTCCTTATTGTGGATTTGTTTGAAGTAGGGACTATCTGAATTAAGTTTGAGGGAGTGTATGTGTACATGCAGATGAGGAAATTGAAATTAAGTGATGTTATGTAAATTGACCATGCTTATATAGTATGTGATGGAATCTCATACACGAATGGTGTCTACAGAATCCTAATAGTAGGTCTCCATCCTCTGCTTAAGCACCTCTTGTGACATGAAGCTCATTACCTCATAAGACAGCTCTTTTGATGTTGAGTCTGCTCTACTCCTAGTGGGATTGCAGTCATCCAGGTAGTGGGATTGCAAGAGAGGAACGGAAATGGTGGCCATGGAAAGGGCAGAATATGATAGAGCAGTTGGCAAGAAAAAGGATTTGATTAGAGGAAGTGATGACTGAGTCTAGGCTGAAGCAGCTAAAAACTGATGTGTCTCGGGACTTCCCTGGTGGCACAGTGGTTAAGAATCCGCCTGCCAATGCAGGGGACACGGGTTTGATCCCTGGGCCAGGAGGATCCCACATGCTGCGGAGCAACTAAGCCCGTGCATCACAGCTACTGAGCCTGCGCTCTAGAGCCTGTGAGCCACAACTACTGAGCCTGCATGCCACAACTACTGAAGCCTGTGCGCCTAGAGCCCGTGCTCTGCAACAAGAGAAGCCACCTCAATGAGAAGCCCACGCACTGCAACGAGAGTAGCCCCCACTTGCTGCAACTAGAGAAAGCCTGCATGCAGCAACGAAGACCCAATGCAGCCAAAAATTAATTAATTAATTAATTAATTAATTAATTTTAAAAAATACTGATGTGTTTCCCTGGATTTCAGGGGAGTATTGGGTTTGGCAAAAAAGTTCGTTCTGGTTTTTCCATAATATCTTACTTTTTGGCCAACCAATAGCTGTCTACCAGGCTGACAAAATATATACAGAGAGAACTTGTAGTGACTACTCCCCCACACCCCATGCCCATCTAGACCCTATTCTTCTCCCCCAGTGGACAACCTTCAGTTATTGTATTACTCCTTTGCCCATCCCCAATACATCCATTCTTAGATATAAACTATATTCGTTATATATATATATATTTCTTGAGCACCTACTATATATGCCAGGAACTATTCTAGGTACCACAGATGAGTTGGAATGATTTCACAGACCTCACATCATCACAGTTCTGGAAGCTAGATGTCTGGCCTCTTTTACAAGAGCACTAATTCCACTTGAGGGTTCCACATTCATGACCCATTTACCTCCCACAGGCTCACTTCCAAATACCATCACATCGAGATTAGGGTTTCAATACATGAATATGGGTGGGGGGACACAAACATTCAATCCACTGCAGTAAGTAATGCTCATCAGAATGTCTTGTGTTGGGTGGAGCTGGCTGGGCCTTCATCCCTCCTGTCTCCCTCAGTCACTGCTTGTGTGCTGTCCTGGGAAGGCTATTATATTAGCCTTGACCCTCTTAGGGTCCTTGGCTGCATCTGAAAAAAAGTAAAATGACAAAGACAGATTAACAGGAGAAAAGTATGCAAATTCATTTAATATAAATTTTACATGACACAGGAACCTTCATAAGGAAATGAAGACCTGAGGAAACAGACCTGAGTAGTTTTATTCTAGGTCTGATGAAGCCTAGACAGTCATAGAGAAATATGATAGGGTCAGAGAGCATGTGGTAAGTGTAGTAAACTGGGGGAAAGTTAGCAAGGCCTGTTTGTTCAGATTCTTATTAGGGTTCCTTTGTCTTCAGAGATAAGAATGCTCCTTTCCTCTGGGTATATGGAGGGCACCTCTCACATGAGGGTATATGAACTGTTTCAGGGGAGAGGGCAGGAGGGTCAAAGTGACCTCCCTGCTTCTGCTGTTTTCTCCACTTCCTTCAGCTTAAAGTTTTCAATATGCCAAGGTGCCATATTTGGGAGCAGTATGTCCTGAACTCCATCAAGTCCTCCTATCAATGATCTAAGCTTCCACCTCATGAAATTAGAAAAAGACAAACAAACTTAAGCCAAGCTGAAGGAAGGAAATAACACAGAAAAGAAATCAAGAAAACAGAATAACAAGAGGAAAAAAAAAATCAATGAAACTAAAAACTAGTTCCTTGGAAAGATCAATGAAACAGATAAAACTCTAGCCAGACTGACCAAAAACACAAACAAACAAAAATCAAAGAGGAGACAAATTACCAATATCAGGAGTGAAAGAGAGACAGGGGGAAATGGGGAGGTCATGTGTAATGGGTACAGGGTTTCAGTTTTGCAAAATGAAGAGTTTTGGAGATGGATGATAGTGATCATTCACAGAAATGTAAATGTACTTAATGCCACAGAACTGTACACTTAAAAATGGTTTAAAAGGTAAAACTTGTGTTATGTATCTTTAACCGCAATTTTTAAGTAAATAAATAATTGTTTGAATGAAACAATGGTTGTTACCAGGACCCCAAAGCAGAATGTTTCGTGCAGGAGGGGGAGGCTGCTTACCCGCAACTGCTGCAAATGCTTGTCCTGCAAGTATTGGAATTCCAGGTGCCCAAGACCCTGACCGACCTGAGCTGAGCAGCCTGGAGGGGCTGGTGCCTCTTTGGGGAATTCATCACCGGATTCTCAGCCTCATGATTCCCAGCAGACACATCTGGTGGTCTCTGGTCATCCTGAGGCCTTTGTCCCTATGACATAGACCAATTTGTGCAACTATAAGCCTTACCTGGGGCCTAGATAATTATCTTTTCTCTAAGGAGCCCTGGCTGAGGGGGGCTGACACCAGTCTTCAGCATGACTTCTGACCCAGCCACACAGTTCCTGACAAAGGTCTGTGATCCAAAGCCTGAGCAATAAAAAGAGATTTCCAAACACCTTTAATGCGTAAACTTGAGTCTAAACTGACCAGATGTCAGGGATTTATCTTCTTCCATAAGAAAAAAAACAAAACAAAAAACAACTCCCTACATTCCCTCATTCCCTGTATTTTCTGTCATCCTTTGAGTGCCTCTTCACCTATATTTCTGAATCAAAGACAGTCATCAGGTGACTTGGGGGAAAGAGCAAACATCAGCCAGTTTTCCCTGGCTTTCAGCTCATTGAAAACACTCCAAAGTTGATACAACCTAAGAATTTCTGCTCCCATGGGCCATCTTTTGTCCTTTACAAAAGGTTATTGTCAAGGCTAGGGGACACCAGGGTTTGTAAGTCTATGGGCAACACACAACTTCAGTGCTCTGTAAACTCTTCCGTTGGGAAGGGAAAAAAATGAATTTCCAAGATTTTGTAGGAATTTGCCATAATATTGGTTTCAGAACTCAATAAAGAGACCTTAATTGGATTAAGTGTATGTTTATATTTTAATCACCCATTAATTAAGAAAAAGTAGAAAAGTACATTTTTTTTTGGCCACACTGTGAGGCTTGCAGGATCTTAGTTCCCCAACCAGGGATGGAACCCATGGCCCCTGCAGTGGAAGCGTGGAGTCCTAACAACTGCACCACCAGGGAATTCCCAAAAAGTAGATTTTTTTTTTTGTTTTTTGTGTTTTAAAATTTTTTACTGAAGTGAAAAAAATAGATTTCCAAAAAATCTCCTGGAAATCAGGTAGCTAATATGAAACATTCAATGGAAGACTTGAAAAAACAAGCTGAGCAAATCTTTCAGAAAGTTGAATAAACAGACAAAAGGAGTGAAACAATTTTTTCAAGTCTTAATAAAGGTGATCTAGAATTAGATTTTAAAACTTTCCAGATACTTAGATACTGAGAACAGAGGAAAAGGCAGAGAAAAGTATCAAAGAAATAATGCAAGAATGTGCCTTAGAAATGAAGGTCATGTGTATCCAACACAAATGAATAACGACTTAGACAAAGGGATATTATTGTAAAATTTCAGAATACCAAGTAAAAATAAAAATAAATAGTAGATCCAAAAAAAAAAAGAGAAGACAACCCAGGGACTTCCCTGGTGGCACAGTGGTTAAGAATCCGCCTGCCAAGGCAGGGGACACGGGTTTGATCCCTGGTTCAGGAAGATCCCACATGCTACAGAGCAACTAAGCCCGTGTGCCCACAACTACTGAGCCTGTGCTCTAGAGCCCATGTGCCACAACTACTGAAGCCCATGTGCCCTAGAGCCCGTGTACCGCAACTACTGAGCCCGCGTGCTACAACTACTGAAGCCCACTCACCTAGAGCCCATGCTCCACGACAAGAGAAGCCACCGCAATGAGAAGCCCACGCACTGCAACGAAGAGTAGCCCCCACTCACCACAACTAGAGAAAGCCTGCACACAGCAATGAAGATCAATGCAGCCAAAAAAAAGACAACCCAATAAAACATGTACAAGAAATGTGAACAGACAAGAATAAATGTGGATGAAAAATTAGCACATGAAGATAGGCTCAACATGTTGAAATGCAAATTCAAACCACAAGGAGATGCCACGCACTCCTTTTAGAATGGCTAAAATTAAAAAGACTGACCATCCCAAGAGTTAATGAGGATGTGAAGCAACCCTCATACACCGCTGGTGAGAATGCAAAATTTTACAGCCAGTTTGAAAAATATTTTGGTGGTTTGGCACTAAAGCTGTAAAAATAAATAAATAAATAAACTCCAGATGAATTAAAGAGAAAGAATTCATGGGACAAGCAGAGCAAAGAAACATATGTATGGTGAATGTGAATTAAGACAGAAGACAATACTGAAAGCAAATAGATGGTTATAATGAGAAGCACATAGGGGTTCTAAGAGTCCTGGGTTGAAAACTAGCTGCACTGGGGGCTAGTGATTTGACCTTGAACAAGATACTTATCTTCTCTTATCTTCCATTACTTGACCTATAAAATGAGGGTAACAGAGCAGTGAGGTGTTTTTTTTTTTTTAAAAGGGTAGTAACAGAGAGATTGAAATGTACTTATAGTGAAGCAGTACCTAGAGCACTCACATCACCCCCTGGGAGAAGCCATTCCTGACCACCTGGCTTACAGGGCTCTCCTCTGTATTCTGAGCATCCCCTGGCTCTCCCCTGCCATGGCTCTCATCATACTTGTTCTATCAATCATTATCTTCTGGATGGTTCTCTACTCATTAACTCTGAGCTCTTTGAGAACTTATATCCTGCCTGAATCAATCACTCCTATGTCCTCAGAGCCTGCCTAGCCCAGAGCAAGGAGTTTGATTCCCAGCAGGGGCTCAGACAAGACTGTTTTTTGTCTTTGGTTTTGGGTTTGGTTTGGTTCGGTTTGGCTTGGTTGATTGGGGGGTTTTGTCTGAGTGATGACGACACTAGATAATCAAGTTTAGAGGATGATGAAGTTCAGGACACGCTACCCCAAAATATGGCACCTTGACATGTTGAATATTTCCAGCTGAAGGAATTTAAGAAACAGCAGGTACAGGCAGGATTTTCTGACCTTTCTCTGAAACACGTCATAAGACCCTCATGTGAGAGGTGCCCTCCCTCTACCCAGAGGAAAGGAGCATCCTTATCTCCAAAGACACAGGGACACTGACAAGAATCTGAACAGACAGGCCTTGATGTTTCCCCTAGTTTATTACACTCAGCTCACATTCTTTTTTATCTTATCACATTTTTCCAGGACTTCCCACTCTTCATCAAATCTAGCATAAAACGCTCAGGTTTAACCACTTCTTCGGGTCTTGTAAAACTTATATTAAACAAATTAATATGCTTTTCTCTTGTTATCTGTCTTTTGTTACAGCAGCCCCAGCCAAGAACTTCGAAGGGTAGAGAAAAAAGATATTTTTCCTCCCTACACCATTATTAAACCAGCATTTGGTTATTGGAAATAATACATTATAAACAAGAGATCATAGGAAGTATCTCTTTGCAAACTTCTGTTTTCTTAGAGGGGGATGTGCAGGAAAGGGTTACCTCAGTGGCCTGGGTTGCTCAAATCCTGCACATACCAAAGAAGAGCCTGCCTCCGGGATTGGCCCTTGGATGGCTCCTGAAAGATAACTTCTGAGCCCTTCGAATATTTTGCCTGATAAGAGTTTCTGCATGTTTGAGACCTTGGGCCATGCTGTACCAGCAGGATCAAATAAGTTTATCCTAACAATGTGATTTATGATGAATGTCTGGTTTTGCTCTGGGGAGATATGGTCTGAGTAACTGAGATCAGTCACATGAACTCTGCATGCCTATGTGACTGACTCCCCCAAAAAAACATGGACACCAAGGCTCAGATGACCGTCCCTGGTTGACAACATTTCACATGTATTGTCCCACACCATTGCTAGGAGAATATACAAGCATGTCCCCATGCAACTCTACTGGGAAGGGACCCCTGGGAAAGGAATCTTGCACCTGTTTTCTCCTGGACTCCATCCCATACACATTTTCCCTTTGCTGATTCTAATCTGTATCCTTTCACTGTAATAAACCAAACCAGGAGTATAACAGCTTCTGAGTCCTGTGAGTCCTTCTAGCAGATCATCAAGCCTGAGGGTGATCTTGAGAATCTCTGGCACAGGGAGCTTTTGCCCTTTACCCACACTCTTGCCAGAATCATCTAGTACCAGTGTATTGCCCACTTTTATATTTATAATGAACCTTGGTCACTGCTACTTTCTCAGATCAGCCCCCAGGGACTGCATTGGCTAATTCGCTAAAGCCTTCCCATACACAAAGGGGCTAAGGAAGAGACTAGGCTCTCAGTAAATACTTCTTGAATAAACACAACACTGCCAATCTGGTTATTTTAGTTTTAAGTGTAAGGCATAGATGTCACTCAGCCTTATATCAACAGAATCAAGTATGTGAACCCAGGGATCAGTGGGTGTGGGAAGTCCAGTTGGCCTCTTTCACCCTCACGAGTCTCCTCTCCTTGTTTTCCTCCTGCTTTGCGGCCACCCCACTCATCACTTTTCTTCTAGGTTCCTTCCCTGTGTTCCTCCTTTGCACTTCAACTGCTCTTCTGTTTATGTGTCTTCTCTGCCCCACCAGTGTAATATCCCCAATGGCAAACATCATATGTATCCATATGCTACCTCACTTATTTCACCACAGCAATCATTTAGTGTAAATATTTTAATTCCTATTTTAGAAATGGAGAAACAGACCCAAAGGATATAGATACCTTTCCCACCATCACACAGTGCGTGTCAGAGGCAGGATCGAAACCAATGGCTATTTCATGCCATGGCCTATAAGCAGACAGATTAGGTAGGACCCAAGTCGTTTGGCCTCAGCCAGTTGCCCTGCTCCCTTTCCCTCTTCTACTTACATTCTAATCCTTTCATCCAACTCTACAGCCTAGGGACTTCTCACATATTTTGTAGCAAATTGGGATACCCTACGTTTAGTCTTTTTATTTGAACCATAGATTTTCAGTCCTTTTGGGTCAGGAAGTATCTTTAAACCTGTATTAAGAGGGAGAAATAATTGCATTTATTATTCCTTAAGCAGGATGGATTCTGAGCAGGGTCTTTTCTTCAGAACTGTTTTTTGGGGTGTTAAGGTAAAAATGCGAGCTCAGAGATGTAACTTGCTCTCGTATATATTAATAGGGGTATAAGGCTGGAATCAGGCAGTTGGGGGCTTCTGAGTGTGATCTGTGACTGTCAGGCCAGTGGAGGATTTTGCAGAGGAAATAAGAGATTTGTGGCTGCTCCCTCCCCACCTCTGAATAACTTGGAAGGATAGGTGTGTTTGCAGGGGATGTTGTGGCATTTTGCCATGAGGCTTGTGGCGTAAGTTTTTTTCTCTGTCTCTCCACAAACTGTCCCCAAAAGGTTTAGTGTTCTAGTTATATTTTTCTGTAGCACTATAAGATAAGCATGTTATTATTTTTAAATGTTTGTTTTTAATATCAATGATTTCGTCTGGAATACCATCTGGGGCAACGCTTCATCTGCAGTATGTGGTCTGTGTTTCACATATTGGGAAACCCTTCCTTCAAGAGAAGAACAAAGCCTTTTAAGTCAAACAATTTTATATATTTTTAAAATTTATATTAAATCTGTTAAAAACATCAGATTATAACTGAAGTCATTATATACACCATCAGTTCTGTACTCAACACTTCAGGAGCTTCTACTCTGAGAAAAGAGCAAGGGTTTTGAACTTAGAACTTGAACCCCCAATCTGCTTTTTACTGGAGTCAGAGATTCTCAATTTTGTGAAAACTCTGACTTCCTTTGTGAGGATCTGATGAGGTCATACATGTACAGAATCTAGCACACAAAAATGGCTAACAGTACATACTCTATAAATGTGAGTTTTTATAGTAAATCCTATCATTATTAGATAAAAGAACTCAATAAATGAAGCTATGGTCATAATTTTACATAGCTCCAGGGTTGGTCAGCCATTCGTGACCATACAGGACAGATCAAAATCATCTAGGCAAGTTAACAGAGCCGTGACTTTTAACTTTCTGTGTAGAGGAGATTGGTATCAGCATAGAAACAGGAGCAGGTAGCTTTCAGAGTGACAGCATCATTAGAGGTATCTTGCAGGGAAGATGGGCACCTCACAAAGTTTGAAGGGATGGCAACCTGGAGCTGCCCCTTCTGTCTCTACCTTTCAAGTAAAGTCCTATCTTCAAAGAGAAAGGCAATTCAGAAACAGCTGATCACAGGAGAGCCTGGCCCTACATTACTCACAGCCTTGAAGCTCTAGAGAATAGAAGAAGAGGTTTTACATCCCAGCTCATTGCATGAAGCTAGCATAACCTTGATACCAAAGTCAAAGAAAGAAAGTACATGAAATAAAAGTATAGGCTAGTGTCACTCATGAGGACACACATAATCCTAAACAAATTATTAGGACATAGATTACTCATGACCAAACTGTGTTTATTTTAGGAATATAAAGTTGGCTTAAACATAGAAACTTATCCATTTAATTCAACCCATTAACATATTAATAGAGGGAAAAATCTTATGATCATCTCAATAAATGCACTTTAAGTGTCTGGTGAAATTCAACATGTAATCAAGATGAACACTCTAAGCAAACTAATAATAGAATAGAATGACTTTGATAAAGTATATCTACCAAAAGAATAGCACAGTAAACACCATGGTGAAATATTGAAAATTTTCCATTTCTCATCAGGGAAAAACAAGGATGTCCACTATCACCAGTTCTGTTCAACATTATTTTCCTGGGTGGATCTACCTAATGCTGTAAAATGAGAAAAGGAAATAAAAGCTATAATATTTAAAATGGCAGGAACCAAACTGTTATTATTATTCAAAGATGATATGATTATGTATGTTGAACACTGAAAAGGATCTAAAGATAAACTTTAGGACTTAATAAGCATATTTTAGCAAGGTTGCTGGGTAGTAAAAAGAATACACAAAAATTAGGTCTCTACATACCAGATTAAACAAAATATAAAATTTCCATAAAAAGGTACAATTTTCAATGGCATCAAATACCTAGGAATAAATTTAACAAAAGACACACAAGACTTCTTTGGACAAAACTGCGAAACTTTACTGAGAGAATTTGAACAAGTCATGTTTCCAACACAAGAGCAGCCTGCATGGTTACAGTTTGTCTTCATTTAAACCTGTGGTTGCCCTTCACCTGTAAGATAACATAACATTTGGGAATATTAGTTAGAACTTTATTCAGATGACGCTAAAGGGATACAGAGGGCACTACAGTCTTAGTTTTATAAATGGACTAAACCCAGAACCCTAAGGGTGACCTTTCGCTTATATACAGTTAAACCTCTGTAGAGACTTTGAAGGTAGACTTTCAGGCACATTAACAATATTTGTAAACACACCACTCTTTCTAGTGGTACAGAGACACAAAGAGACTGTTCAAGTTCAGAACTGATTAAACCCAATGCTTCCATTCAGAGGTAGTTTTAAGTAGGAAGCAACATTTTTTTATACTTTTAGTAAAAATCCAACCAAACAACAAATAAAAAACCTAAGAAACAAAAGAAACTTTTAAAAAGTTCATTTAAATGTTTTGACTTGAAAAAAATATTCTTAATATAGGATATCTAAAACAGTAATGTCACTCTTAGACTTGCTTAAATGAAAAACAGAAAGGCTAGTATTGCATTTGTTTTGGCTCTACTGTGGAAAAGTACAAAACTTTCTATGAGCCAGTTTAGCCCTTACATAGTAGTAGGTTAACCACTTGTCCTTGTTTTCATCCATACTCCTGCTATAATTATGAGTAGTGACTCTCTACACACCTAAAAGCATTCCAGTTTGTATAATAAATTATATGGTTACACTAGTTTTAAGCCATTACCATCAAAAGTAACATCATATTGTGAAGGAAAATAGTGCCATGTCTCACAGTCTGGAAGAAAAAAAAGGACAGAAGCGGGGTGGAGAGAAAGGAAAAAAACCTGGAAAGCCAAATATCTAGATAGACAGATAGATAATATAGTCAATATCTGTTAGTGTCTTTTTTTTTTTTCACTGTATATTTATTTATTTATTAACATTTGTATTGACTTGCTTTACAATGTTGTGTTAGTTTCTGCTTTATAACAAAGTGAATCAGTTATACATATACATATATCCCCATATCTCTTCCCTCTTGTGTCTCCCTCCCTCCCACGCTCCCTATCCCACCCTTCTAGCTGGTCACAAAGCACCGAGCTGATCTCCTGTGCTATGCGGCTGCTTCCCACTAGCTATCTATTTTACATTTGGAAATGTATATATGTCCATATATACACTACCACTCTTTCACTTTGTCCCAGCTTACCCGTCCCCCTCCCCGTGTCCTCAAGTCCATTCTCTAGTAGGTCTGTGTCTTTATTCCCGTCTTGCCCCTAGGTTCTTCTGATGATTTTCTTTCTTTTTTTTTTTTTTTTTTTTAGATTCCATATATATGTGTTAGCATACTGTATTTGTTTTTCTCTTTCTGACTTACTTCACTCTGTATGACAGACTCTAGGTCCATCCACCTCACTACAAATAACTCAATTTCGTTTCTTTTTATGGCTGAGTAATATTCCATTGTATTGTGTATACTTAGCCTTTTGTCTGTTTTCTGCACGATTATTTAAACTAGTGGATCTTCCACTCACAAATATTTTCTATAAGAGCAATCTCATTGATTTATTAGTTGTATTATTTTTCCTTTTCCTAATGATTCATACCTGTCTTTTATTATGAATCCCCTTCCTTTTCCCTTAGATTTATTTTGTTGCCTTTTTATTATTTTTTTATATTGGATACTCATGTACTTTTATTATTTTTTTAAATAGCATATATATTTAAGGCTATGATCTTCCTATGAGTATATTTTAGCCATGTTCAATAGGTTCCTGAAAGTAGCCTGAAGACTATCTTTTAACATAAAGAGTCTGGAATGGGCCAGGAATGTAAAGTGAAAATATTTAGAAGACTAATGCAGGGTAATTCCTTCTCTAAACATCAAGTGCTTCCTTTAAATTCAGAAGCTGTGTGATTAATGGTCAGTAATTTGGAAAACACACATGTAAAACACATTTAAATTGATTACTCAGGAAGTACTTCAGTTATGGCCTTTGAAATTCAATCTTACCAATTTGATGCCTCAAGGTGCAAAATTTTCATGCATTTGACATGGTTAGAGGTGACTGTATCATGCTGTCCACATGTTATTAGGAACAGTAGCTCACTAAGACTGACTGTGGGGACAGGGAGCGTGCTCAGCACAGGTATCTTACTAACAGTCACCTTGAGCATCACTGACTACATGCACTCTCTACTTGATCAGCCACAGAGAACAGAAACGAGACTGTCTCTTGATATTTTATTATTCAGTCATCTGAGGCTTCATTCGGGGAAGGATTTAAAATGCAATTGTTCACATTTTTGTCAATTATACACCAATGAAGCTGGAAGAAAAAATAAAATGGAATTGTTCTTTAAGAGCCAGAGAATTCAGAATTCAACAGAATCTGAGGACAGACATTCAGAACTCCAACAGAAAAACAAACATCAAGCAAAATGTTAGTTCATTTTCTTAGTAGTGATGAAACCTCAATTCAAATGTAATTTGACTCATGTCAGGATTTGATGATTTATGATAAACAAAATCACATAAAACAGCTTATCTTTGTATTCTATGCAACAGAACCAGAGTAAGTAAAAATGAGAATTGAAAATAATTTTTAAATATCTGACTTGAAGTCACTATTTTTTTTAACATCTTTATTGGAGTATAATTGCTTTACAATGGTCTGTTAGTTTCTGCTTTATAACAAAGTGAATCAGTTATACATATACATATATCCCCATATCTCTTCCCTCTTGCATCTCTCTCCCTCCCACCCCTCTAGGTGGTCACAAAACACCGAAATGATCTCCCTGTGCTATGCGGCTGCTTCCCACTAGCTAGCTATTTTACATTTGGTAGTGTATATATGTCCATGCCACTCTCTGACTTTGTCCCAGCTTACCCTTCCCCCTCCCCGTATCCTCAAGTCCATTTTCTAGTAGGTTTGCGTCTTTATTCCCGTCTTGACCCTAGGTTCCTCATGACCATTTTCCTTGTTTGTTTTTTAGATTCCATATATATGTGTTAGCATACAGTATTTGTTTTTCTCTTTCTGACTTACTTCACCCTGTATGACCGACTCTAGGTCCATCCACCTCACTACAAATAACTCAATTTCGTTTCTTTTTATGGCTGAGTAATATTCCATTGTATATATGTGCCACATATTCTTTATCCATTCATCTGTTGATGGACACTTAGGTTGCTTCCATGTCCTGGCTCTTGTAAATAGAGCTGCAATGAACACTGTGGTACATGACTCTTTTTGAATTATGGTTTTCTCAGGGTATATGCCCAGTAGTGGGGTGAAGCAACTGACAAAGGATTAATCTCCAGAATATACAAGCAGCTCATGCAGCTCAATATTAAAAAAAAAAAAAAACAACCCAAACCAAAAATGGGCAGAAGACCTAAATAGACATTTCTCCAAAGAAGATATACAGTTTGCCAACAAACACATGAAAGAATGCTCAACATCATTAATCATTAGAGAGATGCAAATCAAAACTACAATGAGATATCATCTCACACAGGTCAGAATGGCCATCATCAAAAAATCTACAAACAATAAATGCTGGAGAGGGTGTGGAGAAAAGGGAACCCTCTTGCACTGTTGGTGGGAATGTAAATTGATACAGCCACTATGGAGAACAGTGTGGAGGTTCCTTAAAAAACTAAAAATAGAACTGCCATATGACCCAGCAATCCCACTACTGGCCATATACCCTGAGAAAACCATAATTCAAAGAGTCATGTACCAAAATGTTCATTGCAGCTCTATTTAAAATAGCCAGGACATGGAAGCAACCTAAGTGTCCATCAACACATGAATGGACCAAGAAGATGTGGCACATATATACAATGGAATATTACTCAGCTATCAAAAGGAACGAAAGTGAGTTATTTGTAGTGAGGTGGATGGACCTAGAGACTGTCATACAGAGTGCAGTAAGTCAGAAAGAGAAAAACAAATACCTTATGCTAACACATATATATGGAATCTAAAAAAAAAAAAAGAAAAAAAATGATCAGAAGAACCTAGGGGCAAGACGGGAATAAAGATGCAGACCTACTAGAGAATGGACTTGAGGATACGGGGAGGGGGAAGGGTAAGCTGGGACAAAGTGAGAGAGTGGCATGGATATATATACACTACCAAACGTAAAATAGCTACTTGTGGGAAGCAGCTGCATAGCACAGGGAGATCAGCTCAGTGCTTTGTGACCACCTAGAGGGGTGGGATACGGAGGGTGGGAGGGAGAGAGATTCAAGAGGGAAGAGATACGGGGACATATGTATATGTATAACTGATTCACTTTGTTATAAAGCAGAAACTAACAGACCATTGTAAAGCAATTATACTCCAATTAAGATGTTAAAAAATAAATAAATAAAAAAATAAAAATAAAAAAATAAAACTTACCATCTTAACCATTTTTAAGTGTACAGTTCAGTAAGGGGTTATTTTTGCATCATTAGCAGGAACTAGGAATGGACTTTACATATTTGTTTTCCTGTATTATGAAACCTTTATTTTAAATGGTCTACGCATAAACCATAATAAATGTATAATTTCTGTATTTTGCTATAGTGTACTATAAGCAGTGAGCATCAGCTATTTACAAAGCCTGAAGTCTACACCATGTATAGGATTTCAATTACAATTAAAATGTAATTTTCTGAAGGGTTAGCTCAGTGGATTTGCAGGCCCATGACAAATCTTATAGTTGTGACACCCACCCTCTATTGGGGTAGCCAGAAACTTATTTTGTTAAAATAAACAAAAGTTATATTTAGGTCCAAAGGTCCTATATGTAATTTTCCATAAATACATCCCATATAGAACAAAGTACCAAAAATAACAGCAAAATTATTTATGAATAACAGTCAAATATACAATGAGAATAAAGGAAATGGGGTAGAAAGAAATGAAAGGGCATTGTTACCAGTCATATTCTACAAACGTTTAATAGTGGCCTGAGTTATGTAAATTTTTTGCTTCAAAATACTATATATATCCAGGAGAAATAATGTCTGTCTCATGTTAATCTTAGAATAATTAATCTTTTGATTTTCCTAACCATAGAAGGATTTAACCACCTTTTAAAAACCACTTTAAAAAAATCATACTAAACCAGCTACCTGTATGCCAGTATCCTGAACTACCCAGCTTTTATCAAACTTACCATGTAAAAATATCAATTACAGAAACAATGGCCATCATGCATGACTCATTTCTGGAGCCTCTATCCTACTACATTGAACTGGGGCAATACTGAGCTACATTACAGTACAGACATTTGAGTTTTGAGCAAAATCATTCACCTTTTTTACAGCAACATTCATGGTAGGAAGACACAAACTTTGGAGTGAAATACAGATTTTGTATTCAAAAGTCAAGTGCTCTTTGATACACCCAATCCTTTAGCCTCAATTTTCTCATTCATAAAATGGGGAAAATTTATTATAGTGAGGGATTGCCCTAAGCTGCAAATTATACTCTCTTCACTTCTCCAGCCAATTTTCAGGCCATGTTTGAGATCCCTTTCTATTGTTTTCTTTCCTTCTCTTACTGGTATATCATAATGCGTGAGACATCACATACACACACACACATACACACACCCAACAGGCATTCTTCTTCCTTTTCCCTTCACCTTGAACTGAAGATGCTCCTTCATCCTTTTTCTCTTGACCAGGTGTAATGTCCTCACTTTTAGTTAGTGGCTTCTCTCGTTGAGGCTGCTTATCACGGGGCTGCTGGAACTATGGGTGTGTGTGTGCAAATGAAAAGTTTTGTTACTAACACACGTCAACAATATAAATATACAAAATACAAAGATACATTTGATCATAAATAAATCTAAAGACATTTTTCCAATACTATTCAGTACACTTATTCTTTTTTTTTTTTTTGGAGCAGAGAATGTTGTATTGCAGGGCCATGCAAGGAGATGAGGTGGCTCATGCCCTAAAAAGCCTCGAGCTCCCAGCATACTTATTCTTAATAAAGTTACTCTTCCCACAGAGAGGCTACTCCAAGAAAACAGTTACCCACAAGGACAGTGGAAGCTATTTTAATCCATGTCGGGATGGCTGTATGCAATCTGTTAATAAGCATGAGAAGGAAGTCATCAGTCAAATTCCCCAGGAACATAACAGCATTCATCCAGGCAACACCAGAATGTAATCCTCCTGGATAAATGTTCCTTATCACATGGAAGACATTTATCACTGTATCTATATTAGTTCAACAACATTTTCACAAAAATTAATTTCTACTAATAAAAAACATCTAATGTTAAAACACTTACAACCACAGGCCCAACTGCCCTGGGATAGCCTTGATCATAACCTCTTTCTTTAGGTCTGTATGTTGACTTTATTCTCCGACTCATATTTCCCACTGAAAACAGAACATTGTCATTTGGAAAATGCACTTAAGAGGATAAATATATTTGAACACTTCTGTGGCCAAATGATGATGTATACTATTTTTGTAATATTGAACACATTTTCAAAATAAGTCTCAAGGTAATTTAATTGCGTGTGCTTTCCAATCACACCAAATCTGGCAACTTGCAAAAGCAATTGTTTATGTCATGGCCAAGCTGACAGAAAAATCGCCTTAAAACACATGGTAAAAGACAAGAACACATTTCTGATGAGTTTTGGATTCACAACTTGATTCACCATTGTGGAGACATTTAGTGAAACACTACTGGCAATTTAAAACCTGAGTGACTATTGCTTTCGTCACACTCTCGTTTACCAAGCCCTTCCCCCCCCCAATAAAATTTTATTGGAACACAAAGCCACACCCACTTGTTCACACATTGTCTACGGCTATTTTTGCACTTGCAGAGTTGAGCGCCTGCAATATAGACTCTTATGAGGCACTCTCCTTCCTTGGCACCCTGTTCCGGGCACTACAAATCTCGGGATGCAGTTACAACCCCACAGCAGTCTTAGGTTTTCTAGGCCTTTCCTTTACCTCCTGCCCCGCCCCCATGCCCCGGGCCCCACTGCAGACTCCGGATTCTGTGCTCTGTCTGCAGTTCCAGGGCCTCCAGGACCCAGATACCGCAAATAACGCCCCCATGACTCGCTCTACCTTCATCTGACCCACTTGACCTCCGCCGCCCACCGCCCTCCCTTTGCTGCCATCAGGACCGAGAGCTACGGGGGCTGTGACAGAAGACCAGGGAAGACCAGAGAAGGACGACGACCTCGAGGACCTTCCTCCTCAGAGGCCATAGATCACATCGCCTGACCCGCCTGAAGCCCGCTGGGCTCCCCCTCACATGTACGCACACTTAAACTCCAGGCAGGACAGACCTGTGGACCTACCTGGTGAGTCTCAGCCAGGCAGAAAGGACGGAGACGCTAAGACGCGATGTGCACAGCTCCACACCCAGACCACATTGCACACGCTGCACACGGGCTGACAGGAAGACACGCAGCCCTGAGCATGCACACTGCATCTCGCGTGTGCTGCATGGGCTGGTTTCCCCACTCCTTCACGGGACCCCACAGAGAACTCCCGATCTGTACTCATCTGCAGTTCTGGTCATTCCAGGGTTCAGATACCTCAAGTAACTCCCCCAAGCCTCTCCCAATTTTCAACTGCCCCTCTCCCATTTGTGGCCCACCGTTTTCCATTATCCCAGCCCCCACTATGACAAGGGCTGTGGTGGCTGCCTGTGAAATGAGTAGAATGCCTGCTAAAACCGAAATGACAATATACTCTGTAGGATTTGCATAAGACCAGGTCTCAGAACCTAATATGCAAAATGTCCAGCATATGATTCAAAATTACTCAGAATACTCAAAAAACTAAAAATAGAACTACCATATGACCCAGCAATTCCACTCCTGGGTATATACCCAAAAGAAACAAAAACATTAATTGGAAAAGATACATGCACACCAGTGTTCATAGCAGCATTGTGTGCAATTGCCAAGACATGGAAGCAACCAAAGTGTACCCCAACAGATGAATGGATAAAGAGGATGTGAGATATATATACAGTGGGATACTGCTTAGCCATAAAAAAGAATGCAGCAACATGGATGGATTTGGAGGGCATTATGCTAAGTGAAATAAGTCAGACAGAGAAAAATACTGTATGATATCACTCATATGTGGAATCTAAAAAATGCAACGAACTAGTGAATACGACAAAAAAGGAGCAGACTCACAGATACAGAGAACAAACTAGTGGTTACCGGTGGGGGGAGGGGGCAATATAGGGGTGGAGGAGTGGGAAGTACAAACTGTAGGGTGCAAGATAGGCTCAAGAATGTATTGTACAACACAGGGAATATGACCAATATTTTGTAATAACTGTAAATGGAAAATAACCTTAAAAATTGTATTAAAATTTTTAAGTGAAAAAATTGCTCAAAATATGAAAAAAACAGGAAAATCTGAGCTCACATGGGAAAGACGATCAATAGACACCAATGCAGAAAAGACTAAGATGCCAGGATTATCTGACAACGTCTTTAAAGCAGCTGTTGTTAAAAAAAAAAAAAAAAAAAAAAAAAACTTAAGCAAATCAGTCATGAACACTTCTGAAATAAATGTAAAGACAGGAAGTCTTGGCAAAGAGAGAGAGATAGAGAGGGAGTATTTCAAGAAACAGATGGAAATTTTAGAAGTGAAAAATATGATAACCAAATAAAAATCTCACTGCATGGGTTCAATAGCAGAATGGGGATGAGAAAATAGTGAACTTGAAGATAGATCAATAGAAATTAGTCAATCTGAACAGTTCCGAAAAAAAGAGTTCGAAAAAAATAAACAGACCTGTGGGAAAATACTAAAACATGTATAATTCTTATACAAAACATATATAATTTTTCCTTCAGAAAACCGGAAATGAAAGAGTTATAGAGATTAAAAATAAGAAGAAGAGGGCTTCCCTGGTGGTGCAGTGGTTGAGAATCCGCCTGCTAATGCACGGGACACGGGTTCGAGCCCTGGCCCAGGAAGATCCCACATGCCGCAGAGCAACTAAGCCCGTGCACCGCAACTATTGAGACTGCGTGCCTAGAGCCCGTGAGCCCCAACTACTGAAGCCCGTGAGCCCAGAGCCCATGCTCCGCAACAAGAGAAGCCACCACAATGAGAAGCCCACACACCGCAACAAAGAGCAGCCCCCACTCGCCACAACTAGAGAAAGCCCGCGCAGCAACGAAGACCCAACGCAGCCAAAAATAAAAACAAATAAATAAGAAGAAGAAGGCTCAAGTGACTCTATTAATATCTGACAAAGTAAACCACAGAACAAAGAAAATTACCAGCGATAATGAGATGTTACAAACTGATAAGAATTAACCAAGAATACATAATGATCTATAACGTATATGCAATTGTGTTGAGGGCCCCCAAGACCACCCCAGGTTTATTATTCACAAAGAGGATTCATAGAATTCAGCATATAGCTGTACTCATGGCTAAGATTTGTTACAACTGTAGGATACTAAGCAAAATCAGCAAAGGGAAAATGCATAGGGCGATGTCCAGAGGAAAGCAGCAGGAGCTTCTAAGGGTCCTTTCCCAGTGGAGTCACACAATTCATTCCTCCAGCAACGAATTGTGACAACATGTATGCAGTGTTGTCCACCAGGGCATCTCATTAAATACTCAATGCTTTCTCCCAAAGATAGGGAATGAGGCAAGAATGTCCATTCTCCCACTTGTTATTTAACATTGTATTGTAAGTCCTAGCCAGTTCAGTAAAGCAGGAAAAAGATATAAATGGCTTACAGATTGGGAAGGAAGAACTAAAACCATCCCAATTCTCAGGTGACGTGATTATCTGCATAGAAAATCCCATGGAATTTATTTTTTAAATATTAGAGCTAGGACTTCCCTGGTGGTGCAGTGGAAAAGAATCCGCCTGCCAATTCAGGGGACACGGGTTCGAGCCTGGTCCGGGAAGATCCTACATGCTGAGAAGCAAGTAAGCCCATGCTCCACAACTACCGAGCCTGTGCTCTAGAGGCCACATGCTGCAACTACTGAGCCCATGGGCCACAACTACTGAAGCCCTCACGCCTAGAGCCTGTGCTGCACAGCATGAGAAGCCACCGCAGTGAGAAGCCCATGCACCACAATGAAGAGTAGCCCCCGCTCGCCACAACTAGAGAAAGCCCGCGTGCAGCAACGAAGACCCAACATAGCCAAAAATAAATTAATTAATTTAAAAAATATTAGAGCTAATAAGTAAATTTAGCAACATTGCAGAATATAAGTTCAACACACAAAAATCAAGCTTATTTCTTTATACTAGCAATAGACAATCAAAACCAAAATTTAAAAACACACACACAATACTATTTTACAACAGCTTCTCAAAAAATCTAACAAAACGTGTACAGGATCTGTGGATGTTGAAAACTACAGGAAGCTGATGAAAGAAATAAAAGAAGACCTAAATAAATGAATATAGTGTTCATGGGTTGACAGATTCAATGTAGTTAAGACATCAATTGTCCCTGAATTGATCTTTAGATTTAATGCAATTCCAATCAAAATCCCAGTAGGAATTTTTTTGTAAATACAGAATAATTGATTCTAAAATGTATGTGGAGGACATTCCCTGGCAGTCCAGTGGTTAGGACTCTGCTCTTTCACTGCTGAGGGCCCAGGTTCAATCCTTGATTGGGGAAATAAGATCCTGCAAGCCGAGCAGCACAGCCAAAAAAAATTTTTTTAATTAATAAAAAATAAAGAAAAAAATGTATGTGAAAAAACAAAGGAACTACAACTGTCAAAATAATTTTGAAAAAGAGGAACAAAATTGGAGGACTAACATGGATTTTAATAATTACTATAAAGCTACGATAATCAAGACAGTGTAGTTTTGGCAAAGGGATAGATACACCTTTGTAAAATATCAATTGGTCATATTTGTGTGTGAAGGTGTGACTATGAAGGGACGGCACAAAAGAGTTCTGTAGGGTGATGGGACAGTCATGTATCCTGAGTGTGGTGGTGGTTACATGAATCCACACATGGGTTAAAACTCACAGAACCCCCAAGGTCAATTTTACTGTATGATTTTTTAAAATTAATTAATTTATTTATTTATTTATTTTTGGCTGCATTGGCGAGCGCAACTAGAGAAAGCCCGCACAGCAACAAAGACCCAGTGCGGTGCACGGGCTTCTCACTGCGGTGGCTTCTCTTGTTGCAGAGCATGGGCTCTAGAGTGCAGGCTCAGTAGTCGTGGCACACGGGCTTAGTTGCTCCGTGGCATGTGGGATCTTCCTGGACCAGGGCTCGAATCCGTGTCCCCTGCGTTGGCAGGCCGATTCTTAACCACTGAGCCACCATGGAAATCCCTGTATGATTATTTTTTAAATAAATTTTTAAGACTTTGTCAATCAAGCAGGTGAGAATCCTTGCTTTCTGTAAGACTGTTTTAACACAGGTGTACCTATGCCTAAACAGCAGTTCTGTTTTCTTCTGAGCTACATATAAAGGGAATCCTAAGTTATGTCCTCTCGTATCTGACTTCTTTCACTTAACATTTTGTCTGTGTGGTTTAGTTCATTCCATCTCATAATTGTGTAGTATTCCATGGTATCCATATAACACAACTTATTTATGCATTTCCTATTGATGTATAATTGGCTTGTTTCCAGGTTTTTTACTATTAAAAATAGTTTTACTACATGAATATTCCTGTATCTCTCCCAGGTTTACATGCATGTGCAGGAACGCTCACCACAGCTAGTATAAGATGGCAAAAAAGTAAATCAAACACTACCTAACCACCCAATAGGGAATGACTGAATACACTCTGGCTATAATAGATGATGGCACATTATCAAAATCACTTCAAAACCTGTGAGCCACTGTTTGGATAAGTTACACAAGTGCTCACCAGGGGCTGTTGTGGTGATGGCTCATGTCCCTGAGACTGCAGATGGGTCTCAGTAACCTTTAGGGCAGGGAGCTCACTGAGCTCATCTTGGGGCTCCCGAGGGCAGAGATAAGGACAAACAGGAAGGAGCCTGTGACACAGGCTGCTGGCTGCCCCAGAGCACTCCGGAGAGGGCCTCAACGGGTCCTGGCCCAGGGTTCTGATCTCAGAGCTTCTGCACCTGCCTGCCTGCCCCGAGCACTTCCAGGAAGGCAGCCCTGGGCCAGGCCTGAGGCGGCCACTTCAGTCCTGCCCCACCAGTTCTGACCCCCTTCTCTTCCTCCTCTTGGGCAAATCTGCTCTCTCATCTCTACAGATCACCCTCCATTCATGAGCACCCCCTGCATTACACTGGGAGTGTAATAGTGCCTGCTGTGTAGGTGAGGAGACAGGCCCAGAGAGGGCAGGGGCTGGGTCTGCAGCCCCACAGCAGGTCAGCAGGCAGGTTGTGGGTTGTGGTCCTCACCCTGCAGCAGCGCTTCCCCTGAAGCCACACGGAGCTTTTCTGCTGCTTCTCCCTCCAGGCCTGTGTCTCCCCAGACAAGCAGCCCTGGTGCTCCACTCACCCCAGCCAGGGGTTCTAGACCAGCATTCAGGCCCAGGGAGGGGACTGGGTGGAGGCAGAGCTGGCGGCTGGCCAGGATCTGAATGGGGACTTGGGGGCCTTTTCCTAAACCCCAGGCTCTGTTGGGGCTTCCCCCAGTGCCTTCAGCATCCGTGGCTGTGCCTTCTGGCTATAGCCAAACCTGCCCCAGGATCCAGGCTGCAGAGCCAGTCTGTCTTGGTGAAAAAAGGCATATGATGCAAGCTTTCAATGAGAAAAAGAAGATTAAAACTATGACAACTTCCCTTTAGCCCTGGAAATGAGCTTCTGGTAGGAGGCAGTAGAGCAGGAGGGAGAGGAAGGCACTAACAGAAGACCCTGAACTTAGACCAGGGTCCTCCAGGAGGAACAGGCAGAGCTGACCCTAGGTACCCCCAGCTGCCCACACACAGAGAGGGAGCCTCCGAGGGACACCCAGGCCTGGGGCTCACACACCCAGAGGCCTGTGACCGTCTCAGGTGTGAATGTGAAAGCCTCTGTCGCTCCTCTGTCTTTTTTGAAGCCTTCCCAGTCTTGGAGATGAGACGCCCCTGCTGGCGAAGGCAGGTATCGCTGTGACGTGGACAGTGCGTGGCTGAGCAGTGCCTGGTGACACCAAGACCTCCCATGGGGCCAAGGCTTCAGTCAGGCTTCCATGGATGAAAGGAAAAGGCTGCTTTAACTTAGCCGGCTGCTCAGGTTTGGACCTGGGCTCACCCTGCACCACAGACATCCAGAACGGGAAGTGGGGAGGTTGTAGGATGTGGTCCAGTAACAGCCAGGCTGAGGGCTGAGAGCTCAGGACAGAGGGCAGAGGCCACTGTGAGATCAAGATACTGGGCCTAGTAATGAGGAGAAGGAGGGAGAGGAAGATCAGGAAGGCCTCTGCAAAGGACTGGGCTCAGGGCTGATGAAAACATGGACACTCAGGGCCTCAGTTTGCCCACCTGTACACTGGTGATAAAAGTTGAATTTACATGGTGCAGTTGGTGTGAGAAAAGCACGGTTCATGTAAAATGATCAGGCAGTGTCTGACACAGAGTAACTGCGAGGTTAATGCTGATGGTATTGTTATTTTTATTATTACAGTAATCACTCAATCTTAACTGTTGACATGCTCTTCTCTCCCGTGGGGTGGGCACCTTTCTCCCTTCAAGGTAATTTTCTACTTGTTGTGGTATCTTTGTGTGCTTTGGTATCAGGGTGATGGTGGCCTCATAGAATGAGCTTGGGAGTGTTCCTTCCTCTGCAATTTTTTTGGAAGAGTTTCTGAAGGGTAGGTATTAACTCTTCTCTAAATGTTTGATAGAATTTGCCTATGAAGCCATGTGGCGCTGCACTTTTGTTTGTTGGAAGATTTTTAATCAGAATTTCAATTTCAGTATTTGTGATTAGTCTGTTCATATTTGGTGTTTCTTCCTGGTTCAGCCTTAGAAGGTTTTATCTTTCTAAGGATTTATCCATTTTTTTCTAGGTTGTCCATTTTATTGCCATATAGTTGTTAATAGTAGTCTCTTATGATCCTCTGAATTTCGGTGGTGTCCGTTGTAACTTCTCCTTTTTCATTTCTAATTTTATTGATTTGAGCCCTCTCCCTTTTTTTCTAGATGAATCTGGCTAAAAGTTTATCAATTTTGCTTATCTTCTGAAAGAACCAACTTTTAGTTTTATTGATCTTTGCTATTGTTTTCTTCAACTCTATTACATTTATTTCTGCTCTGATATTTATGACTTCTTTCCTTCTACTGGTTATGGGTTTGGCTTGTTCTTTTTTCTCTAGTCCTTTTAGGGGTAAGGTTAGGTTGTTTATTTGAGATTTTTCTTGTTTCTTGAGGTAGGATTGTATTGCTATAAACTTCCCTCTAAGAACTGCTTTTCCTGTGTCCCATAGGCTTCGGTTTTTGCATTTTCATTGTCATTTTTCTCTATGTATTTTTTGATTTCCTCTTTGATTTCTTCAGTGATCCATTGATTATTTAGTAACATATTGTTTACCCTCAACGTATCTGTGGGTTTTTTTTTTGGCTTATAACAATGAACACTTATTTGATCACAATGCTGTGGATGGTCAGTTTTGACTATGCTCACCTGGGTAGTTTTCTTTTTTTAAATTTTTTTAACATCTTAATGGAGTATAATTTTTTTTTATTTTTTTAAACATCTTTATTGAAGTATAATTGCTTTACAATGGTGTGTTAGTTTCTGCTTTATAACAAAGTGAATCAGTTATACATATACATATGTTCCCATATCTCTTCCCTCTTGCATCTCCCTCCCTCCCACCCTCCCTATCCCACCCCTCTAGATGGTCACAAAGCACCGAGCTGATCTCCCTGTGCTATGTGGCTGCTTCCCACTAGCTATCTATTTTACATTTGGTAGTGTATATATGTCCATGACACTCTCTCACCCTGTCACATCGCACCCCTCCCACTCCCCATATCCTCAAGTTCATTCTTTAGTAGGTCTGTGTCTTTATTCCCATCTTGCCACTAGGTTCTTCATGACCTTTTTTTTTTTCCCTTAGATTCCATATATATGTGTTAGCATACTGTATTTGTTTTTCTCTTTCTGAATTACTTCACTCTGTATGACAGACTCTAACTCCATCCACCTCATTACAAATACCTCCATTTCATTTCTTTTTATGGCTGAGTAATATTCCATTGTATATATGTGCCACATCTTCTTTATCCATTCATCCAATGAGGGACACTTAGGTTGCTTCCATGTCTTGGCTATTGTAAATAGAGCTGGAATGAAAATTTTGGTACATGACTATTTTTGAATTATGGTTTTCTCAGGGTATATGCCCAGTAATGGGATTGCTGGGTTGTATGGTAGTTCTATTTGTAGTTTTTTAAGGAACCTCCATACTGTTCTCCATAGTGGCTGTATCAATTTACATTCCCACCAACAGTGCAAGAGTGTTCCCTTTTCTCCACACTCTCTCCAGCATTTATTGTTTCTAGATTTTTTGATGATGGCCATTCTGACTGGTGTGAGATGATACCTCATTGTAGTTTTGATTTGCATTTCTCTAATGATTAATGATGTTGAGCATTCTTTCATGTGTCTGTTGGCCATCTCTATATCTTCTTTGGAGAAGTGTCTATTTAGGTCTTGTGCCCATTTTTGGATTGGGTTGTTTGTTTTTTTGATATTGAGCTGCATGAGCTGCTTGTAAATCTTGGAGATTAATGCTTTGTCAGTTGCTTCATTTGCAAATATTTTCTCCCATTCTAAGAGTTGTCTTTTGGTCTTGTTTATGGTTTCCTTTGCTGTGCAAAAGCTTTTAAGTTTCATTAGGTCCCATGTGTTTATTTGTGTTTTTATTTCCATTTCTCTAGGGGCTAGGTCAAAAGGATCTTTCTTTGATTTATGTCATAGAGTGTTCTGCCTATGTTTTCCTCTAAGAGTTTGATAGTGTCTGGCCTTACACTTAGGTCTTTAATCTATTTTGAGTTTATTTTTGTGTATGGTGTCAGGGAGTGTTCTAATTTCATACTTTTACATGTAGCTGTCCAATTTTCCCAGCACCACTTATTGAAGAGGCTGTCTTTTCTCCACTGTATATGCTTGCCTCCTTTATCGAAGATAAGGTGACCATATGTGCGTGGGTTTATCTCTGGGCTTTCTATCCTGTTCCATTGATCTATATTTCTGTTTTTGTGCCAGTACCAAACTGTCTTGATTACTGTAGCTTTGTAATATAGTCTGAAGTCAGGGAGCCTGATTCCTCCAGCTCCATTTTTCGTTCTCAAGATTGCTTTGGCTATTTGGGGTCTTTTGTGTCTCCGTACAAATTGTGAAATTTTTGGTTCTACTTCTGTGAAAAATGCTAGCGGTAGTTTGATAGGGATTGCTTTAAATATGTAGATTGCTTTGGGTAATAGAGTCATTTTCACAGTGTTGATTCTTCCAATCCAAGAACATGGTCTATCTCTCCATCTATTTGTATCATCTTTGATTTCTTTCATCAGTGTCCTATAATTTTCTGCATACAGGTCTTTTGTGTCCTTAGGTAGGTTTATTCCTAGATATTTTATTCTTTTTGTTGCAATGGTAAACGGGAGTGTTTTCTTAATTTCACTTTCAGATTTTTCATGATTAGTGTATAGGAATGCAAGAGATTTCTGTGCATTAATTTTGTATCCTGCTAAGTTACCGAATTTATTGATTAGCTCTAGGAGTTTTCTGGTAGCATCTTTAGGATTCTCTATGTATAGTATCATGTCATCTGCAAACAGTGACAGCTTTACATCTTCTTTTCCGATTTGGATTCCTTTTATTTCTTTTTCTTCTCTGATTGCTGTGGCTAACACTTCCAAAACTATGTTGAATAATAGTGGTGAGAGTGGGCAACCTTGTCTTGTTCCTGATCTTAGTGGAAATGGTTTCAGTTTTTCACCATTGAGGACAATGTTGGCTGTGGGTTTGTCATTTATGGCCTTTATTATGTTGAGGAAAGTTCCCTCTATGCCTACTTTCTTCAGGGCTTTTATAATAAATGGGTGTTGAATTTTGTCGAAAGCTTTCTCAGCATCTATTGAGATGATCATATGGTTTTTCTCCTTCAGTTTGTTAATATGATGTATCACGTTGGTTGATTTGCGTATATTGAAGAATCCCTGCATTCCTGGAATAAACCCCACTTGATCATGGTGTATGATCCTTCTAAT